>NC_069082.1:52694104-53028497 GCF_025698485.1 Gossypium arboreum
ATTAGGTTATATAAATTGTTAGTGTTTAGTAGTTTAGTGTATTAGTGTATTGTGATTTTTTAGTAATATATTTTAAAAAAATAATTTTATAGCTATTTTATTAGTAATTTAAGATTAGGTTATATAAATTGTTAGTGTTTAGTGGTTTAGTGTATTAGTGTATTGTGATTTTTTTAGTAATATAATTTTAAAAATATTTTTATAGCTATTTTATTAGTAATTTAAGATTAGGTTATATAAATTGGTAGTGTTTAGTGGTTTAGTGTATTATGATTTTTATTTAGTAATGTATTTTTTAAAAAAAATTTATAGTTTTTTGTGTTAGTAATTTATGATTATAAATCGTTAGTGTTTATAGTTTAGTGTTTTGTGATTTTTAATGTAATTTTATATTATTATTTATTTATTTAATAATTTTTATTGATTTATTAAAATGTTGATTAAATTTGTTGTTATATAATTTTATAGATTATTTGGAAGTTCTTCTAATTAGGTATGTTTCTAGTTCTTTTTTTTAATTGTATGTTTTTATATTTAGATAGTTTATATGTTTTTAATTATATTATTATTGTTATCTAACATAAATTTTTTATTGTAGGTAAATAATGAGAAATTATGGGATATTTACCGTGTTTGTTTCTAAAATTTGAAATAATTTATTGTATCTTTTGAAATAAGAAAAATGAATTCAATTTTTTTAATTGCGATTTGCAATAAATGGGTTCTTTGATTGATAATACAAATCACATATCAAGTACCATTAATGAGATGGTAATAAAATTTTTATTTCATAGTCATGTTATTTGTTGAATTAAATTATATTGTATTAACTATTTCAGCTAATATAATAATGAACAGCAGCTGAACCTACTCTTGGGCAGTTTCTTTCCCCTTCTTGATGCCACCTTCAGTGAGTTTCTTAAGGAACCAGCTCCTAAATGAGCTAAAAAATTAAACATGCATCAGCCCTCTTCTTCCCTCTCCATTCGAACAGCCCAGAAATGGGCAGAACTCAACAATTTATTTATTTATTTTCCTTTACTATTTTTCTTACCATGAAAACACTCTCCCCCTAGTGACCGAATACTCAAGGGTTTTCTCCCTTATTTGCTCTCTCAATTTCGGCTATGAAGAACAAAAAAGATGGAAAAACTTTGTCCTTTCTATCCTTTTGTTATTTTTTTCCCCCAACATTTCATAACACAAAATGACATATAATATTTGTGCCATACTCATGCTATAACTTATCAAAAAACAAAAATGCCCATAATGCTTATCATACCCATCATGGCCGGCCACTATACCTTAAGGTGGGAAATTTGACATGCAAACCCACCTATTTCATACTATAAGTTATTTGGCCACTACAAATTAGCCTATAGCATTTTCAAAAATTTTCACATAGGTCCTATTTCATAATTTCACTCACAAATGGCAAAATCAAAGCATGAAATTTTCACACATGCACTTTCACATGTAATAATCACAGAATATAACATTTAATTATTTTTTTGTGACTCGGTTTCGTGGTCCCGAAATCGCTTTCCGACTAGGGCCAAATTAGGTCTGTCACAGCTGCAAGTCCACACGCCCTCCCCGCGACGCCCGTGTGCTGTTTCCAAATTCCTGACACTTATTCTTCCATTTTTTAGCGTTTGTTCACTCTTTTACCTTTAACTCCATGCATTTTTAATGCTATAATCTTCATGTATCTCACACTATGCTATCATTCAAGTTTCATTTCTTTTAAGATTAGTTATCATTCATTCCCCATGACATATTTTTTATGAAACTCTCATGCCTTACTCACCTATTCTAAATCAATATTCATAGTTTTCAATTGTTTTTTGTTATTTACCATTACAACTCATGCCATGTGCTAAATTTATGCTCTTTATATTTCCATTAAATTCTTGGCCATTTTTACTCATATCACCATGCTAGTGCCACAAAAGTATGCCAATGAACTTATTGTTTTAGTTAGTTTTAGCAGTTGTGGTTGAAATTATGATTTTTATTTAAAATTTGTCTTCGTTTTACTTTGACCACACATCAAGACGACTTGATGATTCTATTTGCAAGTACCATGTCATCTTCACGTGGTAAAAAGGTTGTTGTCCCTGCTTCAAAGAAAAGGAAGGGAGCGTCATCTTCCTCGGGTCCTACTGTGGAAGTTTGTCACCCTTTCTTAAGTTCAGTTGGCTGAAGTGATTCGGGCCCTCCTAACCACCGACCCTTGGGAGCTTTTCCTTGGGATAATCGAGCCGACGTATCTTGAGCTTACGATGGAATTATGCTCCACATTTCATCTTCAGACCGTGATGACGAACTACGATATCCCGGCACGGTCCAATTTCTCCTAGGCGGATTAGTCCGGCAGCTCAGCGTCTCAGAATTCGATACGGCACTAGGTTTATATACAGAGGAATTCAAGGAGGAGAATGACTTACATGCTCTCAACCGCCACATCCATCATTCTCCTTCACGGTGCTGGGACGCACTAGTAGTAGGTGGGGCCACCTACAATCCTAGCTGCTCCAAGGCATCGGCTCTCCCTCCATCTCTGAGGTACCTACACGCCATTTTGGCTCACACAATTACAGGAAGGGGAGAGAGCACCGGCGTCGTCAACACTCACGACGCCTACTTTTTATGGTGTATGTCGCACGGGCACGTCATCGACCTTGCCTATTTCATAGCCCTCCCGATTCAGCACCCAACAGAGCGGTATAGGAAGGGGGTCATCTCCATTGGCCTTTATGTTACTCGGTTGGCTCGACACTTTGGGCTCCTCAGCACCACCGCACAAGAATCATCCTTAACCCTCATTGGCCAGATGTCTCCACAAGGCATCTCGAGCATGCTCAGCATGGGGATGATCGAAAAGCGCCGAGGAACCTACCCTCCTTAATATAATCTCGCCCAATCTACCGAGAAGGAAGCATACGAGGACATTCCTGATGATGTCCCTCCACAGCATGAGGACCCCCTGTCTCAGCCACCACCACCCTCTCGTCTAGTTCATGCAGTGGCTTCATATGTTGACATCTTTGAGCGCCTCACTCGATTTGAGCAGCAGTGTTTTCAACGATTTGACAACATTGATGCTACTCTACAGCAGATTTGTCAGCACCTCCACACCTCATCGCCAGTCCCACCTCGCAAACCATCCAGCGATGATGATGTTAAAAAACATTTATTTATTATTTTATGTTTTAAATTTTTATTAAAACTACTTTTTATTTTAATTAAAATTTTAGAATTTTATTTTATTATCAATTTCGGTTATTTCATTAAGAGTAATTATTCTTACTAATATCCTCTAAAAAGTTCCTGATTTTATCACAGTTATATAGAGCTCCTAAGCTCATCATCGCATAGGAACTAAAAACTCCACCGGGGGAAGGTTCTCCACGACTGCCATGTCCTGATCGACCATGACCATAGCTACCACTAGATATAATATTCTTTTGGCGCAGGACTTATGGACTAATGAACCTATACCATCGCCGGAGTATCCTCCTCTACTCTCACACCGATTACTCTCCAAAACTCCAGTTCGAGGAACTCATCATACAGGAAGTTTCACTTTTCCCTCTATCTTATGATTACAAATTTATCTTTTCCTATCTATCTTTGTCCATTAAGGGCAATGTACATGATAAACCGTAATTTATACATATTTTTACCCCATGTTAAACGCATTTTATGGATGATTTCCCATTAGAATTGGTGAATTTGATGCTCCTAATGCTTTAATTTCATGTTATATACTTAGGAGAGCATAGGAGAGCGAAAGGAACTAGAAATGGGCCAAAAAATGGAGAAAATGGGCCAAAGTGCGAAATCAACACGGCCTAGACTTCCTCACATGGGCAGCCCATACGGCCGTGTCAATTTGGCAGAATCGAAGCACAACTCACATGGGTAAAACACATGCCCGTGCCATTCTAACAGGCTCGAACACTGCCTGAAATAATCGTACACGGGCGTGTCACACGGGCATGTCCCTGTCGAGCCCAAGTTGATTCCAATTCGGAAAAGGCCACTTTTGAGGGCTCTTAGGCATCCTAAAGCCTATAAATACACCCTAGAGGAGGAAAGAAAGGGAGGCACAGAATAGGGAGTAAGGAATTACTCCAAAGAAGCCGATTGATCCATCTTAGAAACTAAATTCACCATCAAGACCGAAGATCTCTCCTCAATTTCCCTTCAAGAGTTTTGGGTTTTCTTTATGTTTTGTATTCGTTATTATTCTGAGATGTTTTCCTTTTTAGTTATGAACTAAATCCCCTAAATACCTAAGGGGAATGAAACCTAAGACGAATCTTGTTATTATTTTCTGAATTGTATGATAAATATTTAACTTGTTCTTAATTATGTGTTCTTAATTCTTATTTTGATATCCCAGGATACTGATTGAAGATAAGCTCCTATTCAAAGGAGGAATAGACCCTGTCTAAGAGTACATTTTTCATAATTAAGCGGAGTTGGTTGCGTGCCTAGACATAGGGTGACAAGATTTTGCTGGATTAGGGTGAAACCTAATAAGGGGATCCATAGATCTAGTTAATGCAACCCTAGGGTGTTAATTAGAGAAAGGTCCCAATTATTCAATCTAGGGATTAGACGTTATTAGTCTTGAATAGGGATAATAACATAACTTAGGGATCTCTACGGAACAAGTTAAATGAATAAATCGTCCGATTCGGAGCCAAAATAACAAGTACAGTCTAGGTGGATTTTTCCTTAGGTATTGTCTTAATTCAATCGATTTTCCCAAAAGCATTTCCCCAATTTCATTCTCTGTGAATTCTTAGTTTAGATAATTAGTTAGTTAAAACCAAAACCTCTTTATTCTTAGGCTAGATAATAAAAAGATAGTCATTACTAGTACTTTTAGTTCCCTTGGGTTCGACAATCCGGTCTTGCTAAAACTATACTATTGTTCAATAGGTATACTTGCTTACATCGCGATAATAGTTAGTTTTAAGAACGATTAATTATAAATATTTAAAACCTTTCACGAAATCAAGCGATCAAGTTTTTGGTGCCGTTGCCAGGGAACTAAGATATTAGGAACACTCAATTTTTATTACTTTAGCCATTTATTTTTCTTGCAATTTAATTTAATTTAATTTTATTCTTATTTTTTCCTTCTCTTGGCAGGTTTTTATAGTTTATGACTAGAAGAAACCCGTCAGGACCACTACTTTTTGACGAAAAAATCGATCGCACACTTTGCTGAAACCAAAGAGAAACAATGCGAAGCCTAAGATACACAGAGAACGAGCAAGAAGACGATACTCAACCCCCAAGCGAAGAGATGGCTGAAAACCAAGACAATCAGCTACCTCCTGCAATTGCGGCTAATCAAAATCCTGTTCTACGAACTATGTATGATTATGATAAACCTTCTTTAACAGGAACTAAATCAAGTATAGTTAGACCTGCTGTAGCTGCAAATACTTTTGAACTAAAACCTAACACTATTCAAATGATACAAAAATTTGTTCAGTTTGATGGTTTGCAGGATAAGGATCCCAACGCTCATGTAGCCAACTTCTTAGAACTATGCGATACATTTAAAATTAATGGCGTTTCTGACGATGCCATTCTTCTTCGGTTATTCCCTTTCTCATTGAGGACAAACCTAAACAGCGGTTAAGCTCGTTACCACGAGGGTCAATTACTACTTACGAACAAATGATCGAAAAATTTTTACTAAAAAATTTTCTGCCGGCTAAAACGTCTAAATTATGTAATGATATCTCTTCTTTTGTGCAAATGGATTTAGAAACACTCTACGATGCATAGGAAAGATACAAGAACCTTTTGAGAAGGTGCCCTCACCATGGGTTACCGCTTTGGCTTCAGGTTCAAACATTCCATAATGGCCTGAATCCTTCGACTCGGCAAATGGTTGACGTAGCTGCTGGCGGAACCATCAATAATAAAACACCTGAAGATGCTTATGAGTTTATAGAGGAGATGTCACTGAATAACTATCAGTGGCAAGTCATGAGGACAAAACCAACTAAAATAGTAGGCGTTTATAATGTCGATTCGATTACTATGCTATCAAACCAAGTAGAACTTCTAAATAATAAGATTGATGGTTTTCTTAGTTCTTCACAGGTTCACCAGTAATGTAGTACGAAGCAAGTGGAGGTGGAACAAGCCATTCGGAATACCAACCTTATGGCCACAACATCGATAACGAGCAATTAAATTATATGGGTAATAATCCTCGACCTCAAAACTATCCATATAGTAACACTTACAATGCAGGTTAGAGGAACCACCCAAATTTCTTGTGGGGCAGTCAAGGAAATCAAATACCACATGCCACCTCCAGGCTACCAAGAACCACCCTACCGACAGGAAAAGAAACTGAACCTTGAAGAGATGCTAACAAAGTTTATCCCAGTGTCAGAAACCTGTTTCCAGAACACTGAGACAGCACTTAAAAATCAACAACCGTCGATCCAAGGGCTCAAAACTTAGATAGGCCAGTTTTCTAAACTAATCTTCGAATGACCACAAGGGAGCTTGCCAAGTAATACTAAACCTAACCCAAGGGAACAGCTCAACGCGATTATTGTTCAAGATGAAAAAGGATTTGTTGAGCTTGAGCTAGAACCGAGGCAAGAAACTGTGGTAAGAAAAGGTCAAGGTGAGGTAGATCACAATAAAAACAAATTAGTGAATGTCAAATATAAACCTCTGTGCCATACCCCAACGCGACAAGGAGAGACCGCTCAGATGAACAATTTGGTAAATTCCATAAACTCTTAAAAATTACATATTAACTTACCATTTATTGAAGCTCTATCACAGATGTCAAACACAATGAAATTTTTAAAGGAGCTTTTAGTAAATAAGCGGAAGATGGACGAGGCATCGCATGTGGAGCTAAACGCAGTTTGCTCAGCTATTCTCTAGAATAAACCACCCAACAAACTTAAAGATCCAAGATATTTTACAATTCCTTGCTTAATTGGTAGTTTAGATGTCAGTAATGCATTAGCTGATTTGGGGGCTAGTATTAACGTCATGCCTTACAAAATGTTCAAACAATTAGGTCTCGGGAAACCCAAATAGACTAGGATGAGCATTCAATTAGCAGATAAAACTATAAGATATCCTAGGGGTATTATTGAAGATGTGCTAGTTAAAATCGATAAATTTATATTTCCCGTTGACTTCATTGTTCTAGACATAGAGGAGGATAAAAACACTCCTCTAATTCCAGGAAGGCCCTTTTTAGCAACTGCTAAAAAAATTATTGATGTTGGCACAGGTGAATTCACACTCCGTGTGGGAGACGAAACAATCACCCTTCTAGCTCGCAATTCTAGCAACATAATGGAAATTGAAGGTGATCGTCTAAACCATTCTACTAAAACTAACAATATGGTGCAACCTTCTTTGCAGGAAATGGGTCTGAAGGAAGTACATGAACCATTCTTAAGCTATAGTAGAGGACTCATTCATGAAGATCGAAGGCTACAAATCGAGGAGCTAGGTGAATGGCGGACGCATAAACCGAGAACACCTGACTAACCAAATCTACGACAGAACAAGCTCAATCCCTTTCCAAATGAACTTAAGGTTGGAGATAGAGTCTTATTAGATTCCACAGATCCCCACATTGTCACTACCACATCGAATGAAGAAATCCCTCTTACGGTACTCAGCATTTTCCTATTCGGTACGGTCGAGGTAAGTCATCCCAAGTTCGGCACTTTTAAGGTAAACAACACCCGTTTAAAACCTTATTTTGATGAGATTAATAGCAGGAATGAGGAGTATAAAATCCTCAAACCACCATGATCATTCAACGGAGAGGTAAGTTGAGCTTAGATTATAAATAAGCGCTTCTCGGGAGGCAACCCGAGCACTAACTATATTAACTTCTTTAAAATTTAGTCTTCAACATCTAACTTACTAACAGAGCGCTTGAATACAGGTTTTCCACAGAGACACGGCCAAGAGCACGGGCGTGCTTAGGGCCATGTGAAAATAGGACAACAATTTCTCCCAAACACGGGCTACGATAAAACACCACGGCCGTGCGACATGGCCGTGGTTGAACCTGTTAAAACAGTACGGGTGTGCGACACACCCGTGTCTAGCACCCGTGGACGACACGATCAAAATAACACAAGCGTGCGCAGAGGTACACGACCGTGGGAGAAGTGAACCGCGCCAGACACGTCTGTGCGACACGATGATGTAGCCACACAGCCTAGGCACACAGGCGTGCCAGAAGGCCATGTGACGACATCTCAGTTCGCGACGAACACGGACGGGACACGATCCATACGGGCGTTTGCACCGGCCGTGCCACTTGAAAAAATCGATTATTTATCTTATTTTATTTTATTTTTCTTTTATTAAGTTTTTAAGATTCATTTGTTTTTTTTTTAAACATGGCTTATCTTTACCACTACTATAAGATTATTCCCTTAACTCTCTTTTTATCATTTAGAATCATGCTTGCCCTCCAGCTTTATTTAAAATACTCGATCTCACGAATCCAAGAATATCATCCATTCTTAATTCAGAAAGTTTCACTTCTCTCCCTATCTTATTTTTATATTCTAATATCTACCTTTGTACATTGAGGGCAATGTACATCTTAAGTGTGGGGGGTATTTATTTCATTATCAGAAAAATCCCTGAATGATTACCTTGTGCTCTTGAAAAGCTTTTATATCATATGTAGCATAAATTTTGATTGATTTATGATTTTTATTGATATATCTTAAATTAAAACATAGGCATTTATGCATTGATTTTTTAAACTTTAAGACATTAAAGAATCAAGCATGATAAGTTGATTTTTGAGAATTTAAAATTATAGGTTGTTTCCCTAAGTCAAGGTATTACTTTGAATTGGAATTCACGAGTTTAAACATCAAAAAGCCATAATTTTTGTGAGATTTTTGAGCCTTTTGAGCATCTATTAATTCTTTCATGATCACTTTTATTATTTCTTTGAGTGTGTCAATATCGAATTATTATTCTAGAACTTGCCTGATTATGCATGTCAAGACCACACTATTTGGATAATAGGGGCACTTAGGATTAGCCCATTCATGCCATGAAAAGCTTACCTCCACGATTAACCCTTAGTAAACCCCTTTGAGCCTAACAAGCCATTCCTTGTATTACCCTCAATATCAACCCTTAACCCATTATTGTTGAAATCCCCTAAATTAATTTGATCCCTATTTTTTTTCGAGATTTAAGTTGAGTAAATTGCTTAGCTATCTCTTGTTTGTAATAAGTTAGTCTATGTTATTTAACTTGTTCTTAAAAAAAAAAAACCTATGTATAAACATTAGTAATTCCATATTCTGAGAAGAAGCTCTGTTGTACGCAAGTGATATTAACTCTTTTTCTAGTTATGCAATTTTTTAATTTGATCTCGATTCTAACCATTTCTTTCAGCTTGTGACCACACCCCCTAACCAAGCCTCGTTACAACCTTCTAAAGACCTTTTGATTGATGTTTCATCTCAATTTATAGTGGTGGAGATTTGATTTTCATGCAAGCCTATGGTAATGACTTTTCATTATTGACTATTGAGTGCTTCATTTATTGTCCTTAAAACACGTCGAGAGATTTGAGTGAATCTGTAGTGAGGATGTGAAACTCTGTGATATTTTGAATCAAAGGTAATTACTTAGATGAGGGGAGACACCTATGTTTGCATGATTAAATACTCAACTTGGAATGTTTGAAACTTTTATGTTCTTTTAGTTGAATTCTCAATGTATGATTACCTATGGATTATTTTGAGATATTATCGATAGAAATTATAAATTGAGAAGAATTTATTCTGATTATGAGTTGAGAATTTTTCTTGAGGACAAGCGAATGCTTAAGTGTGGGGGTATTTGATAAACTGTAATTTATACATATTTTTACCCCATGTTAAACACACTTAATGGATAATTTCCCATTAGAATTGATGAATTCGATGCTACTAATGTTTTAATTTCATGTTTTATACTTAGGGGAGCATAGGAGAGCGAAAGGAACGAGAAACGGGCCAAAAACAGAGAAAATGGGCCAAAGTACGAAATCAACACGACCTGGACTTCCTCACACGGGCAGCCCACACGGCCATGTCAATTTAGAAGAATCGAAGCATGACTCACACAGGTAAAACACAATTCTGTGCCATTCTAACAGGCTCGAACACGGCCTAAAATAATGGCACACGGGCGTGTCACACGGGCATGCCCCTATGAGCCCAAGTTGAGTCCAATTCAGAAAAGACTACTTTTGAGGGCTCTTAGGCATCCTAAAGACTATAAATACACCCTAAGGGAGAAAAGAAAGGAAGGCACAGAATAGGGAGTAAGGAATTACTCCAAGGAAGCCGATTGATCCATCTCAAAAGCCGGATTCACCATCAAGACTAAAGATCTCTCCTCAATTTCCCTTCAGGAGTTTTGGGTTTTCTTTATGTTTTGTATTCATTATTCTTCAGAGATTTTTTCCTTTTTAGTTATGAACTAAATCCCCTAAATACCTAAGGGGAGTAAAACCTAAGACGAATCTTGTTATTATTTTCTAAATTGTATGATAAATATTTAACTTGTTCTTAATTATGTGTTTTTAATTCTTGTTTTGATATCCCAGGATATTGGTTCAAGATAAGCTCTTATTCAGAGGAGGAATAGATCCTATCTAAGAGTACATTTGTCATAATTAAGGCGGAGTTGATTACGCGCCTAGACATAGGGTGACAAGATTTTGCCGGATTAGGGTGAAACCTAATAAGGGGATCCATAAATCGAGTTAATGCAACCCTAGGGTGTTAATTAGAGAAAGATCTCAATTATTCAATCTAGGGATTAGATGTTATTAGTCTTTAATAGGGATAATAACATAACTTAGGCATCTCTACGGAACAAGTTAAATGAACAAATTGTCCGATCCGGAGCCAGAATAACAAGTACAGTTTAGGTGGATTTTTCCTTAGGTATTGTCTTAATTCAATTGATTTTCCCAAAAGAAATTCCCCAATTCCATTCTCTGTGAATTCTTAGTTTAGATAATTAGTTAGTTAAAACAAAAACCTCTTTATTCTTGGGCTAGATAATAAAAAGACAGTCATTAGTAGTACTTTTAGTTCCCTTGGGTTCAATAATCCGGTCTTGCTAAAACTATACTACTGTTCGATAGGTACACTTGCCTACATCGCGATAATAGTTAATTTCAAGAACGATTAATTATAAATATTCAAAACCTATCATGAAATCACGCGATTAGTACGTTTTAAGTGTGGGGGTTATTTATTTTATTATTAGAAAAATCCCTGAATGACTGCCTTGTTCTCTTGAAAAGCTCTCATATCATATTTAGGATAAATTTTGATTGATTTATGATTTTGATTGATATATATTGAATTAAAACATAGGCATTTTATGCATTGATTGTTTAAACCTTAAGACATTAGAGAATCAAGCATGATAAGTTGATTTTTAAGAATTTAAAATTTTAGGTTGTTTCCCCAAAGTTTAGGTATTACTTTGAGTTGGAATTCACAAGTTTTAAACATCAAAAAGCCATAATTTTTGTGAGATTTTGAGCCTTTTCAGCATCTATTAATTCTTTCATGCTCACTTTTATTATTGCTTTGAGTGCGTCAGTATTGAATTGTTATTCTAGAACTGGCTTGATTATGCATGTCAAGGCCACACTATTTGATTTGATATGTCAAAATAAGAAAGGCACTTAGGATTAACCCACTCATGCCATGAAAAGCCTACCTTCACGATTAACCCCTAGTAAACCCGCTTGAGCCTAACAAACCATTTCTTGTATTACCCTTAATATTAGCCCTTAACCCATTATTGTTGAGATCCCCTAAATTAATTTGAATCCCATTTTTGTCGAGATTTGAATCGAAATAGTTGCTTAACAATGTTTTATTCTATTTTGTAATTTAGCTTCTTCTTAATTAAATAAAAATGTATACATATTATTAGTAGTAATCTTTTGTTTTTGAGCTTAAGTATTTAATTCCATATTCTGAGAAGAAGCTCTGTTGTACGCAAGTGATATTAAATCTTGTTCTAGTTAAGTGATTTTTCAATTCAATCTCGATTATAACTTTTGCTTTCAGCCTGTGACCACACCCCCTAACCAAGCCTCATTACATCCCTCTAAAGACCTTTTGATTGATGTATCATCTCAATTTATAGTGGTGGAGATTTGATTTTCATGCAAGCCTATGGTAATAATTTTTCATTATTGATTCTTGAGTGCTTCAATTATTGTCCTTAAACACCTCGAGTGATTTGAGTGAATCTTTAGTGAGGATGTGAAACTCTGTGATATTCTGAATCAAAGGTAATTAGTTAGATGACGGGAGACACTTATGTTTGCATGATTAAATACTCAACTTGGAATGTTTGAAACTTTTATGTTCTTTTAGTTGAATTCTCAATGTATGATTACCTATGGATTATTTTGAGATATTTTCGATAGAGATTATAAGTTGAGAAAGATGTATTTTGATTATGAGTTGAGAATTTTGTTTAAGGACAAGCAAATGCTTAAGTGTGGGGGTATTTGATAAACCGTAATATATACATATTTTTACCCCATGCTTAACGCATTTTATGGATGATTTTCCCTTAAAATTGGTGAATTTGATGCTCCTAATGCTTTAATTTCATGTTTTATACTTAGAAAAGCATAGGAGAGCGAAAGGAACGAGAAACGGGCCAAAAACGGAGAAAATGGACCAAAGTACGAAATCAACACGGCCTGGACTTCCTCACACGGGCAGACCACACGGCCGTGTCAATTTGGCAGATTTGAAGCACGATTCACACAGGCATGTCCCTGTAGAGCCCAAATTGAGTCCAATTCGGAAAAGGCTAATTTTGAAGGTTTTTAGGCATTCTAAAGCCTATAGATACGCCTTAAAGGAAGAGAAAAAGGAGGACACGGAGAGGAAGGAAGGAATTACTCGAAAGAAGCCAATTGATCCATCTCAGAAGCCGGAGTCACCATCAAGACTGAAGATCTCCCCTCAATTCCCTTTCAGGAGTTTTGGGTTTTCTTTATGTTTTGTATCTGTTATTCTTCTGAGATGTTTTCCCTTTTAGTTATGAACTAAATCCCCTAAATACCTAAGGGGAATGAAACCTAAGACAAATCTTGTTATTATTTTCTGAATTGTATGATAAATACTTAACTTGTTCTTAATTATGTGTTCTTAATTCTTGTTTTAATATCCCAGGATACTGATTCAAGATAAGCTCTTATTCAGAGAAGGAATAGACCCTGTCTAAGAGTACATTTTTCATAATTAAGCGGAGTTGTTTGCGCGCCTAGACACAGGGTGATAAGATTTTGCTGGATTAGGGTGAAACCTAATAAGGGGACCTATAGATCGAGTTAATGTAACCCTAGAGTGTTAATTAGAGAAAAGTCTCGATTATTCAATCTAGGGATTAGACGTTATTGGTCTTGAAAAGGGATAATAACATAACTTAGGGAACTCTATGGAACAAGTTAAATGAGTAAATCGTCCGATTCGTAGCCAGAATAACAAGTACAGTCTAGGTGGATTTTTCTTTAGGTATTGTCTTAATTCAATCATTTTCCAAAAGTAATCTCCCAATTCCATTCTCTGTGAATTCTTAGATTAGTTAATTAGTTAGTTAAAACAAAACCCCTTTATTCTTAGGCTAGATAATAAAAAGACAGTCATTACTAGTACTTTTAGTTCCTTTGGGTTTGACAATCCGGTCTTGCTAAAACTATACTACTGTTCGATAGGTACACTTGTGTGCATCGTGATAATAGTTAGTTTCAAGAACGATTAATTATAAATATTTAAAACTTAACTGTCACAAAAATCGCGATCAACGATTTTGGAGTAATCTAGGTAGCTCGTCTAGAAAAACATTAGGATAACCTTTCACTGTGTGAATGTCGCGAACTCTTATAGTTTTGCTTGGCAAATCCATCACATAGGCGAGGTAGGCATCAGCCTTTCCCTATTAACTTCTTTTCTCTTATTACTAAGACCATGTTGGGAAAAAATTGGGTTCACTCCCAACCACAATGATTTTTGTCCCTTCATCAGTTCGCAAGTCACTCTTTTAAGTGTAAAGTCTATCTTGGCTTTTTGCTTAGTCAGCCAATCTATTCCCAAAATTATATTGAATCCATAAAAGGGCACCTTTTGTACACTCTATTAACCAAAATAGTCTTATGAAATGAACTAGTGGTTGTCATCCCTTTGTCTATAACATCCACTGGAATTCCCAGCTCATAGGCTAGGTCACTAAAGATGTACAAGTGGGTAAAACAAGAATCAAGTAAGGAAAATAATGGTAAAGTTCGTAAAGTGAAAGTACTGGTAATGACATCTATTAAACCCTGATCCCGTGGTTCCCTCACAACATAAACTTCCGCAAGCCCTCCTATCTCATATTGTATGGAAACTATTTGTGCTAAGGTTCGTTGCGTAACTTGCCTTGTTTTACTACTTCTACCTCTTCCTTTTAAGTGAGCACTAGCTCGTACTGGTGTGGGGATTGCGTTCTGGGCTTGTAATCCCTCCCGTAATCTTAGGTAGTTCCTTATCAAGTGTTCCTTGGACCTACACTTGAAGCATCCACCTCTTACCTTTCAACATTCACCACGTGCTTGCATTCACAGTGTTCGCAAAGTGGCCAACTTGGCAATTTGTGTCTAGACATCTATTTTTTAGTCCTTATTGAAGCTCGCTTTGCCTCCGCTCTTATCTCTTCAGTAGTCGTATCTTTTTCAACAAACTATCAAAGCTCGCCGTGTCATGAGCTACTAGATAAAGTTGCATAGCATGATGCATCCAAAACGAAACCTCTTGTAGTGATCCTTTTCTTGAGAAACCATTTCAACTATGTACTGACTCAATCTTACAAATTCTACTTCATACTCAGCTACAGTCAGTTTGCCTTAAACCGAATTGATGAATTCTTGCATACAAGCTTCCATGTACTACTCACCCATGAATTTATTCTTAAATGTCTCTAGGAAGAGATACCAAGTCAATCTGTTCACAATAGTCCCTTACTTCATAGTATTTGATAACTCTTGAAAAGAGTTATGTTTCAAGCTTCTAGACTTGGTTAATTGTTCATACTTGAGTAAATTTAGTAGCATTTTAGGAAGTTATAGTAGTATTTTTATAACATTGTATCATGAATCTTAGATTGTGCTTTCAATGTCACTATATGTTACTTTTACTTGTAGGAGGAAAGGAATTGTGTGTTATTTATAACAGGTGTAGAAAGGAGGAAAAGAATGAATGAGTGAAGTTTTGTCGTGAAAAAAGGTTGGATAGATTTCTAGCACAAATTCCATGGAAATTCCAGGAAGATGTTGACTCAGCTGTTAATCTGTGCCACTCTTAGCCAACTATACTTCTACCAGAAATATCCACCTGAAAAAGAGGGAGAAAGGAGTGTGTATTGAGACGGGGACCTACCCTATAAAAAGAAAAAAGAGAAAGAGAAGGGAGAATGGTTTTTCCTTACACAATTTCTCATAGGAGATCCAGAGACGCAAGGAAAAAGGGTAGCAGCTAAGGAATTGAGTAGCAACACAAAGAAGAAGGAGAAGCATTCAACCCTAGGCTGCGCAAGATATTATAGCATTGGAGTTGATGGCTAGATTGGTGAAAGCTTTCTGAAGTTCTTCCTTCATTATCTTCATTGATTTTATGAATTTTAACTATCAAAATATGTTGTTGAATGGTACTTTCATTTTGGATTTTAATTTACAACTCATGAGCTAATCTCATTGAGTTGGGATTATTGGATGAATCTTTAGTTCCTTTAATGACCGAGGCATAGATGAATGTATAATATGTTCATAAACTTGATTTAATTCTGAAAAGGTTAGATGAGTTGTATTGTGACCGAATGATACAAGTAAGTATTTGACAGAATACTCGTAGCACTATAAACATAGAGTTACACTTTGTACAGAGAAAGGAAGAAACATTGCTGGGTATCCTTCTTAAGTTTTGTAGACATGCAAAGCCTTACGTAGGTAGTTTGAAGTCCGACTCTCGAGAGAAGCAAACTACCTTAGATTTAATCTGAATAGTAAATTTGTTAATATTTTGTCATGTCATCAACCTTTCCATTCAACAACATAGTTCCTCTCAACTTTGTCTCTTTATCTTTGCCACAACATTTTAAGTTAATTATTTGATTTTAATAGGGCATATTACTATAGAAATTGTTATTCTATTTTGCCACAGCCTAATTCATATAGTTTATAGTAATAGGTTAGTCGAATTAATCTTATTCAATCCTTAAGGAGACGATCTTTGTTACTACTTTAGTACTTGATTTGACGTGTATACTTGCACATTTGCATATTATATTCACACGCGGCAAGTTTTTGGCATCGTTGCCAGGGAATGACAAGTTGGTGAAATTTGGTTTAGTTTTATTTAACTTTTTTGTTTTTAATTTCCGTAGGTTTGTTGTTAGTGCATGAGTAGATACATTCCTACTAATTGAGAGTATTCTTTTGACCCAGAGATCGAGAGAACTTTCAAAAGAAGAAGACGAGAACTGCAAGATATGGCTTGGATTAGAAATGATCTAGATAGGGAAGATCCATTATATCCAAATAGTCAGGATGTTGATTTGCCTCATGTGATGGATGATTGAGACAAACCTATTTGATAGCATGTTGTGCCAATTTTTGATGATTTGAATCCAGGAATAGTGAGGCCACACATTCAAGCTTAGCATTTCGAGTTGAAACCAGTAATGTTTTAGATACTGCAAACGGGAGGACAGTTCAGTGGATTGCCTATTGAAGATCCATGACTACACTTAAGACTTTTCTTGGAAGTTTATGACTCATTCAAGCAATAGGTGTTCCTGAAGATGTCTTGCAACTTAATCTATTTCCGTATTCATTAAGAGATTGTACCAGAGGGATAGTGGCATTTTGGAATGATTTTTGTGAAAGGTTTTTCTGTGGTATAATCCCCCAAATATGAATGCCAAGTTAAGGAATGATCTCACATATTTTCGACAATTAGAGGATGAGACGTTGTATGAAGCTTGGGAGTGATTCAAGGAATTACTTAGGAAATGTCCAATGTATGGTTTCTAATTCAAGGAATTACTTAGGAAATGTCCAATGCAAGGTTTCTAACACTGGACACAGATGGAAATGTTTTACAACGCATTAAATGCGCATACAAGGATGGTAGTGGATGCGTCTGCCAATGGTACTTTGCTAGATAAATCATATAATGAAGTGCGTGAGATTTTGGAACGGATTGCCAAAAATAATCATCAATACCCTACTACGAGAGTGGGGACTAGCAGAAGAGTTGCTGGCACAATGGAGCTTGATGTAATCACTTCTTTAATGGCTCAGGTATAATCTTTAGCTAATATGATCAAAACACTAAAGAGACCAGCTACAGTTCAGGAGATGAAAATGGCCGAGCTATCATGCAGTTATTGTGGGAATATCATGTTTTTGATGAATGCCCATCAAACCCTGCATCTGTGTGCTACATGGGTAATTTTAACCGGAACAATAACCCATATTCCAACTCCTACAATCCAGGGTGGAATTTGTAATATCCTGATTTTGGGCCTAGTCGGAATAGTGGTTTCGTGACCACAAAATCCGAGATATAAATAATTATTTTATGATTATTTTAAGGTCTATGATATGATTGCATGATTGTGTGAAAATTTCGTGAAGAAATTTTATGCATAAAGTGCTTAATTTGAAATTTGGGACTAAATTGAATAAATTGCAAAACTTGTGTTCTAGAAGTATTTTGCATAAAATTGAATTAGATTATTAATTAGAGGTCCTTAAAGAGTAATTTTACCAATTTCTAAGTCTATGGACAAAAATTGGACATGGATGGAATTTTTGGAAAGTTTAGTAGTAAGGGCATTTTGGTCATTTAGGGGTAAAATGAATTAAAATACAAAATTAAAAGCCAATTTTGCTCATCTTCAACCCCATGGCCGAATATAGCAAGGAGAAACCATGGATAGGGTTTTCAAGCTTCCAAGCTTGATTGTAAGTCCGTTCTAGCCTCGCTTTTAATGATTTTTACGCTTTTAGAGTCCCTAGAGCTCGATTTAGCTTATGCTAGCAATAATTTAACCTGGGTTTATATTTGGAAAAATACCCATAGGTGAAATTTGTGTATTTTGGTGTTTTATGATAGAATATGAGGTTTTAAATTATGTTAGACAACTTGTGCTACTCGGTTTTAAGTGAAAACGAGCAAAAGGGCTTAATCGGTAAAAATACCTAATAGTCATAAGTACATGTTAGAGTGAGAATTTGATGTTGCCATAGAAGGAAAAATGATCAGCATGTCATAAAACATAAGAAAATAGGCTGAATTTTAATTTACGAGCTTTGGGGCAAAAGTGTAAATATGCTAAAGTTTAGGGGCAAATTGTAATTTTTCCAAAATATGATTTTGGGTCAATTTGAATAATGTGAGTCCTAATTAGACTATATTTTAAATGATAGAGCAAGGAAAACTGAAATTCGGCTAAAATGGGGAAAATACCAAGTTGTGGACGAAATGGTAAAAATAGCCATTTTCGCATACGAGGTAAGTTCATATGTAAATGTTGGTAACATAGTTATTATTTTAAATGTTTTAATGTTTTTTAAATGATATGATAATTATTATGAAATATTATACTTGTGATAATTGTTTGATAATATGTCAAATTATGTGATATACTTGGAAAATGTGAAATACTACCGAGTATCGGTATCGGCATTCCGTAGAAGATGGTTGAGACACATGATTGGGAAAAAGGTCCCGTTGAACCTTAGGAATGGATTAGGATACAAGTGACATGTCACTGGGATATTTGGGCATCCAAACTCGTTGAGTTGAGTCCGAGTTCACTTATGGATGCGAGCGTCCGAACTCGTTGAGTTGAGTCCGAGTTCGTGAGATGTAACTAGGCATCCGAACTCGTTGAGTTGAGTCCGAGTTCACTTATGGATGCGAACGCCTGAGCTCGTTGAGTTGAGTCCGAGTTCACTTATGGGCGGGTTACATGGTAGCTTGGCTACATATGTGGCACTTATGTGCAAGTTATCCATGTATCCAATTATATTCGATGTGTTCAACGGATAAAGTTCTACTCAAATGGAGGAATACTCAAGATGAAAGGGACGTATTGGTAAGGTTGTGAAATGGATACTTTGAACAGGTATGTACTTAACCCTCGGGTTGAAAACTCGATATAACAACAATATGGTAAGATGATAAATGAAAAGGTGATATGAATGTCTTGGTGATGATTATGCAAATGATGTTTTATGTTTGCTTATATGGTTATGTTACTTGCTATTTGCATGTGAGCTTACTAAGCATTTATGCTTCCTCCCTCCTTTTCATTCCTTGTAGTGTTGACAAGCCAGCTCGGAAACGGTCGGAGGCACGCTCACACTATCCGTATACCATCTTGGCGTAATGGCTTGTATATTTTGAGTATGGCATGTATAGCATTATAATCATTTTGTATATATGGTCTTATGATATGGTTATTGAGTGGCATGGAAATAGAAATGCTTATAATGATTAGCCATTGGAATGGCTAATCATGATCATATTTGGTATTATGTATGTCAAATTGCTAGCTAATCCATGGAAACCATGAAATAGGTAAAATTTACCATAAAATAGATTCAGACAGCAGCAGTGACGTGAGTTTAAAAAATCACTAAAAATAGTAGAAATGGAATTAAATAATGAATAAGTTATGGAATCGAAGTTTGATGAGTCTATTTTCATATGGAATAAGCGAAACAGGTATATGAGCTATATTTTATGAGATGTTTAAATTTTTGTGAAACAGGGCCAGAGCGATTTCTGGATCCCCTGTTCTGAATTTGGAAATTTACCATAAATTTTACAAAGATAATTAGAAGTCATGCTTTATATGTACAGATTTCTTATTGAGTCTAGTTTTATTAGAGATAAACGGCATAGTCATTGAAGATCTGTACAGGGAGATATCTGATTCGTAATACACAGAGGTCAGAGTAGTTGAACCCTGAAACAGGGGAGACTTTAACTAATAAACTGTACTAATTGGCCCAACCAAAAATTCTAGAAAAAAATTAGTAGATATATATATGAGTCTAGTTTCAGGAAAAATTTACGGAATTGGATTTCGAGTTTCGTAACTCGAGATATGATTTTTAAAGCAACTGTGATGCAGTTAGCCAGCTTGTCTGGAAATTTTAAAATGAATTGTATGAGCTGTTTAATTAATGAATTAAGTCCGTTAACACCTCGTGTTCGACTCCGGCAACGGTCTCGGGTACGGGGTGTTACAGAATTAACATCCAAACTTCAGTTGGAATAATTTATAAGTTGTGAATTCCAACAATGTTGTTCGACAGAATGCCATAAATGCACCACTTGGTTATAATCAACCAATGCCATGACAAAATGCTCAAAAGAGTTCAGCATCATATTCTTCATCTATGGAAGCTTTGTTGAAGGAATATATGGCCAAAAATGATGCCGTGATCTAAAGTCAAGCTGCAGCCCTAAGAGCTTTGAAGAATGAAGTAAGGTAGATTGCCAATGCATTAAACTTGAGACCTTAAGAAGCATTGCCAAGTGACACTAAAATTCAAGCTCATAAGGGAAGGAGCATTGCAAGGCCATTACGCTTGAAGTGGTACTTAGTTACTTGGAGCTATTAATGATGCCATTACAAATGAGGACAACTTAGATCTCACACATAGAAAGAATTTAGACCCATTTGTGGAGTAGTTTACAATTGAGCATACTAATGAAAAGAATGTTGTAATAGAATCAAATTGTGTTACCAATAAAAATGTCACAACAAAAAATGTCAGCAATCTGAAGGAAGGCCATCGCCATCTTTTCCTC
The DNA here is from genome assembly GCF_025698485.1 of Gossypium arboreum. Classification (NCBI taxonomy): domain Eukaryota; kingdom Viridiplantae; phylum Streptophyta; class Magnoliopsida; order Malvales; family Malvaceae; genus Gossypium; species Gossypium arboreum. Next base: position 52,715,071 of record NC_069082.1, read on the forward strand.
AGTGATTTTAGAAATCTAAGCAAGATTTTTAGTTCAAATTTTTTTTGGATGTCTTGAAGCAACTCCATATCAATATACCGTTGGTGGAACTGTTCGAGTGAATGCCCAATTATGTAAAATTCATGAAAGATATCTTGTCAAAGAAGTGAAGCTTGGGGGAATTTGAAACTGTTGCTCTCACTGAAGGGTGCACAACGATGTTGATGAACAAATTGCCTCACCAAAGTTGAAGGACTCAGGGAGTTTTACTATTCCTTTTTCAATTAGAAATCATTATGTTGGTAATGCATTATGTGATTTAGGATCAAGTATAGATTTAATGCCTATGTTTGTTTTCAGGAAGCTAGGAATCAGGAAGGCAAGACCCACCACAATCATGCTGCAACTAGCTGGTCGTTCTTATGCACACCCAAAAGGTAAAATTGAAGATGTATTGGTAAGAGTAGATAAATTTGTATTTCTAGTAGATTTTATTATTTTAGAATGTGAAGCTGATAAAGAAGTGTCAATTATTCTTGGAAGACCTTTTCTAGCTACAGGTAGAACACTAATTGATGTGCAAAAAGGTGAGTTAACACTGAGGGTTAATAACCAGCAAATTATTTTTAATGTTTTTGATGCCATGAAGTGTGCAGATAAGAATGAAGAATGTCACGCCATTGGATTTATTGAAATGGCAGTGGCGGTAGAGTTTGCAAAATCTTGTGACAACAATTCTGATGATGATGATGATGCAGAGCCATTTGAGTTGAGTGAAGCAGAAAAGACTGAAGAACTTCGTGATCTTATAGAGACCAAGAGGTTTGAAGATAGAATAGGGAAGAGTTTTGAATTTTTGGATTTATTAGCTTGTTCTTTTAAGCCTCCTAGACTTTCTATAAAGAAACCTCCTACATTGGAGTTAAAGCCTTTGCTGTTACATTTAAAGTACGCTTACTTAGGAAACAACAACACTCTGCCAGTAGTTATATCTACAGAGTTGACACTTGATTAGGGGCTAAGTTACTAGATGTTTTGAGGAGATCTAAGAAGGTGCCGGGGTGGACAATCACCGATATCAAAGGAATCAGTCCTGTTATTTGCATGCATAAGATTTTACTAGAGGATTGCCATAGTAATTCTATTGAGTAGTAGAGAAGGTTGAACACCATCATGAAGGAAGTTGTCAAGAAGGAGATTATCAAATGGCTTGACACTGGCATAATATACCCTATTTTCGATAGTTCGTGGGTGAGCCATGTTCAATCTGTACCCAAGAAAGGACTATCGCAAGCTTAACAATGTAACTCAGAAGAACCATTTCCCCTTTACCTTTCATCGATCAAATGCTGGATAGATTAGCTAGTAAAGCCTTCTATTGTTTTTTTGATGGTTACTTGGGGTATAATCAGATTGCCATAGCTCCCAATGACCAAGAGAAGACCATTTTCACATGTCCATATGGAATTTTCACATTTAGATGGATGCCATTCGGGTTGTATAATGCCCCAACAATATTTCAGCATTGCATGATGGTGATATTTTCAGATATAGTAGAAAAGTTTTTTGAAGTATTCATGGACGATTTCTCTATTTTTGACGATACTTTTGAGAATTGTTTGAAGAATTTGGAGTTAGTTCTTTATCGCTGTGAAGAAGCTAATCTTGTATTGAACTCGAAAAAGTGCCACTCCATGGTTTGTAAAGGCATTATTCTGGGACATAAAATATCACAAAAAGGGATTGTTGTGGACGAAGCAAAGATTGAGGTGATTAAAAAGTTGCCACCACTTACCACTGTTAAAGGTATTCGAAGTTTCCTAGGCCATGCAGGGTTTTATCAAAGATTTATTAATGATTTTTTAAATCTTCAAATCCCTTTGTACCTTGTTAGAACATAATAGAGCCTTCAATTTTGATAAGCCCTATTTGAAAGCTTTTGAAGAATAAACAAAGCAACTAGTGATAGCACCAATTTTCATAGCACTGGATTGGACACTACCTTCTGCACTTGTGTGTGATGCCAGTGATTACGCTACAAGAGCAGTATTGGGGCGAAGAAAGGATAAGGTATTCCATGCTATATATTATGCAAGCAGGACCTTGACTGATGCATAGCTTAACTACACTACTATTGAAAAGGAGCTATTAGATGTGATATTTGCATTTGAGAAATTCAGATCCTATCTAGTTGATACCAAGGTCACAGTTTATACAGACCATTTTACGATTAAGTATTTGGTGACCAAGAAGGATGCCAAACCTAGGTATATCAAGTGGATATTACTGTTGCAGAATTTGATCTTGAAATTCAAGATAGGAAAGGGACCAAGAATCAAGTGGTTGATTTTATTCTGTAGTCAGTCTGGCTCTGAACCTACGTGCCTATGACTTCATTTCCCAAGAAATCAGTGCAGCAGAAGATCTTAAATTTGAGACTTTCTACACCAAAAATATTCTTTTAAACGAAGGTATTTGTGCTTGGATGGCGGCTCAAGATCAGCCTCATGAAAACCTTATATTCCTTGAGGAGGTTTTACCCCATGGAAACGCTCTTTGACGGAACTTTAACTTTAGCTGGTTGTGACCAAGAATCCACCGGTTTTGTTTGGTCAATCGGGAATGCTCGGCTTATCAATGTATCCGATAAACTATTGGGGGCTCATGTAGCCCATGCCTCTCTTATCCAAGATAGAAGTTGTAACACCCCTAACCCGTATCCATCACTGAAGTAGGGTTACGAGATATTATCGATCAATTCACAACATATAACATACATTTATTGAGCATAAAGCATTCATTCTCATAAATCATTCAACACAATCACATTGTCCCTTATGAGGGCCTACGAGGCCTTAAACAAGCTTTAGAAGTGGTTCGGGACTAAATTGATAACATAGGGAAATTTTGGAAACTTAGAAAAATTTTCAAACTTACAAGGGTCACACGCCCGTGTGAACAGGCCGTGTGCCTCACATGGCTCCAGACACGCCTGTGTCTTAGGCCGTGTGGAAACAAGGCATACATACTGACTTGGGTCTCACGGCCAACCACAAGCCCGTGTGTCTAGCCCGTGTGCCCTTCGAAGTGGCCACACACGCCTGTGTGCCAGGCCTTGTGCTAGGCCGTGCCAAAACTGTAAGGTATACTGACTTATGCAACACAGCCAAGTCACACACCCATCTGCTAGGTCGTGTGCCAATTAGGGAGTGTACTGACTTGTACTACACGGCTGGTCACACGCCCGTGTGTGAGACCGTGTGGAGCATACTAACTTCAATTCAATTTCATCACTAGAGGACACATGGGCGTGTAATATGACCGTGTGTAACACATGACTGAGACACATGCCCGTGTCTCTGCCTGTGTGGACAAAAATAGGCCATTTGCAAGGCCAATTTGCCACCTTTATTTATGCTCACCTAAACAACCAAAATTGTACCATTTCATCATACAATTAGGCAGCCAAAATCATCAACCAAATGCAAAATTCATGCCATTATAATTTCATCTATTCCAAATCTCAAATCACTACCATTTACTTAGCCAAATACATGCCAAAACAATATCAATCTATATAGTTCATTTACCATAATTCACACTCACATAACTTCCTTATAAATAACCACACAAACATCTAAAATCATACCTTATCAAGGCATTTCTCAAGCATTTTATACTCCACAAATCAATTAACCATTTGAGCAACTATAAAACCATAACTACATTCATACCAAACATACCAAAATAAGCCATCACACATGGCTATATCTACAAACCAAAACATACACAATTTACAAGACAAATCCCATGGCTATAATCACAACAAAAATACCACATCTAGCCTATACATGCCATATGCCAAAAATGTATAATCCAAAAGTACCAACTTAGATGTTTGATAGTGTGATGATGTTCCTGACGACTCTCGGATCCGAGCTAGCCTTGATTCACTATAAAACATAGAAAAATTAACACAAAGTAAGCTTCATACCTTAGTAAGCTCGTATGATATAAACTTAACTAATAACAAATACAACATTCATCAATCTAAACATATTATCATGTACTTTAAGATTACTTTAAAATCCTTTCAACTGCTTATTCATAAGCTTATATACAAACTTTATAACTTCTTCGATTATAATCTCATAATATACATGTACATACCTGTACCAATCCATAACAAGTCCATACATACATGGAATGTAACATCCCTTACCCGTGTCCGACACCGGGACAGGATACGATGCATTATCGGACTTATACACCAGCAAACATACAAAATCGAGCCATAAAATTTCGTTCATATAAAATTCATTCAGACATATGCAAATTGTCCCTTATATGGGCCTACGAGGCCCAAAACGTACATTGGGAGTAGTTCGGGACTAATCTGAGAACTTTAGAAAACTTTGGGAACATTTAGAGAAATTTTCATGAAACAGGGTCACACACCAGTGCGGGTAGGCCGTGTGGTCACACACGCGGTGTCCTCAGCCTGTGTAACTCTCTGTTTATGACATCATCAATAGAATTAGGGTCACACGCCAAGTCACATGCTCGTCTACTTAGGCTGTGTGGCAAATTAATTTCTAAAACTTAAGTGTAGACTTCACACGGCCTGGGCACACGCCCACGCCCTTGTCCTGAGGTCGTGTCTATCACACGGCTGAGACAAATGGCTGAGACACACGGCCGTGTCTCTACCCATGTGTTTACTAATGGGCATACTATTTTGCCTAATTAGGGTGCAGGGGACACATGGCCAAATCACAGGCCCATGGGGTAGACCGTGCGTCACACATAGCCTAGACACGTGCTCATGTGTCTACTCGTATGGACAAAATCTAGGCTAATTTCCAAGCCATTTGCAACCCTTAAATGCTCACTCACTTATACATTTTTGATGGTATGCAACATAGCATATTTAGTCACTCAAATACTCATAATCATGATTATTCCATGACTTTGTAATGTCAACATATCACATGCTCAAACCATCATGCTTTCATATGGCATTCCACACCAATTTCATATTTATTCATCCTTATAAACCTACCTTCGAGCTACTCAATTATATCATGAACATGGTCATACCTTTTAGTCCCAATTCATTCATTAAGCATATGTGCCATTTATCACATCCATTACCAATAAGCAACCACCAACCCATAAACACATTGCATGCATGCATAAATAATAAGGGTTACAACCTAAGAAGCCAATATAAGCCACATCTCATGGCCATATACAAAATGAATAATAATACCATCATGAGCCAATTCATTTAGCTAATCAATATGACACATAACAAAACAACCAAGTCCCTTATACATGCCATACTCAAAATGTCGAGACTAACCAAAATGTCCAATTGATAGTGTAATCAAGTCTCCGACGTCCTTCGATCCCCGAGCTAGCTTGGTGACACTATAAAAGATGGAAAGGAAGGGGGTAAGCATTAAAGCTTAGTAAATCGATATGCAAATAACATGCTATACAAACAAATATTTAATATACATTTAACATAATGAACATAACTTATAATTCATCAAATCACTTAAACTTACTCATCACATGAACAACTTTGTCATAAGTTCATCACATACCAAGGCATTACTCATGAGTTCGGTATGCATACCTATATTGACTCATAACATAATCTCTTACTCATTCTTCTCATTGACTTACCCTTTGGGTCTTCTGTCAAGTTACTCGGTAATTTACCTGTTGAACACTCGAAATACTATTGGATACACAGAAGGCTCGCACATAAGTGCCACATATGAGCTAAAGCTACCTCATATCGCATAACACATAAAGGCTTATTCTCGAGCTACTCACGGGTCTACTCACAAAAGCTGTCGGTCAAGATGTAGCTACACGGTCTGCTCACACAAGCTGTCAGGTATCCACAACACATGCCAGACTACCCAGCCACCGGTAGAACGAATAAGACCAGCACTTGGAACCACATAAACATATCTCAGAGCTATAAATTACATGATTCCTAGTGACATGTCACTTGTATCCTAAACTATTCCTAAGGTTCAAACGAGATTTTTTGATATCACATCTCTGTTAAGCTTGCTCGTAATGTCGATCTCAATGTCCATAATACTCATCACTTCCTCATAGAGCAATCAAAGCATAACTCATAATATTATTGAAGAATTTGAGCTTAAACATCAAAAAAATAACATAACATCACATTATTTCTATATGAACATAACATCACATTATTTGTATATGAACTTACCTCGGTACTAAATAATGTCAAATTTGACTTATTTAATACATACATTTTTTGAATGGCCCAAACAAATACTTTGGTAAAATTACCTTTTTACCTTTAACTTTTCACTTATTTACAAATTGGTCCTTAAGCTCGTAAAATGAAATGCATGCATTTTTTTACTACCCCAGCCTAGCCGATTCATATTCCTACTCCTAGTAGCCCACATTTTTTCTTTATTTCACATATTTACTACCCATTTTACAACTTTACAAATAGGCCCTTTACATGCATTTCCATAAAAAATCACTTAGTAAGAGATGTTAAACACACATCAAACTTTCATATTCCTCCATTAAACATCAAAATACATGCATGTCACACATGGGTAAGTTTTTGAACATGAACCTTAGCTTAAAATAAGGGTAGAAATAGCTAGATCATGCTTCAAGGATCTCAAAAACATAAAGAACATCAAGAACAGGGCTAGGATGTACTACTATTGAGCTTGAAAAGGTGAAAAATCCTAGTTATGGAACCCTTAGGAATTTTGGCTATGGCATGAAGAAGATGAGCAAATTTTGCTTGATTTTTCCCTTTTTATACTTTTATTAACCAAATGACTAAAATGCCCTTTAATGCCTCTCTTTCAAATTTTCCTATGCATGCCTATTTTTGTCTAAAATTTTAAAACTTAGTCAAATTACTATTTAAGGACCTCTAATTAATAATCCATAGCAATTTCATGCTTAAAGCTTTTAGAACTCAAGTTTTGTAACTTATTCAATTTAGTCCCCAACTTCAAATTGGACACTTTAGGCATAAAATTTCTTCATGAAAATTTTACACAAACATGCATTCATATCATGGATCATCAAATAATTATAAAATAATTATTTCTACTTCAGATTTGTGGTCTCAAAACCACTGTTCTGATTAGACCCTAATTCGAGATGTTACAACTCTCCCCCTTTAGGGATTTTCGTCCCCAAAAATCTTACCAGTAAAAAGATTTGGGTATTGGTTTCTCATGGCCTACTCAGACTCCTATGTAGCCTCTTCAACCCCTTGTCTTTTCCATAACACTTTCACAAGGGCAATACTTTTGTTTCTCAATTGTTTGACTTCCCGAGCCAAAATCTTAACCGGTTCTTCACCATAAGTTATATCCGATCAAATCTCAACCTCTGCCGGTGTAATCACTTGTGAAGATCAGATCAATAATGGCACAACATAGACTCATGGAACACATCATGAATATTTTCCAATTCAGATGGTAAGGCTAACAGATAGGCAACTAGCCTTACTCTTTCGGTGATCTCATACAGTCCAATAAAATGCAGACTCAAATTGCCCTTTCTACCTAATCTCAAAACCTTTTTCCATGGGGACATTTTCAAAAATACCTTATCACCGACCTGAAACTCAATCTCTTTCCATTTCAGATCCACGTAGGATTTCTATCTATTCGAAGCAGCTTTCAAACAATCATGAATTATCTTTACATTCTCTTCAGTTTCTTTGACTAAGTCAACCCCGTGAATCTGATTTTCTCTGAGTTCAGTCCAATATAAAGGTGTTTGGCACTTATGCCCATATAATGCCCATATAATGCCTCATAAGGCACCATTTCCAAACTCGACTGATAACTATTGTTGTAGGCAAACTCTACCAATGGTAAGTACTTTTCCCAACTACTTGGAATTTCAATACATAACATCGGAATATCTCTTCAAGTATTTGAATTACTCTCTCCAACTGACCGTCAGTTTGCGGATAAAAAGTGGTACTAAAGTTTAACTTCGTACCCAAAGCCTCCTGTAACTTTTTCCAAAACTGCAAAGTGAACCTCGGATCTCTATCCGAGATAATCGATATGGGTACTCCATGAAGTCTGACAATTTCACCAATGTACAAATCAGATAACTTATCAAACAAGTAATCAGTACGTACCAGTTTAAAATGAGTCGTCTTAGTCAATCTATCAACAATGACCCATATGGCATCCCTCTTTCTCGAAGTTAAAGGCAACCTTGTCACAAAATCCATAGTAATCTGGTCCCATTTCCACTCGGGAATCATCATGGGCTGAAGCAAACTCGAAGGTACTTGGTGTTTGGCCTCTACCTACTGACAAATTAAACATTTCGATACAAACTCTGAGATATCTCTTTTGATACCATTCCACTAATACATTTTCTGAAATCAACTCAGTGTCCTTTGAAAAACAAATCCTACCATAGAATCTCAAACAACCATCGGAGTCACTCTGAAAATCCAGTTCACTGCTAGACTCACACTAAACTCTCTTAGCTTGCAACTCTTTATCAACTTTCTGAGCATCAAAAATCTGTTGAAGAAATGTTGGTCTAGCTCTCAACCCAGCTAGAATCGAACCATCATCAGAAAAAGTCAGCCGTGTATTCATAGCCCTCAAGGTAAACAACGACTTCCTACTCAAAGCGTCAGCGACCACATTCACCTTACTTGGATGATAATCAATCAAAATCTCATAATCTTTTAACAGTACTAACTATCTTCGTTGTTTTAAGTTCAAGCCTTTTTCAGTCATTAAGTACTTAAGAATTTTGTGATCAGTATAGATATGGCATTTCTTACCAAATAAATAAGGTCACCAAATCTTTAAAGCAAACACTATGGATGCCAACTCTAAGTCATGTGTTGGATAATTCTTCTCGTAAGGCTTCAACTACCTCGAAGCGTAAGCTGCGACTTTACCATATTGCATAAGTACACATCCCAAACCATTTAAGGAAGCATCACTATAAACCAAAAATTCTTTACCCTACTCGGGTTGTACCAAAATTGGTGCTTCAGTCAATAACATCTTCAATTTCTTGAAGCTTTGTTGACACTTTTTTGACCACTCAAAATTAACATCCTTTTGAAGCAATCTTGTCTTGGGAGTGGCAATCAAAGAAAATCCTTTCACAAACCGTCGGTAGTAACTGACTAAGCCCAAAAAGCTTCTAACCTCGGATACATTCCTTGGCGGTTTCCATTTGATGTTAGTAGAAATCTTGCTAGAATCAACTCGGATACCATCACCTGAAAAGATGTGGCCGAAGAATCCAACTTCTCGAAGCTAAAACTCACTTTTACTGAACTTAGCATACAACTGTTTGTCTCTTAAAGTCTGTAAAATAGTTCTGAAGTGCTCAGTATGCTCTGCCTTATCTCTTGAATAAATCAGAATATCATCAATGAACACAAAAACAAATTTGCCCAAATATGGCCGAAATATTCGGTTCATTAAATCTATAAACATAGCAGGAGCATTCGTTAACCCAAATGGCACAATAAGAAATTCATAGTGGCCATACCTCATTCTAAAAGCAGCTTTAGGCACATCTGACTCTTTAACTCGCAACTGATAGTAGCCGGACCTTAAGTCTATTTTAGAAAACCATGATGCTCCTTTCAATTGGTCAAACAAGTCATCAATCATTGGCAAAGGATACTTTTTCTTGATTGTTATCTTATTGAGCTGTCGATAGTCTATACACAATCTCATTGAACTGTCTTTATTTTTCACAATAATACCAGAACACCCCAAGGTGAAAAGTTAGTCTCACAAAACCCTTGTCGGTCAATTCTTGCAATTGTGACTTCAGTTCTTTCAACTCAGTCGAGGCCATCCTATACGGAGAAATCGAAACAGGTGCCATCCCTGGCATTACATTAATACCAAACTCTACTTCTTTACTTGGAGGTGAACCTGGCAATTCTTCCGGAAATACATCCAAATATTCACATTCAACAGGCACTGATTCAATTCTCAATTTTGATTCTTTTGTATTCATCACATAAGCCAAATAAGCCTCACACCCTTTTCTTATACGTTTCTGGGCAGACATCGAAGAAATAACGATTTACAACCTATCTGACTCATCTGATTCAACCTGGAGATTTTTATCATTTTCACATTTCAATTCAATAACTTTTTGTCTACAATTTACTACAGCATCATGAAGTGTCAACCAATCCATACCCAAAATAACATCAAATTCATCAAACGGCAACAACATCAAGTCAGTTGGAAAATAATGACCTATAATCATCAAGGGAAATTTCTTGCATACCCTATCAACTAAAACGAGCTTGCCTAACGGGTTTGACACTTTAATCATAAATTTCATAGACTCAATAGGCGTATTCATGCTAGATACCAATTTCATGCACACATACGAATGAGTAGGACCGGGGTTAATCAAGGCAATAATAGTAGTATCATAAAGAGAAAAAGTACTAGTGATCACATCGAGAGAAGATGCATCCTCATGCGCACGTATGGCATAGGCCCTAGCTATAGCTCTAGCTTCAGATCTCACCGTTGTATCCCTTGCCACACTTTTGCTACTAGCCCCATTACCGAAATTTCTCGAAGGTCTCCCTTTTGTAGTCGTACTACTCGGCCTTGTACTATGAATTTTTCTTTCTCAATCATCTCGGGGCAGTCCTTGATATAGTGGTCTTGAGAACGACATCTAAAACAAGATCCGTCGTTCATTCTACACACACTAAGATGACATCTTCTGCAATGTTGGCACTCGGGATTAAAAGGTCTAGTGTTACCCATACTAGCCATAGATGTAGCTTGAGATTTAAAATCCAAATTTCGCCTCTTACGATTCCCATACGAACGCCCGACCTAAACATGAGAACGAGAATACGTATCTCTGGATTTCTTAGACTGAGAGGGGAACGACTTTCTCATTGGCCTTTTTCTTATATCTTTAGCCTTAGCCTCGATTTTTCTCTTTTCCTTGGTCAGTTTCTTAGCTTTACAAGCCCGATCAACGAGCACAACAAACTCCTTCAGCTCAAGAATACCCACTAACAATCTAATATCCTCATTAAGTCTGTCTTCAAACCTTCTACACATTTTAGCCTCGGAGGATACACACTCCCTAGCATATTTGATAAGCCAAATAAACTTTCTTTCGTACTTGGTTACTGACATGAGGCCTTGTTTCAATTCTAAAAATTCCTTGTGCTTCTAGTCAATGAATCGGTCGCTGATGTACTTCTTTCAAAATTCTTCTTGGAAGAATTCCCACATAACTCTCTCTTGAGGTACCACGGATACTAGTGTCTTCCACCAGTGATATGCCGTGTCTCTCAACAAGGAAATAGCACAGTTCAAACATTCTTCGGGTGTGCATGATAGTTTATCAAATACCCTTATTGAATTCTCAAGCCAAAATTTTGTTCTCTCTGTATCATCCTCGGTATTTGCTTTGAACTCTTCCGCCCTTTGTTTCTGAATCTTATCAACTGGGGTTCTATGAAATGTCATAAAGTCCATACCTTGCGGCACTAGGGGTACGGATTAAGGATTTTGGGGGGTGGAGGTTGTGGCTAAACAGCCGGGTTCGTACGAACGAACTTCGCAAACCATTCGTTCATAGCGTGGAAGAAGGCTTCTCGAGCCTCTCTTCCTTGACTCACAGTTACAGGTCTACTCTCTTCTAGCACCGCCCCTTGGGTAAGGGTTGGTGCATTACTTTCCACATCATCTGCCATAGCTCATTCGGGATCCATTACTATATGAAAAAAATAGTTTAAAATCGTTAGGATTCGTCACACTATCACAATTTATGTATGGCATGTATAACTAGACTCAAACACATGCTATGTAGTCTGAGAACCAACTAAATTGTTGCTCTGATACTACTAAATATAATATTGCTTACCTATGTCCGACATCGAGACAGGATACGAGGCATTACCAGACTTATACACAAGCAAACATACAAAATCGGGATATAAAATTTCGTTCAAATTAAATTCATTCATACATATGCAAATTGTCCCTTATATGGGCCTACGAGGCCTAAAACAAACATCAGGAGTAGTTCGAGACTAATCCAAAAACTTTAGAAAACTTTGGGAACACTTAAAGAAATTTTCATCAAACAGGGTCACACGCACATGTCCTCAGCCCGTGTAACTCTCTTTTTATGATGTCATCAACACAATTAGGGTCACATAGCCAAGTCACATGCCCGTGTGCTTAGGCCGTGTGGCGAATCAAATTCCAAAAGTTAAGTGTAGACTTCACACGGCTTGGGCACATGCCCATGTCTTGAGGCCGTGTCTATCACGCGGCTGAGACACACGACCGTGTCTCTGCCCGTATGTTTACTATTGGGCATACTATTTTTCCTAATTAGGGTGTAGGGGACACATAGCCGGATCACACACCCATGGGGCAGATCACATGTCACACACGGCCTAGACACATGCCCTTGTGTCTACCCTGTGTGGACAAATTCTAGGCTAATTTCCAATAGGGATTTTTGTCCCTGAAAATCTTACCAATAAAGAGGTTTGGGTATTATTTTCTCAAAGCAGCCTTGGGTTCCCATGTAGCTTCTTCAACCCCATGTCGATGCCATAATACTTTCACTAATACGATTATCTTATTTCTCAACTCTTTGATCTCACGAGCTAAAATTCGAATCAGTTCTTCAGTATATGACATATCAGACTGAATTTCAGCCTCGGTCAGGGAAATGACATGTGAAGGGTCGGGTCAGTATCGTTGAAGCATTGACACATGAAATACATTATGCAATTTCTCTAACTCAGATGGTAAAGATAGTCAATATGCCACTGGCCCAACTCACTTTGTAATTTCATACAATCCAATGAATCACGGACTCAAATTTCCTTTCCGACCAAACCGTAATATCTTTTCCCATGGTGACACTTTTAAAAACACTTTATTCCCGATCTGGAACTCAATATCTTTCCGTTTCAAATCTGCATACGATTTCTGTCGATCCGGAGCTACTTTCAAACTATCACAAATCACTTTTACTTTTTTCTTCAGTCTCTCTGGTCTGATCAACCCCGTGAACCTTTTTTTCTCTGAGCTCACTCCAGTACAATGGTGTTCTATTTACGATCATTTAGAGCTTCGTACGGTGCCATCTTTATACTCGATTGGAAGCTATTATTGTAAGCAAATTCAATTAGCGGTAGATATTTCTCCCAGCTACCTTCAAATTCAAGAATACAAAAACGCAACATATCCTCAAGTATCTGAATAACTCATTCGGATTGACTATCCATTTGTGGGTGAAATGCAGTGCTAAAATGCAGCTTTGAACCCAAAGCTTCTTGTAATTTCTTCCAAAATCGTGAAGTAAATCTTGGATCTCTATTCAAAACAATAGATAGGGAACATCATGTAATCTTTCAATTTCTAAAATATACAGCTCAACTAATTTATCAAGTGAGAAATATGTATGTACTGGAATGAAATGAGCTGATTTCGTCAATCTGTCAACAACAACCCAAACCACATCTTTCTTTTTCAGAGATAAGGGCAAACCTGATATGAAATCCATTGTTACTTTATCCCAGTTCCACTCAGGAATCATAATAGGCTGTAATAAACCTAACGACACTTGATGCTCAGCTTTGACTTGCTGACAAATCAAACATTTTGAAACAAATTCTGAGATATCTCATTTCATGCCTACCACCAATAAAGTTGTTTCCAATTGTTATACATTTTCGTGCTTCCCGGATGTACTAATAAACAACTACTGTGTACTTCATTTAGAATCTTTTGAATGAGTTTAGAATTTCTTGGTACACTTATTCTATCAAAAAACCTCAAACAATCATCAAACCCAACTCAAAACTCTAAATTTGAAGTCGACTCACACTGAGCTTGTTTTGCTTGCAATTCATTATCAAATTTTTGAGCCTCACAAATCTGTTGTAGAAATAATGGTCTCGCATACAACTCGGCTACTGTCGAACCATCGTCAGACAAAGCTAATTATGTGTTCAAAGCACACAAAGCAAATAAGGACTTTCGATTCAAAGCATCAGCAACTACGTGCGCTTTCCTTAGATGATAGTTAATCACTAATTCATAGTCTTTAGCAATTCTAATCATCTCCACTATTGCAAATTCAAATCTTTTTGAGTCACCAAACAAGTAATGGTGCCAAATTTTCAATGTGAACACTATCGTAGCCAGCTTTAGATCGTGCGTCGGATAATTCTTTTCGTGCTGCCTCAATTGTCTCGAGGCATAAGCTAAAACTTTGCCTTCCTACATTAAAATACAACCTAGGCCATTTAACGATGCATTATTGAAAATACAAATTCTTTACTCGACTCAGGTTGAACTAACACTGGTGCCTTTGTCAATAATGCTTTCAATTGGTCGAAGCTCTACTGACACTTTTATGACCACTTAAATTTAACATCTTTTTGAAGTAATCATGTCATCGGAGTCACAATCATCGAGAAGCCTTTCACAAATCGTTTATAATAACAGGCTAGTCCCAGAAAACTACAGACTTCGGATACATTTCTCAGAGGCGTCCAATCTATAATCGCAGATATTTTGCTTAGGTCAACTCGGATACCCACGGCTGAAACTATATGTCCTAGAAAACCAGCCTCTCGTAACCAAAACTCACATTTTTTGAACTTTGCAAACAACTGTTTATCTCTCAAAGTTTGTAATACGATTCTCAAATGCTCGACATGCTCAGATTCATCACAAGAGTAAATCAAAATATCATCAATAAATACAACTATGAATCAGTCTAAGTACGACTTGAAAATTTGGTTCATCAAGTCCATAAAAATAGCAGGTGCATTTATTTGTCCGAAAGGCATATCAAGAAATTCGTAGTGTCTGTACCTTGTTCTATATGTAGTCTTTGGCACATCTGAGCCTTTAACTCTCAACTGATAATAACCCAATCTCAAATCAATTTTGAAAAATAATGTTGCCTCTTTTAACTGATCAAACAAATCATCTATTAGTGGCAAAGGGTTTTTATTCTTGATCGTCACTTTGTTGAGTTGTCGATAGACTATACATATTCTTATCATGCTATATTTCTTTTTCACAAATAACACCGGTGCACCCTAGGGAGAGAAACTCGATTTAACAAAACCTCTATCTGTCAACTCTTGCAATTGAGCTTTCAATTCTTTTAACTCTATCGAAGCCATTCTGTACGGAGCTATCGATATTGGCGTTGTTCCAGTACTAATTCAATACCAAACTCAACCTCTCTACTAGGTGGTAAACCCGGTAACTCTTCTGGAAATACACCCGAAAACTCACAAACAACAGGTACAGATTCAATCTTTGATTCAGACACTTTTGCATCTAGTACGTATGCAAGATATGCATCACAACTCTTTTTCATACATAGACGATATCACAGTAGGTAACTCACTCAAATTATCAGACTCAATCTGAAGAATTTCACCATTTTAACATTTCAATTCGATAGTCTTTCGTCTACAATTCACAACTGCTTCATGCATCGTTAGCCAATCCATACCCAAAATCACATCAAATTCATCGAATGACAACAACATCAGATTAGCCAGAAAATAGAAACCTCAATTCATTAACGAAAAATTCTTGCAGACTTTGTCAACCAAAACACATTTGCCTAAGGGGTTCGATACTCTAATCACAAATTCAGTAGACTCTACAAGCAAAGTCTTACTAAATACTAAATTTATACATATATAAGAATGAGTTGACCTTGGATCTATCAATGCAATCACATTAATATCATAGAGAGTGAAAGTACTAGTGATAACATCTGGAGATGATGCCTCCTCCCGTACACTAATAGCATAAGCTTGGGCAGGTGCTTGTGCCTCAGATCTCACAGCAGAATCTCTCATCACATCTCTAACACTAGATACATTTCTCATATTTCTTGGCGGTCTCCCTCTCGTTGTCGTATTGCTCAATCTTGCATGCTGAGATTCTTCTTTTTCATTTAGTTCGAAACAATCTCTGATAAAATGATCTCATGAACCACAACTGTAACAAGCTGTATTATTATTTTTCATCCAACAATCTCCAAAATGTCATCTTTCACATTGTTGACATTCGGGTTTAACATCTTTCACATTACCAACACTCGACACTGATGTAACTTGAGCTTTAGGACTGGTGTATTGCTTTCCACGATCTCTATTGGAATATCCTGTTGAAGTGATCTGTCGGTTAAAATAATCCCTGGGTTTCTTTAATGAAGATTGATACGGCTTACTCATCAATCTCTTCCTCGAATCTCTTGCTTCTGAATTAGCCTTTCTCTTTTCTTTGCTAAGTTCCTCGTATTTGGAAGCTCTGTCTACTAAAATAATAAATTCTTTCAGTTCTAAATTCCAACAAGAAGTTTAATATCT
The DNA here is from genome assembly GCF_025698485.1 of Gossypium arboreum. NCBI lineage: Eukaryota > Viridiplantae > Streptophyta > Magnoliopsida > Malvales > Malvaceae > Gossypium > Gossypium arboreum. The sequence goes on from NC_069082.1 coordinate 52,731,509, forward strand.
TTGTCCAGCCCATCAACAAACCACTTGCACATTATTTCTTTAGTAGACACATACTCACGAGTGTACTTGCTCAACCGTACAAATTCTCTTTCATACTCTGTCACGGTCATTCAGCCCTGTTTCAACAAACTTTTTATACTTTTGATCATGGAACCACTGATTTATATATTTCTTTCGAAACTCCATCTGAAAGAATTCCCAAGTCACTCGCTCTCTCAGTACTACAGACACCAAGGTATTCCACCATTGATTTGTTGTATCTTTCAACAGTGAAACAACACACTGTAAACATTCAACTGGCGTGCACAAAAGTTCATCAAACACTCGGGTCATATTTTTAAGCCAAAATTTGGCTCTCTCAGGATCATCATCAACATTAGCTCTAAACTCTTCAACCCCGTGTTTACTGATCTTGTCAACAGGAGGTTTATTCAATATTAAAAGCTCGGCTCTTTGAGGAGCTACAGATACGGGTTAGGGATTAGGAGAGGGTGGAGGTTGCTGAGCAGTCGGGTTCGTACGAATGTATTGAGTGAACCATTCGTTCATCATTTGGAAAAAAGGCTTCTTTAGCCTCTCCTCCCTGGCTACCTGCCATGGGTCTAGAATCAGATGGCGCTGTCTCTTGCACGGGAGCAGGCGCATTACTTTCAACCTCATCAGCTATAGCTCAATTAGGATCCATTACTATATAAAAACGTAGTTTAAAATGTCAGGAGTCATCACACTATCTCAGAGTATATATATGACATGTATAGCTAGACTCACATACACTACGTTAGTCCTAGAATTGACTAAATCTTAGCTCTGATACCAATAAATGTAACACCCCTAACCCATATCTGTTGTCGGGGTAGGGTTACGAGGTATTACCGATCAATTCACAACATATGACATACATTTATCGAGCATAAAGCATTCATTCTCATAAATCATTCAACACAATCATATTGTCCCTTATAAGGGCCTATGAGGCCTTAAGCATGCTTTAGAAGTGGTTCAGGACTAAAACGATGACATATGAAAATTTTAGAAACTTAGGAAACTTTTCAAACTTACAGGGGTCACACGCCCGTATGAAGAGGCCGCGTGCCTCACACAGCTCCAGACACGCTCGTGTCTCAGGCTGTGTGGAAACAGGGCATACATACTGGTTTGGGCACACGGTGAACCAAACGCCTGTTGTAACGCCCCTACGCCCGAGACCATCACTGGAGTCGAGCTTGAGGGGTTACCGAACATAATTTATCAATTTAAGAACTTCAAATCATTTGTTTCTACATTCACAGCTTTCTAGCTACTCGTGTCACAGATACAAGAAAAATCATATCTCGAGTTATAAAAATAAAAATCAAGATCCGTAAATTTTCCCTAAATCTAGACTCATATATCTATTTACTAATTGTTTTCTATAATTTTTGGTTGGGCCAATTAGTACAGTTTATTAGTTAAAGTCTCCCTGTTTCAGGTTCACCGCTCGACATATGTGTATTACGAATCAGATATCTCTATAAAGAATTTCAATGACTACAAGGTTTGTTTTTCTTAAAACTAGACTCAATAAGGAATCTGTACATATAAATAAAAACTTATAATTATTTTTTTAAAATTTATTATGAATTTTTAAAGTCAGAATAGGGATCCAGAAATCATTCTGGCCCTATTTCACAAAAGTTTAAATGTCTCATAAAATATAATTTATATGCCTGTTTTGTTCAATCCACATGAAAAATAGACTCATTCAGCTTCAATTTCATAACTTACTCATTATTTAGTTCCATTTATACTATTTTTAGTGATTTTTCAAATTCATGTCATTGCTGCAGCAATATTCTATTTTAAGGCAAGATTCATCTTTCCATGAATTTTTATGAACTAGATAACCTATTAAACTACTATAATATCAAACATGATCTAAATTAGCCATCACCATGACTTATCAATATCAAACATTTTCTCAACCAAACATGGCCATATCATAAAATTATTTACACAAAATAGGTATATTGCTATACATGCCATACTTAAGTAGTTGTACAAGACATTTACCAAGATAAAAGTCCTTTGGATAGTGTGATCGAACTTTTGACCTGTCCCGATTCCTGAGGCGGCTTGTTCAAAACTACAGTGAATGAAAAGGAAGGAGTAAGCATAAATGCTTAGTAAGTTCATATGTAAATAACAAGTAACATAACAATACAAATATACCAAACAACTTTAGCATGGTATCACCAAAACATATATCACATTTCTAAACATCATTCATCATCTTACCACCTTATCGTTGTTGTATCTATTTTCAACCCGAGGGTTAAGAACATACCTGTCCAAAGTGTCCATTTCACAACACTTACCCAAAACGTCACTTGCATCTTAAGTGTTCTTCCAATTCACTAGAAATTTCACCCGTTGAACACATCGGAATACAACTCGGATACACGGATAATTTGCACATAAGTGCCTCATACGTAATCAAGAAATCATGTAACCCGCCCCTAAGTGAACTCGGACTCAACTCAATGAGCTCGGGCGTTCGCATCCATAAGTGAACTCGGACTCAACTCAACGAGTTCGGATGCCTAGTTACATCTCACGAACTCGGACTCAACTCAACGAGTTCGGACATTCGCATCCATAGGTGAACTCGGACTCAACTCAACGAGTTCGGATGCTCAACCATCCTAGTGACATGTCACTTGTATCCTAATCTATTCCTAAGGTTCAAACGGGCTTTTTCCCTCGATCTCACATTTGCCGTCTTCCATGGAATATCGGAACCGATACTTGGTAGCAATTCATATTTATTAAGTAGTAAACATAATTTGCATATTACTCAACATTAACCACAAAGCATAATATTTCACGATTAAAAATTAGCATATCATATAATTAACATTAATAACTTAAAAAAAACATTTATGCTACATTATTTACACATGAACTTACCTTGGTACCAAAATATAAAGATTTTGCAATTTAGTCCACAATCTTTTCCTTTCCTCAATCGCGACTTGAATCTCATTTCTCTTGATCTATAATACCAAATTAATCTTATTTAAAACATACATTCATCAAAACAGCATTTAATACGAACTTTGGAAAAATTACACTTTTGCCCCTAAACTTTTGCATAATTACACTTTTGCCCCTAGGCTCGGGAATTAAACTTTTTTCCTTATTCTTATGTTTTATAACATGCTGATCACTTTTCCCTTCTATGGTAACATCAAATTCTCTCTCTAACATATACTTGTGACTATTAGGTATTTTTGCCGATTAAGCCCTTTTACTCGTTTTCACTCAAAACCGAGTAGCACAAGTTGTCTAACATAGTTTAAAACCTCATATTCTAACATAAAACATCAAAATACACAAATTTCACCTATGGGTATTTTTCAAATATAAACCCTAGGTTGAATTATTGCTAACATAAGCTTAATCGAGCTACCGGATTCCAAAACGTAAAGAACATTAAAATGGGGCTTGGAATCACTTACTATGGAGCTTGGAAGCTTGAAACAAACCCTAGCTATGGAGAACCCTTGAAATTTCGGCCTAATGAAGAAGATGGACAAAAATTGGCTTTTAATTTTGTTTTTAATTCATTTTAATAACTAAATGACCAAAATACCCTTACTACTAAACTTTCCAAAAATTCCTTCCATGTCCTAATTTTGTCCATGAACTTAAAATTGGTAAAATTTCTATTTAAGACCTCTTCATTAATATTCCAAAATAATTTCATACTAAAAACTTCTAGAATGCAAGTTTTACAACTTATTCGATTTAGTCCCTACTTTCAATTTAAGCACTTTAGGCATAGAATTTCATCACGAAATTTTCACACAATCATGCAATCATATCATAATCATCAAAATAATTATAAAATAATTATTTCTATCTCAGATTTGTGGTCACGAAACCACTATTCTGATTAAGCCCTAATTCAGGATATTACAACTCTCCCCCCCTTTTAAGGATTTTCGTCCTCGAAAATCTTACCGGTAAACAGGTGTAGATATTGGTTTCTCATAGTTTCTTCAGGTTCCCATGTAGCCTCTTCTACCCCATGCTTTTGCCATAACACTTTCACAAGTGCAACACTTTTATTTCTTAGTTGTTTGACTTCTCGAGCTAAAATCTTAATCGGTTCTTCTTCAAAAGTCATATACGGTCCCAATTCAATTTTTGTCGGTGAAATTATATGTGAAGGATCCGAACGATACCGGTGTAACATAGATACATGAAACACATCATGAATCTTCTCTAATTCAGGTGGTAACGCTATCCGATATGCTACCGGTCCAACTTTTTCAATTATTTCATACGGTCCAATAAAACGCGGACTTAACTTGCCCTTTCGTCCAAATCTAAGGACTTTCTTCCATGGAAACACTTTCAAAAATACCTTATCACCAACTTGAAACTCCATTTCTTTTCGTTTCAAATCCGCATAAGATTTCTGTCTATCTGAAGTAGCTTTCAAACAATCTCGAATCACTTTCACCTTTTCTTCGGTTTTTTTTATTAAATCAACTCCATAAATCTGATTTTCCTTAAGTTCAGTCCAATACAATGGCGTCCAACATTTACGACCATATAATGCTTCATAAGGTGCCATCTTCAAACTCGTCTGATAACTATTATTATAAGCAAATTCTACCAATGGTAAGTACCTTTCCCAACTATCTTGAAATTCCAATACGCAACATCCGAGCATGTCTTCAAGAATCAATTACTCTCTCGATTGTCCATCGGTTTGTGGATGAAAGGCGGTCTGAAATTTAACTTTGTACCTAATGCCTCTTGCAACTTTTGCCAAAACCGTGAGGTAAACCTCGGATCTCTATCCGAAATGATTGACAAAGGTATCCCATGAAGTCTAACAATCTCTCGGATATACAATTCAGCCAACTTATTAAGAGAATAATCAGACGCATTCGGAATAAAATGAGCCGATTTAGTCGGTCTGTCAACTATTGCCCAGATGGCATTTTTCTTCCCCGAGTTAACGGCAACCACGATATAAAATCCATAGCAATCCTATCCCATTTCCATTCAGAACCATAATAGGTGAAGTAATCCCGAAGGTACCGGTGTTCAAATTTTCACTTGTTGACAAACTAAGCACTTTGATACAAACTCGAAATATCTCTTTTCATTCCACTCCATCAAGACATTTTCTTTAAGTCATTATACATCTTCGTCTCGCCTTGGATGAACAGCCAAACAACTATTATGTGCTTCATGCAAAATCTTTTGAATCAACTCATCATTTTTCGTACACAAATCTGATTTTTAAACATCAAACAACCATCGAACCGATTCGAAATCGATCCCGTGACGACTTCACAATTGCTTTTCTTTTGGCTAGCAAATCTTGATCATTTTTTTGAGCTTCAGAAATCTCTTGCAAAAACATCGGTCTTGTTCTTAACTCTGCTAGAATTGAACCATCATCTGAAATTTTCAACTGAGTGTTCATAACTCTCAAAGCAAACAACAACTTTCTGCTTAAAGCATCGGCAACCACATTCGCTTTTCGGATGATAATCAATAACAAGCTCGTAATCTTTCAATAACTCTAACCATCTTCATTGTCTCAAATTCAAGTCTTTTGTGACATCAAGTATTTAAGACTTTGTGATCGGTATATACTCGGCACTTTTCACCATACAAATAATGTCGCCAAATCTTCAAAGCAAACACCACTGCAGCCAATTCCAAATCATGAGTAGGATAATTCCTCTCATGAGGTTTTAACGCCTCAAGCATAAGCCACCACTTTTCCTTCTTGCATGAGTACACACCCCAAACCATTTAGAGAAGCATCACTATACACCACAAATTCTTTACGATTCGGGTTGTATCAACACCGGTGCTTCAGCTTAATAACTTTTCAATTCTTTGAAACTCTGTTGACATTCTTCCGTCCATTCAAATTTAACATCCTTTCGAGTAGTCTAGTCATAGGAGCAGCAATTATAGAAAATTCATTTACGAACCGCCGATAATACCCAAATAGCCCCAAGAAACTCCTAACTTCAGTTACATTTTTCGGTGGTTTCCAATCAACAATGGCTGAAATTTTACTAGGATCAACCCAGTATACCATCACCAAAACAATATGACCCAAAAATCCAACTTCCTGAGCCAAAATTCACTTTTACTAAATTTAGCATACAAATGCTTATCTCTCAAAGTTTGCAAAACTATCCTCAAATGCTCAGCATGCTCTGTCTCATCTTTTGAATAAATTAAAATATCATCTATAAACACCACAACAAATCTGTCCAAGTATGGCCAAAATTCACTTTTACTAAATTTAGCATACAGCTGCTTATCTCTCAAAGTTTGCAAAACTATCCTCAAATGCTCAGCATGCTCTGTCTCATCTAACCCGAATGGCATAACTAAAAATTCATAATGACCGTACCTTGTTCTAAAAGCAGTTTTAGGCACATCTGACTCTTTTACTCGCAGCTGATAATACCCAGATCTCAAGTCAATCTTTGAAAACCATGTCGCTCCTTTTAGCTGATCAAACAAATCATCAATTCTCGGCAATGGATACTTGTTTTTTATTGTCACCTTGTTTAACTGCCGATAATCAACACATAATCTCATAGAACCATCCTTCTTTTCACAAATAACACGGAGCACCCCAAGGTGAAAAACTTGGTCTCACAAAGCCTTTATCAGTCAACTCTTGCAACTGCGACTTTAACTCTTTCAACTCTGTTGGTGCCATTCTATATGGAGCAATTGAGATCGGAGCTATTCCCGGTATCAAATCTATACCAAATTCTACTTCCCTGACTGGAGGCAAACTCGGCAATTTTCTAGAAATACGTCCGCAAATTCACACACAACCGGCACTGATTCAACTTTCTTTTCAACTTCTTTTGTATTAATTACATACGCCAAATAAGCTTCATAACCCTTTCTCAAATATCTCTGAGCCGACATCGAAGAAATCATACTAAATATTGCCTCTGATTTGTCTGGTTCAACCCGCAAGATTTCACCACTTTCACATTTTAATTCTATAACCTTTTCTTTGCAATTTACTATAGCATCATGCAATGTCAACCAATCCATACCCAAAATAACATCAAATTCATCAAACGGCAACAACATCAAGTCGGCCGGAAAGTAATGACCCCGAATCATTAAAGGGCATTTCTTGCATACTTTATCAACTATCATACATTTGCCTAACGGGTTCGACACTCTAATCATAAATTCTGTGTTCTCAACAGGTATATTCATACTAGACACCAGTTTCATGCATACATATGAATGAGTAGAACCGGGATCAATCAAAGCAATAACATTAGTATCATAAAGAGAAAATGTACCGGTAATCACATCGGGAAAGGAAGCATCTTCACGCGCTTTAATAGCATAGGTTCTAGCCGGAGCTCTTCCTTCAGATCTAACTACTGCATCTCTGGCTACATTCTTACTGCTTGTTTCACTTCCAGCTTTTCTCGGATACCTTCCCATCGAGTCTGCACCACTAGATTTTACATTCGAAATTTTTCTTTCTCACTCTCTCTCAGGCGTCTCTAATAAAATGATCTCGAGAACCACATCGAAAACATTCATTTGCTCAGATGGACCAAAATGATTTCTACCACACCGGCACTCGGGTTTAACAAATCTCGATTTCCCACACTAGCCGCAGTAGTAGTCTAAGATTTAGGACCCACATTTCGCTTCTTAAAATTTCCATATGATTGCCCAAATGAAACTTGGGAACGAGGATTCATATTTCTTGACTTTCCGGTTTGTTTGTGAGGGTGCATTACTCATTGGTCTTTTCTTCCAATTTCGTGTTTGATTCTACCTTTTCTTTTCCTTCAAGAATTCTTCAGCCTTGCAAGCTCGATCAACAAGTTCCACCATTTCTTTTAGTTCAAGGATCCCAACAAATACCTTAATGTCTTCGTTAAGCCCGTCTTCAAATCGTCGGCACATCTTGGCTTCTGTAGGAACATATTCCGTGGCATACTTACTTAATCGAACAAACTCTCTTTCATATTCTGAGACTGTCATATTACCTTGCTTCAGCTTAAGAAACTCTTTACATTTCTGATCAATAAATCTTTCACTAATATATTTCTTCCGAAACTATTCTTGAAAGAATTCCTAGGTTACCCTCTCTTTCGGTACCACTGAAATCAAAGTCTTCCACCAATTATAGGCTGAATCTCTCAACAAAGATGTAGCACATTTCAAACATTCTTCGGTGTACAAGATAATTCATCAAATACCGGATAGAATTTTCAAGCCGAACTCGCTTTCTCGCATCATCATCAATATTTGCTCTAAATTCTTCAGCCCTTGTTTACTTAATTCTATCAACGGGGTTCTGTGAAATTTTATCATATCCACTCCTTGAGGAATTGGAGGCATAGGTTGAGGAATTGGGGAGGTGGGGAGGTCGTACATTTGGGTTCGTCTGAACGAACTCGATGTACCATGCACTCATCATTTGGAGAAAGGCTTCCCGATCCCTTTCTCCTCCTCCCTGACCAACAGTAGGAGGTGGGTTTTCAGTCGGCGCTGCCCCTTCAGCCGGAGCTGGCGCATTGCTCTCTACTTCATCTACCACAGCTGGATCGGGATCCATTTACTATATAAAAATTCATTGAAAAAGGTCAGAAGTCGTCACACTATTACAATTCATACATATGGCATGTATAGCAAAATCCGTACATACAACACGTAGTCCGAGAACCGACTAAACCTGCGCTGATACCACCAAATGTAATGCCCCTACGCCCGAGACCATCACCGGAGTCGAGCTTGAGGGGTTACCGAACATAATTTATCAATTTAAGAACTTCAAATCATTTGTTTCTACATTCACAGCTTTCTAGCTACTCGTGTCACAGTTACAAGAAAAATCATATCTCGAGTTACGAAACTCAAAATAAAGATCCGTAAATTTTCCCTAAATCTAGACTCATATATCTATTTACTAATTTTTTTCTAGAATTTTTAGTTGGGCCAATTAGTACAGTTTATTAGTTAAAGTCTCCCCTGTTTCAGGGTTTGACTGCTCTGACATATGTGTATTACGAATCAGATATCTCTATATAAAGAATTTCAATGACTACAAGGTTTGTTTTTATTAAAACTAGACTCAATAAGGAATCTGTTCATATAAAGAAAAACTTATAATTATTTTTTTAAAATTTATTATGAATTTTTAAAGTTAGAACAGGGGATCCAGAAATCATTCTGGTCCTGTTTCACAAAAGTTTAAATGTCTCATAAAATATAATTTATATGCCTGTTTTGTTCAATCCACATGAAAATAGACTCATTAAGCTTCAATTTCATAAATTACTCATTATTTAGTTCCATTTATACTATTTTTAGTGATTTTTCAAATTCATGTCATTGCTGCAGCAATATTCTGTTTTAAGGCAAGATTCATCTTTCCATGAATTTTTATGAACTAGATAACCTATTAAACTTCCATAATATCAAACATGATCTAAATTAGCCATCACCATGACTTATCAATATCAAACATTTTCTCAACCAAACATGGCCATATCATAAAATTATTTACATGAAATAGGTATATTGCTATACATGCCATACTTAAGTAGTGTATGCCATTTACCAATATAAAAGTCCTTTGGATAGTGTGATCGAACTTTCGACTGTCCCGATTCTGAGCCGGCTTGTTCAAAACTATAGTGAATGAAAAGGAAGGAGTAAGCATAAATGCTTAGTAAGTTCATATGTAAATAACAAGTAACATAACAATACAAATATACCAAACAACTTTAGCATGGTATCACCAAAACATATATCACATTTCTAAACATCATTCATCATCTTACCACCTTATCGTTGTTGTATCTATTTTCAACCCGAGGGTTAAGAACATACCTGTCCAAAGTGTCCATTTCACAACACTTACCCAAAACGTCACTTGCATCTTAAGTGTTCTTCCATTTCACTAGAAATTTCACCCGTTGAACACATCGGAATATAACTCGGATACACGGATAATTTGCACATAAGTGCCTCATATGTAATCAAGAAATCATGTAACCCGCCCCTAAGTGAACTCGGACTCAACTCAACGAGCTCGGGCGTTCGCATCCATAAGTGAACTCGGACTCAACTCAACGAGTTCGGATGCCTAGTTACATCTCACGAACTCGGACTCAACTCAACGAGTTCGGACATTCGCATCCATAGGTGAACTCGGACTCAACTCAACGAGTTCGGATGCTCAACCATCCTAGTGACATGTCACTTGTATCCTAATCTATTCCTAAGGTTCAAACGGGCTTTTTCCCTCGATCTCACATTTGCCGTCTTCCATGGAATATCAGAACCGATACTCGGTTGCAATTCATATTTATCAAGTAGTAAACATAATTTGCATATTACTCAACATTAACCACAAAGCATAATATTTCTCGATTAAAAATCAGCATATCATATAATTAACATTAATAACTTAAAAAAAACATTTATGCTACATTATTTACACATGAACTTACCTTGGTACCAAAATATAAAGATTTTGCAATTTAGTCCACAATCTTTTCTTTTCCTCAATCGCGACTTGAATCTCGTTTCTCTTGATCTATAATACCAAATTAATCTTATTTAATACATACATTCATCAAAACAGCATTTAATACTTAACTTTGGAAAAATTACACTTTTACCCTAAACTTTTGCATAATTACACTTTTGCCCCTAGGCTCGGAATTAAACTTTATTCCTTATTCTTATGTTTTATAACATGCTGATCACTTTTCCTTCTATGGCAACATCAAATTCTCTCTCTAACATATACTTGTGACTATTAGGTATTTTTGCCGATTAAGCCCTTTTACTCGTTTTCACTCAAAACCGAATAGCACAAGTTGTCTAACATAATTTAAAACCTCATATTCTATCATAAAACATCAAAATACACAAATTTCACCTATGGGTATTTTTCCAAATATAAACCCTAGGTTGAATTATTGCTAACATAAGCTTAATCGAGCTACCGGGATTCCAAAACGTAAAGAACATTAAAAGCAGGCTTGGAATCACTTACTATGGAGCTTGGAAGCTTGAAACAAACCCTAGCTATGGAGAACCCTTGAAATTTCGGCCTAATGAAGAAGATGGACAAAATTGGCTTTTAATTTTGTTTTTAATTCATTTTAATAACTAAATGACCAAAATACCCTTACTACTAAACTTTCCAAAAATTCCTTCCATGTCCTAATTTTGTCCATGAACTTAAAATTGGTCAAATTGCTATTTAAGACCTCCTCATTAATATTCCAAAACAATTTCATACTAAAAACTTCTAGAATGCAAGTTTTGCAACTTATTCGATTTAGTCCCTACTTTCAATTTAAGCACTTTAGGCATAGAATTTCATCATGAAATTTTCACACAATCATGCAATCATTTCATAATCATCAAAATAATTATAAAATAATTATTTCTATCTCAGATTTGTGGTCACGAAACCACTATTCCGATTAAGCCCTAATTCAGGATATTACACTTGTGTGTCTAGCCCGTGTGCCCTTCGAAGTGGCCACACATCCCCATGTGCCAGGCCGTGTGCTTGGCCATCCCAAAACTGTAGGGTATACTGACTTATGCAACATGGCCAAGTCACATGCCCGTGTGCCAATTAGAGAGTATATTGACTTGTACCACATGGCCAGTCACACGCTCGTGTGTGAGACTGTGTGGAGCATACTGACATCAAATTAATTTCATCACCAAGGGACACGTGAGCGTGTAATATGACTGTGTGTCACACATGATTGAGACACACGCCCGTGTCTCTGCCCTTGTGGACAAAAATAGGCCATTTGCAAGATCAGTTTGCCACCCTTATTCATGCTCACCTAAACAACCAAAATGGTGCCATTTCATCATACAATTAGGCAGGCAAAATCATCAACCAAATGCACAATTCATACCATTATAATTTCATCTATTCCAAATCTCAAATCACTACAATTTACTTAGCCAAATACATGCCAAATCAATATCAATCTATATAGTTCATTTACCATAATTCACACTCACATAACTTCCTTATAAATAACCACACAACATCTAAAATCATACCTTATCAAGGCATTTCTCAAGCATTTTATACTCCACAAATCAATTAACCATTTGAGAAACTATAAAACCATAATTACATTCATACCAAACATACCAAAATAAGCCATCACTCATGGCTATATATACAAAACAAAACATACACAATTTACAAGCCAAATCTCATAATCACAACCAAAATACCACATCTAGCCTATACATGCCATATGCCAAAAATGTATAATCTAAAAGTACCAAGTTAGATGTTTGATAGTGTGATGATGTTCCCGACGACTCTCGGATCTGAGCTAGCCTTGATTCATTATAAAACATAGAAAAATTAACACAAAGTAAGCTTCATAGCTTAGTAAGCTCATATGATATAAACTTAACTAACCACAAATACAACATTCATCAATCTAAACATATTATCATGTATTTTAAGATTACTAACAAACCTTTCAACTGCTTATTCATAAGCTTATATACAAAATTTGTAACTTCTTCGATTATAATCTCATAATATACATGTACATACTTGTACCAATCCATAACAAGTTCATACATACACAGAATGCCATTGAATACTCATTGTCTTACACACTAAGTGCCATACTCGATATCTCGCACAGTAAGTGCCATACTCGATATCTCGCACACTAAGTGCCACACTCGATATCTCGCACAGTAAGTGTCATACATATTCGAAGCTATCTCAGGCCACACACTAAGTGCCATATATAGCTGAAGCTATGTCGAATCGTACACTCAGTGCCACAAATAATTGATCTGTCGTCGACCATATCTGTAGTCTTGTATATACAATTTATGTAATATCAAAGCACTAAAAGCATAATTATAATAATGCTTAATTCATATGAACTTACCTCGTGTACTGAAATGACGAAACAAATCAACTATTCAATTACTTTACTTTTTCCCCGATCTAAGTCTAAATTCTTCTTTTCTTGATCTATAAGTAATCAAAATCAAATTATTTATTATTCTATTTATTCAATTCAATCCAAAATACATATTAAGGCTATTTTACACATTTGTCCCTAAACTTTCACATTTTTACAATTTAGTCCTTAATACACAAAATCACAAATTCATGCAAATTCACAATAAACCCATGCTAGCTGAATTACCATAATGCAAATTCACAATAAACCCATGCTAGCTAAATTACCGAAATACATATTAAGGCTATTTTCCATTTATTTCACATTTTAACCTCAAATTTTAAACATTTCACAATTTAGCCCCTAATTTGCATTTTCACTAAAAATCACTTAAAAAACTTGTATATTTATCAACAAGCATTCAAAATCTATCATCAAACATCAAAACACATGCTATTTCATCGATGGAAACATTCAAAATCTTTTAATGGTTTTGCAAATTAGTTCCTAGGCTAGCTAGCACTAGATGCAACGATCACAAAAACATAGAAATCATTAAAAACTAAACAAAAATGGACTTACATGCAAAGCTAATATATGGAAAAACCTTCAAGCTATTCCAATGATGTTTTCCTTAGCTAATTTTGATTAGGCATGGTGAAGAAAGATGAAAACCATGTTTTGTTTAATTTAATAAATCTTTATTTACCAAATCACAGTTTTAACCTTAAATTAGAACATTAAAATTCACATGTTTTATGTCCATAAATGTCCACCCAATATAAAATGGTCTAATTATATCATAAGACCTTCACTTTAATAAGCCATAGCCATTAGACACATTTAACTAATAGCATACAAGTTTTACACTTTACGCGATTAAGTCCTTTTTATCGAATTAAGCATTTGAACGGTAAAATTTAATTACAAAAATTTCACATAATTAATCTATCATACTGTAGACCTTATTAAAATAATAAAATAAATATTTTGACTTCAAATTTATTGTCCCAAAACCACTGTTTCGATTTGACTAAAAACGATCTGTTACAGATATAAGAAATGAAGATGGCAATATTCAACTCATTAAGGAAGAATTCTTAGATGAACAAATTCTAGTTATCACAGCATTACCTTGGTATGCCGATATAGTAAATTTCCTAGCGAGTGGGTTGCTGCACCTGTGCTCACTAATCAAAGAAGAAGGAAATTTCTTCATGATGCCAAACAATATTATCGGGATGAACCCTTCTTATTCAAACACTATGAGGATCAAATGATTCGGAGATGTGTTCTAGATGATAGATTTAGAGCTTTTTGCAACACTATCATTCAACACTTTATGGATGACATTTCGAAGGAATGAGAACTCTTGCAAAGGTTCTCCAATCTAGTTTCTATTGGCCAAGTCTGTTCAAAGATGCACATGCATTTTATCAGACTGTGATCGCTGTCAATCAATAGGAAACCTATCAAGGAGGCATGAAATGCCATTGCAAAACATTTTAGAAGTTGAGTTGTTTGATGTATAAAGGATTGATTTTATTGATCCATTTCCACCTTCTTGGGGTAATATGTACATATTTGTGGCAGTAGATTATGTTTCTAAGTGGGTAGAAGTTGTTGTTCTCCCTACTTGTAATACCCCGAAAATTTTTACAGTAAGATATTATCATTGATATAGTAAAATAAGAAAATAAAGTGACAAAAAGGAAAATTTTGAGTTGTGTCAACCTTGGGAAGTATATTATGATATATTAATTCAAGAAAGGACTAAATTGTAAAGATGAGAAAATTTTTGTTGCACAAGAGTAAATACTCAAAATTTGAGGGGTTAAAGTGTAAATATGAAAAATTTGAAGGACCAATAGTGAAAATATTTTAAGGGAGGAATGATCTAAAAACTAAGGAAAATGGATGAATTAGGACCAAATTGAATAGGTGAAAAATTATGACGGACTAAATGGAAATTTTACCAAATTAAGTGATGACTCAAGGATGGAATTCTAAAAGATTATGAAGGGCAAAATGGTCAATTAGTAAGAGAGAATTCTAGAATGTAATGATTATGTTGATGATATTTTAAATTAATTAATTAGATAAATATTATTTTATTAATATTTTAATGAGATATTTATTATTTTTTTATTATTTATTTAGTATATAAGGAAGGAAAGATGAAGAATTCTCATCATCTTTCCAATCATGCAAATGTTAGAAGAGAAGAAAAGAAAGAAAGTTTCCTTTTCTTTACAATTTAGTCATTCCACCAAAAATTTACTATTTTCACCTAGAAATCAAAAGAATTTCCATAGCTACCAAGAGGGAAAAATGTTAAGGAGACTATGGGGAGTTAGAATATCAAATTGGATTCAAGGAATAGAAGCTGGAGGAGAGAGAAAATGAAGATGAAGATTAGAACAAGGTAAGAACATCATGATATCAATATATTTTTAAGTTTGGTATTATTGAAAAAGCATGGGATTGATGTTAATGTAGAGTTTCCTTACATATGGTCCTATGTTCTTAATATGTTAGTGAAGAGAAAACAAGAGAAAGTGATGAGAAATAGTGTAGAGAAAGAAAATAAGGGTGTTATAAACATGGTAATTAATATCTTGCACTAAAACAGTTTTGGACAGCAGCAGTGGTCTAATTTTGAAAAATCACAAAAAATTGTGGAAATTGAATTAGAAGTTGAATGAAATATGAAATTAAATTTTATTGAGTCTGGTTTTTTATAGAAGAAATGGTGTAAGCAATGAAATAGTAAATTGTGAAATATAACAAATTTAGTTAGACAAGGTCAGATTGATTTCGGGTTCCCTTGTTCTGATTTTGTAAAATCATAAAAAAATAGAGAAAAATAATTAGGTGCTTAAATTGATATGTTTAGAATATTAAATGAGTCTACTTTCAAGATAAACAAACAGGAACATCATTCGAATCCTGTACAAGGAGATAACTAACTGTTAGTGAAGAAGGGTTAGAACTGTCAGACAGCAGAATAGAGGTGAATTTAAAGAATAAACTGTACTTATTGGCTAAACCAAAAATAATAAAAATTTTATGGTAAGAAGATATGCAAGTCTAGTTTCAGGAAAGATTAGCGGGTCTTAATTTCGAGTTCTGTAGCTCAAGATATAAATAATTTAGTGACCATGACTCAAGTAGACAGCTTGATGTGAACATATAAGTAAATAGTGGAATTATGTATAAATTAAGGATGTGGAATGGAGAGGAGGAAAATATATGAATATTCAGTTAGTATGGGTTTACTTTAAAAATGGCTAATTTTCATGTTTTAGGTTCGTGGACTAAATTGAACAAGAGTAAAACTTTAGAGGCAATTTTGTAAAAATGTCAAAAAAGGACCAAATTGAAGAAAATGAATTGTTTCAGCATTTAAATTAATAAATTGAATGAAATTATTAATTTAGATCAAGATCGGGTGAAAAATTGGGAAAAATAAAAAATTACCAAAATGCCCCTAAATCTTGATATTTCTGTAATTTAGCCAGGTAAGCTCATATAACTTAATTAAATATGAAAATATATTGATTTGATTATTGAATTGTGAGAATTATGATATGTAAATGACATGAATATGTAGCATGAAAATGTTAACATATGATATATGTGATTGATAAAAATGGTACAAGAATTTGTTCGAATATTGAATTCCGATTAGATAGGTGATTACCCTTAAGGTCTTGCATGTGTTGCAGTAAAGGTTATTCTGAAAGGAGTAATCTTATGATCTCATTATGAAAAGGAATTTCACCTGAAAGGGTGACACTTGAAAAGGATACATGTACCTAAAAGGTACAACTAGAAAAGAGAATGTACACTGTGTGTGTACAACTTAAAAAGGAAATGTACACTTTGTGTGTACACTTGAAAAGGAAATGTATGCCTTGTGTGTTCAATGTGAAAAGTGGTAGCTTTAGCTACCTGATCAGTGAAAAATGATAGCTTCGGCTACCTAATGAGTGAAAAGTAGTAGCTTCGGCTACCTGATTAGTGAAAAGTGATAGCTCCAGCTACCTGATCAGTGAATAGTGGTAGCTTTAGCTACACTTATCTGATCAGTGACAAGTGAAAAGTGTGGAAGTGCAAGTCCATAGTTGAACTATGGCAAAGTGATAAAGTGTGCCAATCATGGCAAAGTGATATAGTGTGCCAAACATAGCAAAGTGTTTAGTGATTAATGATGAATTGACGGATAAGACCATGGTTGATCCATGGAAAAGTGTGAAAAGTAGGTATGGTATTTCCATATCGAGCTATGAAACGTAGGTATGGTGTTTCCATACTCAGTTGTGAATTGTGGCACTGAGCAAACTACGGACTCAAATCCGCAAGACGTTCTCTAATTTGACAAAGATTGGTAAGTGACATATGAAAATAGTATTGGAAGACTTATGGTTATTATTGATATTGATCTAAAATAAGTGTACCATTAATATTTAAATGATTCAATGGGTAAAGTTCTGATATGAGATAACATGAGTTTGAAATGAATTATCACGGTATATACGATATATATGAAAATGATGGTGCTTGAAATATTGATATAATGAAATGAATGATATATGTTTATAAAGAAACAACAAAAGAATGATAGGTATCATGACATATAAAAATATGATTATCTTTGATATGTTGCTACAAGGAAATTATGTATGTTGAGATGAGCAATAAACTTAAGTGTAATATGATGAGAAAATAAGTTTATCTATGCTGAATTTATATGAATATGTTTAAGTATGCTAACAAGTGTTACTATCGATGCTTATACAAGTGCCAAGCTATTGGTTAAATGGTAATATGTTTATTTATATGATGTGTTGAAAGGGCAAGTGCTTAAATGAAAATATACTTGTGATCGTGAGAGAGTGACAAGTTTTAAGTTACGCAATATCTTATGAAATGGCTTATCATATGATTAATTGAAAAGAGTTATGTTCAACTGCACTAGCTTGTGGTTATAATGGTATAGTATGCTTATGATCAGTGTGTTATATATAAGGAATGAGTGTGGAAAGTAAAGAGATATATATGAAAATAGAGTTAAAATTATTTAAAATCTTACTAAGCTAGAGATGATATGTATAAGTGATGCTGTGGATTTATTCACCTTGTAAATTGATGAATATAACTTCATGAGTATTGTCTGAACCACACGGCTTGGCCACACAGCCGTGTCACCCCTACAGTGTTGAAAAATCTTAAATATTTTCAAAAAAAATTTTGAGTTTTTAGTTAAGTCCCGATATATATTTTGAGCCTCGATGGCTCACATAAGGGACACTATGATTAAATTTGATTAATTACAGGTATGAATGTTATGTGAAGCGAAATTTCTGTTAAATGATTTGTAAATTTTGGTAATGCTCTGAAACCCTGTTCCGGCGATGGATACGGGTTAAGGGTGTTGCACTACTAATGATGCCAAGTCGGTGGTGTGGTTCTTGCATAAAAATATCTTCACAAGATTTGGTACACCCCATGCACTTATTAGTGATGAGGGCTCCCATTTCGATTGCAAATTAATCACCAACACATTGAATAGGTATGGTGTAATAGGCCATTTTCAGTGAAATCAGAATAGTGGTTTCGAGACCACAAATTCGATGAGTAAATTATTATTTTATTATTATTTTAATGTGTATGGAATGTTAGTAAGGTCATATAAAAATTTTGTTAACAAATTTTAACATTTGCAAGCTTAATTATGTGGAAAGGACTAAATCGTAAAAGGTTAAAAAATGGAGTTCTATTTGTTAAGAGGGCTAAATGGCTATGAAACTTAAATTTGAGTGGACTTAGATGGTAATTAGACCATTTAAATAGTTAGTGGACTTTTATGGACACAAATTAAGTGATTTTTAAGTTAAAATGTAAGGTTAATTAAGTAATTTAATTAATAAGTTAAAGAAAAATAAGTAAAAACAGTGTATCATCTTTTTAGTTGATATTTTCTACCAAAAATTGATAAAGGAGAAGCCATAGCTAGGGTTTGAAGCTTTGGTCACTTATTTAGCTTGCATGTAAGTGATTTTTGATCCTATTTTTATCAATTTCTATGTTTTTGAAGTCGTTGTAGGTTAACCTAGCTAGCCTAAGGATCAATTTTCAAAACTTTTGAAGATATAGGGTTTTGCCATGAATGTTTTTACATGATTCTTGATGTTTTATGAAAGATTATGAGTCATTGTTGATAAATAAACGAGTTTTGTAAAGTGATTTTTTGATGAAATTGTCATTTAGGGACTTATTTGTAAAGTAGTAAAAGTTCATGGTAAATTTGTGAAATGATAGTTTGTATGGGTTGATATAGGTCCCTAGTGAATTCAACTAGCATGAGATGAGGATTAAAATGCTTGAATTTCAATTTATGAGCTTAAGGATAAAATTGGAAAAAAGTTAAAATGTTAAGGACAAAATTATAATTTTGCAAAAATATGACATATGGACGGAATTGAATAATAGAAGAATTAAATGGATTGAATTTTTCTATTTA
Organism: Gossypium arboreum; assembly: GCF_025698485.1. Classification (NCBI taxonomy): domain Eukaryota; kingdom Viridiplantae; phylum Streptophyta; class Magnoliopsida; order Malvales; family Malvaceae; genus Gossypium; species Gossypium arboreum. Next base: position 52,751,045 of record NC_069082.1, read on the forward strand.
GATTAAGATAGACCACGTATGGATCTGGATCGAGGAAAAGCTAAAGCCTCGGAGTAGTTGATCTCATTTCTACGTCTTTGTCATCAAGATAAGTTCGTATGAATAAGTATTGTTTCTAATGTTATTTTAGATTATATGTTATTATGTTAATTGTCATATAATTGAATGATATTATCCAACAATGCCATGACAGTTATCAAGTCCTGGTTGAACCTTATGAATTTATAGGATACAAATGACATGCCATTAAGGTTTTAATGTTTCGGGTGCTAGTCTTGAATATCCTACCAATGGTTGAGGTCCTACATTTGTTGTGGATACCTAATAGCTCTTGTGAGCAGCATAGTGTAGCTTACATTTTGACCCACAGCTTGTGTGAGCAGGCCTATTTCACAGCTTGTATGAGCAATGATGTAAAGGAAAGATTATGGTTATATTAGCACACTTCGTGTGACTTTCCCGAGTATCTGATGATATTCTAAATAGTTCAACGGGCATGAAAAGGAAAGGAACTGTAAGTGTTCAAATGAACTATAGCATGTAATTATGAAAAGGATTGAAATGGTGAGCTTCAATGGAAGTAAGCTTATGTTAATGAAAATGATGAATTCAAATGAAGTATGTTCACAAATAATGGTTTACCTTATGTTAAATTCAACTGAATTGTGTTTGAATGCACTAACATGTGTTGTTGATGGTGCTTAGGCTTGTGCCAAGCTTTTGGTTGGATTATGTTATGCTTAATCTTAATGTTATTGTAACACCCCTAACCCGTAACCAACATCGGATTAGGGTTACGAGGCATTGCCAGACAGACAGAACACCTCAGACCAATACAGAATAACATATATTAAATATCATTAATACAGAGGCATTCATCAACAATTCATTTATTAATATGGTCTACGAGACCTAAAACATACATTTAAGAAAGGTCAGAACTAAAACGAATGCATTTAGAACTTTCAGAACTCAACCAATTCTTTCAAACTGTTAAAGTCACACGCCTGTGGAACAAGGCCGTGTGTTACACACGGGCACTAGACACGCCCATGTGAACCAGCTGTGCCAAAAATAGGTCCTATGCTAACCTTTTCACACGGCTGATAGGCACGCCCGTGTACTATGGCCGTGTGATACTTAGCTAGCTACTGACTTTATCCCACGGCCATAGGACACGCCATTGTGTCAAGACTGTATGGTTCTTAGGAGAATACTGCTTTTCTTACACGGCCACAAGGCACGCCCGTGTCCCTTGACCATGTGGCACCAAGCAGGCTTGGTTTAAGCCAATTTGGCCACCCCATTTTGGGTCCAATCATACAAGAAATAATATACAACATTCATACCAAAATTTCCAACAAATTCCATGCTCAAAACATGCTTCATTTCAACTATTTCATCATCATTCAGCAACTCATTCAAACCATACCAAAACTTAATACAAACATACCATTTGATGGCCAACTTTCATTGCATAACCTATATTTACAATTCAAAACTTAATATATAAACCTTCTAGCCTATACATGCCATACTTTAAAACATGTCCACTTTCAAAAGTACCAAAACGAGATTGATAGCATAGTGCCGATCCTTAACTATCTCCGAGCCTTCAGTAGCTACGATAACTGTAAAACAGACAGTAAACACACAGAGTAAGCTACAAAGAGCTTAGTAAGCCAAATACAATTGGTCTAACTACTAAATCATATAAGTACAATTTAACCATAAAGATTCATAACCATTTCATAAAATAATTCATACTTAACCATGCACCTTTGTTTGCATATATGTCATGCTTCATTTCCAATTCCATACATATTTCACAGAGACAGAGTTTTTCATATTCGAAAATTTAGTACGATACCAATGTACCTGCATAGGTTATACATTTCATATACTCATATTTCGTACGCTATCATCAGACGGTTCAGAAACGATACAGATACTCATAAACAACTACAATGCCGACGTCCCAGACGTGGTCTTACATGTAACTCAATATTGATGCCTCTGTCCCAGACAGGGTCTTACATGAAATCAGATATGATGCCGATGTCCCAGACATGGTCTTATACATAAATCTCAATCGAGGCCTGTGTCCCAGACACAGTCTTACACGATGTCTCAGACAGATGTCAACTTTGCTTAGGAACATAAGAGCTTTTCAAATATTATCATATTATCATACTTTACTCCAAAGATATTCATCAGGCACTCAAGGCCATCCAATACAGATTACAGATTATATGTGCAGAATTTATTTCAATTAACACGTAATTGTAATTTGACTTACCTCGGATGGATTTCGGATAAAACAAGTCGTCTATTCAACTATTTTGGACTTCCTCTAATCTAAGTCTGATTTTCTTTGTTCTTAATCTAATACAATACAAATTCAACCATTCCATCATTCATTTCATTCAATTTAATCCATATACACATATTTAGGGCACTTTACATTTTAGCCCTTTCATTGTCACACTTTGACAATTTAGTCCATTTTTCACAAAATCACCAATATGCAAAATTTCTTTGCAAAAAGGGCTAGCCGAATTTTTATGGCTTCTATATAAGCCCATACAACATGTTTATTTCACAATTTAGTCCTTCAAAACCTCATTTTCACAATTTAACCCAAATAGCTCAATTTCATCAAAAACTCAAAGACAAAACTTATGAACCATCTACCAAGCCTTCATAGTTCATTCAAAAACATCACAAAACTCATGATATCAACAATGGCATTTCATGAAATCTTTAATAGAAATAGAAATTCAAACATGGGTTTTGAAAAACACGAAGCAACGATCACAGAAACGTAGAAATTATAAAAAACAGAACAAAAATTCTAACCTTAATCAAGATTGGACAAGGCCGAACCTAGCTTTTTCTTTTTCTTTTGAATTTTCGACCAAAGATGAACTAATATGCATGGACATTTCATGTTTATTTTATTATAATATACGTTAATATGCATTTTCCAATTTTACCCTTTAATTAACAATTAAAAATTCCATCCACTAGTGTCCATACTTGTCCATGCATTAGTACAATGGTCCAATTGACATGCAAGGACCTTTATTTTAAAAGCCAAGCCAAATAGGTGCTTTAGCATCTAGCATTCAACTTTTATACTTTATGCGATTTAATCTTTTTTCATAATCAAGCACAGAAACAGACAAATTAAATCACAAAAATTTCGCAGATTCAAATTCATTCATCATGGACACAGAAAATAATATTAAAATATTTTTTAGACTCGGATTTGTGGTCCTGAAACCACTATTCTGACTAGGGTCAAAACCAGACTGTTACAATTCTCCCCCTTAGGGATTTTCGTCCCCGAAAATCTTACCGTTAAACAGATTCAGATATTGTTGTCTCATTGCATCCTTAGGCTCCCACGTAGCCTATTCTACTCCGTGTCGATGCCACATCACTTTAACTAATGAAATTTTCTTATTTTGTAACTCTTTAATCTCGCAAGCTAAAATACGTATCGGATTTTCTTCGTAAGTCATATCAGATTGAATCTCAATTTCAGAAGGGGATATCACATGGGACGAATCAAATTTGTACCGTCGAAGCATTGATACGTGAAACACATTATGAATCTTTTCTAACATTGATGGTAGCCTCAATCTATAAGCAACCGGTCCAACTCGCTCGATGATTTCATACGGTCCAATGAACCTCGGACTCAACTTGCCCTTTTTGCCAAATCGGAACAGTTTCTTCCACGGATACACTTTCAGAAACACTTTATCTTTGACCTTAAATTCGATATCTTTTCTTTTCAAATTTGCGTATGATTTCTGATGATCAGAGGCAACTTTCAAACTATCTCGGATTACTTTCACTTTTTGTTTTGTTTCTTTTATCAGATCAATACCGTAAATTTTATTCTCACTGAGCTCAGACCAGTATAACGGAGTTCTACACTTCCTACCATATAAGGCTTCGTACGGCACCATTTTAATGCTCGATTGAAAACTATTATTATAAGTGAATTCAATCAAGGGTAGGTATTGTTCCCACACAGCTTCAAACTCAAGAATGCAACATCTCAACATATCCTCGAGTGTCTGAATAATCCATTCTGATTGACCATCTGTTTGTGGATGAAAAGCGGTGCTAAAATGCAATTTAGTACCCAGAGTACCTTGCAATTTTTTCCAAAATCGCAACGTAAATCTCGGGTCTCTATCTGACGCTATCGCCAATGGCACACCATGCAATCTCACAATATCAGAAATATACAACTCAGCTAGCTTATCGAGTGAGAAATCAGATCGTACTGGAATAAAATGAGCTGACTTTGTCAATCTGTCAACTACAACCCAGATTACATCTTTCTTTCTTGGAGAAAGAGGCAAACCCGAAACAAAATCCATGGTCACTCTATCCCATTTCCACTTTGGAATCATAATCGGTTGTAATAACCCAGATGGCACTTGATGCTCAGTTTTAACTTGCTGACAGATTAAACATCTCGTAACAAAGTCAGAAATATTTCTTTTCATTCCCGGCCACCAATATAGTTGTCTCAAATCGTTGTACATTTTCGTACTTCCTGGATGTACAGAAAATCTACTACTGTGAGCTTCACTCAAAATCATTTGAATCAAATCTGGATTTCTTGGAACACAAAGTCTATTTCTGAACCTCAGACAGTCATCACCATCTATTCAGAATTCAGAATCAGAATCAGAATCAGAACTACGCTGAGTTCGTTTAGCTATAATCTCATTATCAATATTTTGAGCTTCAATAATCTATTGTAGAAACAAAGGTCTCACTTTTAATTCAGCTAAAACTGAACAATCATCAGACAGAACTAAACGAGCATTCATTGCAAATAATGATTTTCGACTCAAAGCATCAGCAACCACATTTGCTTTTCCTGGGTGATAATCAATCACAAGTTCGTAGTCTTTTAACATTTCTAACCATCTTCTCTGTCGTAAATTCAAATCTTTTTGTGTCATTAAATACTTAGACTTTTATGATCAGAAAACATGCGACATTTCTCACCAAACAGATAGTGACGCCAGATCTTCAAAGTAAACACAATGGTAGCTAACTCAAGGTCGTGTGTCGGATAGTTCTTCTCATGCGGCTTTAATTGTCTTGAAGCATAAGCAACAACTTTTCCTTCTTGCATTAAAACACAACCGAGTCCATTCAATGAAGCATCACTGTAAACAACGAATTCTTTACCTGACTCAGGTTGTACCAATACCAGAGTTTCAGTTAACTGAGCTTTTAATCGATCAAAACTTTTCTGACATTTCTCAAACCATCCAAACTTCACATCTTTCTGAAGCAATTTTGTCAACGGAGTTGCTATCACAGAGAAATCTTTTACAAGTCGTCTGAAATAACCGACAAGTCCCCGAAAACTGCATACTTCAGATACATTCCTCGGAGGCTTCCAATCCAGAATAGCTGAAATCTGTAATGACCCAAATTTTTAGTTCATTGGAAAAGTGAGTCTTTGGGTCTTCGATTTTGAAAATTAGATTCGTAAATATTTATTAGAAATATTTACGAAGTTAAATGAGAGGTTAATTAGATTTTAATTAAGTAAATTTAGCTTAATCAAGGCTAATTTAGTGAAAGGACTATACTGAATATAGTGTAAAAGTTTAATTATAAACTATAGAAAATTCAAGGGACTAAATTAGCAAATAAGCCTTAGGAGACAAGTGTGTGGTATGTATGATACATTTGTATTATTTTAATTGGTACAAATGTATGTATAAATAAGTATTTACTTATTAAATAAGAAATAAGAAAAATGATTAAAGTATATTATAATAATAGAATATAATAAAGTAATTAAATAAAACAAATAAAATAAAAGAAAGAATGAAAACGAAACAGAGTAGGGAAAGAAAGAAAGAAAAAGGGAAAGAAAAAGAAAAGGAAAATTTAGGATTTTGGAGTTCCAAGCTTGATTGCTAACGTAGCACCGAAAACGTTATCGAAAAAGGGAAAAGAGAAAGTGAACGAGGATATCGAGTAAACTCGAGAAATTTGGTTTGTATTTCTATAACTATGCTTAATGATTTAATACAATGTAATTGCTATTCTTCGTAGTTAGAATGTATAATGAATGATATGATAGAAATTATTACTGGTTTTGTATTGAAATGTAACGATTTGTACACCCTATTAACAAGTGTCAGACTAGTCGGATATAATTGGCATGCCATAGGATTGGAAGTGTTCAAGGATATTCCGACGGTGTGTCGATGAGACACTATATATGTCGACTACTGTGACTGTTCCGAATTCGTTCCGAAGAGGTACTCTGTACCTGACTATGATTGTTACTGCTACTGTTACTGTTACCCTACGGTGTAACACCCCGTACCCGAGACCGTTGTCGGAAGCGACCACGAGGTGCTAACAGACATAATTCATGTATGTTCACAGTCCATTTTAAAAATTTCCAGACAGCTGGCTAACTGCGTCATGGTCACCTTAAAAATCATATCTTGAGTTCCAAAACTCAAAAATCAGTTTCGTAATTTTTTCCTGAAACTATACTCATATATCCATCCACAAATTTTTTTCTAGAATTTTTGGTCGAGCCAATTAGTACAGTTTATTAGTTAAAGTCTCCCCTGTTACAGGGTTCTACTACACTGACCTTCCTGCATTGAGACTTAGATAACTCCTTATACAGGGCTTCAATACTTATGCCATTTGTTTCTAATGAAACTAGACTCAAAAAGGAATCTATACATATATGTAATGACTTCTAATTATCTCTTGTTAATTTATAATGAATTTCCAAAATCAGATCAGGGGATCCAGAAATTGCTCTGGCCCTGTCCCACGAAAACTTAAATATCTCTTAAAATACGATTCATATGACCATTTCGTTTATTCCATATGGAAGTAGATTCATCAAGGTCCGATTACATAATTTATTCACTATTTAATTCCATTCTTACTATTTTTAGTGATTTTTCAAATTCACACCACTGCTGCTGTTAGCATCTGCCTTTAAGGTAGACTTCACCTATTACATAGTTTCCATGATTCAACTAACCCTTTAGCATATATAGCACAAAGTATGATCGTGATTAACCATTCCAATGGCCAATCATTGCCAAGCATATCCACACCTCTCAATAACCATATACATACAAAATGATTATAACATTATGCTCAAAAATATATATAAGCCATTTTCGCATGGCTATCCAAATTTGTACAATACCGAAAGGTACATGACCAACATCAAAAAGGGTAGTCCTATACATGTCATTTCAAAGTTCAACCAAAAGTGTACCAAAAGGGGCTTTGATAGTGTGGACGACTTCGACTTCAACAATCCCGAGTCTGATAGTGACGAACCAAAATCTATAAAGCAGAGAATCAAAGAAACGGAGTAAGCATTTAATGCTTAGTAAGTTTTGAGCCATGAAATTAGACACAACTAAAGTATAACATTCAGATGGCTAAGCGGATAATTTCATATGCACAAATTCTCAATATCATACTTACTTCACATTACCGACCCTTATATTCATACACAAAGATCAATTTAGCCAAAGGTGGTAGCTCATTTATCATTGAGCGAATACTATTTGTAAGGAATCAACCAATTCAATGAATATCTGAAACATACCTCATCGGTGGGATTTTACGGCGTATTAATTGAAATTGTTACAGCAAGATCGCTCATTCCCAAGCCGGTACCTTGAGGATTTAACCGGATATAGCTACTCGCTCGAATGCCTTGGGACATAGCCGGATGTAGTAACTTGCACAAATGCCTTCGGGACTTAGCCGGATATAGTAACTCGCACAAATGCCTTCGGACTTAACCGGATATAGTAACTCATAAAAATGCCTTCGGACTTAACCCGGATATAGTAACTTCGCACAAATGCCTTGGGACTTAGCCCGAACTAGTCACTAGCGCAAATGCCTTCGGACTTAGCCCGGTTATCATCCGAATATTCATGCACATATCAATAAATCATGACACATTTATATCTCATTTTCATAATTAGAGTTCAAACACAAGTCACGTATTAAACACTCCCATTTTCGGCTCACTAGCCACATACAAACAACATGGTTTAGTTTGCTTTATGACACGATCTCTATGCACATACGGCTACCGTCATACGTATAGACTAATTAACTCATCATATAATTCAAGTAGAATCATCATATCACCGTATTCTAGACAATAAATATCACATTCAAATACTTCGATGACTCGATTTAGCGGTCCCGAAACCGCTTTCCGACTAAGGTCACTTTAGGGCTGTCACATACGATGTATTCTGGTTTCGACCGATGAAACACTATACGTTATCCCCGGTGTGTAGGTTGGATCCATGTATCTGTCCAGGTCTGAGTTATGTTAATAGGGGTAATTGAAAGTACTAAAGACAAAGACTGACTGCTATTGATTATGTGACTGTTATACAAGTATTGAAAGATATTGAATGATATGAAAAATATAAAAAGAATTGTTTAAATACATTTAAGAGCTATAAGTTAAAGGTAAGTGATGAAAATAATAAGATTATGAAATAAAAAGTTATGTTACAATGTATATTCATAACTTATTATTATTTTAAGTATTAGTTTATAGAAATACCACTGAGTGTATACTCAGCGTACGGTATGTTTCTGTGTGCAGGTCTAAGTACGAAGGAAAGTTAAGGACTCAGCATCCAAGCCAATCCCGAACTCAAAAGTGGTGAATACTTTTCTTTTGGTAAAATGGCATGTACCTAGGTTGTTAAGGTGTTATTTTGTATATGATAGTGTATAAACATGAAAGTTGTTGAAGCATGGTATGAAATATGCATATTTTGGAAGTTAAACTTACATGAGTTTGACTAGTATGATAATGTTGTATAATTTTGATATGAATTGTGGTACATAATTCTTAAGAGGTATTGAATGAATGAATGAATATTTGCTAAGTTTGAATGGCATAATGAATGATATATGATTTAAGAACTATTAATAAATGTTTGGGCATGAAATAGGTGTGTTTAGCATGTGAAAATAGCTTAAAAATTGTCAGAAATCATGTTTTCACACGACCAAATCACATGGGCATGTGCCCAGGCCATGTGAATATGTCAGAATCTGCACATGGCCTGGCCCGACGGCCATGTTCCAGGCCACACGGGCATGTCCCAGGCCACACAGGCGTGTGCCCCTATCTCCAAGGAAAAATTTCTAAAGTTGCCAGTTTAGTCCCGAATCACTTTTAAAACATATATTGGCCCCCCTAGGCCCATATTAGGGACTTTATGATGAAATTTGATGAATATTGATCTGGAATGTAAAGTGTATGACTGGGTTTTGTATAAATGTTAGTGTATAAGTTCGGTAATATCTCGTAACCCTATTTCGGTGACGGTTTGGGGTTAGAGGGTGTTACATTTAATGGTATCAGAGCTACTCAGGTTTAGTCGATTCTAGAACTGAATCGAGCATGAAATAGAGTCTAAAGGTATATGTCATTATTATGTTAACTTTGAGTCGGGATTGGATGCTGATTTGTATACTGGTAAATTAACTCTGTTTTATAGTGAATAAAAAATGTCTGACGAAAGTATCGAGGGTACCGATCAAGAAATGTACAGTAGAGATGAATCATATGATGTAAATGAATCTGAATTTGCAACCCCAAGTGTAAATCCGGTAGGTAACCAACCACTGAATACTGGAAGGGATAATACAAAAATATTTAGAATGATTTCCGAAGCTCTTCAAAGAGTGGTAGGAAGTATGCCTACTACTACTTCTAACCCTGCTACCCGAAAAGCCTCTATTAAGGAACTACGAAAGTATGGAGCTACAGAATTTTTGGGATCAAAGGGAACTGATTCAGCAACAGCTGAAAATTGGTTAGAGACTACCAAGAGAATTTTGAAGCAATTAGAATGCATGCCCCAGGAAAGCTTGGTATGTGTTGTTTCTCTGTTACAAGAGGAGGTTTATATATGGTGGGAATCAGTGATTCAGAATATACCAGAAGAATAGGTAAACTGGGAATTCTTTCAATGAGAATTTTAGAAGAAGTATTTGGGAGAGACATATATAAAAGACCGGAAACGGGAGTTTTTGATGCTGAAACAAAGAGATATGTCCGTAGTGGATTATGAACGGGAATTTTTGAGACTGAGTAGATATGCCATTGAATTTGTACCGACTGAAGCTGACAGATGCAAGTGATTTCTAAGAGGACTGTCAGATGAATTTCATCTGCAATTGATGCCTCTACGGATTACAGAGTTTGCAGATATAGTAGAAAGAGCTAAAATGATTGAGTAAGTACTGGGGAAAAGTAAAAAGTCTGAAACTGACCGTTCAGCTGGAAAACGTCCTGGAACTGCTAGTTCAAGTTTGCAATTTGAACGATCGAGGGAATCTCGTGGTAGTGGATGATTCAGTTCAAGATCAAAAAGAGGAGACAGAAGTCGAAAGAGACAAACTCATCAGTATCTCTTGGCGAGATCGAAGCCCACTCGAACACTGAAATTCCAGAATGTGAGTATTATGGAAACAGACATAGAGAAGAATGTAGAAAGTTAACTAGGGGTTGTTTCCGATGTGGATCCACTGATCATTTTGTTAAGGATTGTCTGAAGATTGGTAAGTCAGCACCAATGGTATCACAAACATCTGAATCTGCTTCTAGAGGTCGAGGATCAGGCCGAAGTGGTCCAATTGCTAGAGGAGGTACTAGAAGAACTAGTGAAAATAAAACCCAACAATCTGAAGTAAGAGCTCTGGACCGAGCATATGTTGTAATAACTCGAGATGAGGGGGATGTTCATGATGTAGTGACAGGTATATTCTTATTACATTCAGAACCCGTATATGCTTTAATAGATCCAGGATTGTCACATTCCTATGTTAATACAAAACTAGTTGAAACGGGAAATTTAAAATCTGAATTGTCTAGAATAACGATAGAAGTGTCTAGTCCATTGGGGCAACCTGTTTTAGTAAATCAAATATGTCAAAGATGTCTGTTGATGATTCAGGATAGAATCTTTTCTGTTGATCTGTTGATTATGCCATTCGACAATTTTCACATTATACTGGGTATGGACTGGTTGTCAGAACATGAAGTAATTTTGGACTATTATAAAAAGAAATTTATTGTCCAAAATGATGATGGTAAACAGATTGAAGTAAATGGTATAAGGACTAGTGCTTCAGCTCGAATCATTTCTGCAGTTAAAGCTAGTAAGCTTCTTTACCAAGGATGTGCTGCTTTCTTAGCATATGTTATTAACTCTGATTCAGCAGAGAGTCAGTGCAGTAAAATTCTGACTATATGTGAATTTCCTGATGTGTTTCCTGAAGAATTGCCTGGATTACCTCTTGATCGGGAAGTTGAATTTGTGATTGAAGTATACCCGGGTACAGATCCAGTATCAATACCTCCATATCGAATGTCACCTACTGAGTTGAAGGAGTTGAAGCTACAACTGCAAGACTTATTGGACCGGGGGTTTATACGACCTAGTACAACACAATGGGGAGCTCCAGTGTTATTCGTTAAAAAGAAAGATGGTTCGATGCGGTTGTGTATTAATTACCAACAGTTGAATAAGGTAACTGTTAAGAATAAATACCCGTTACCTCGCACTGATGATTTATTTGATCAACTAAAGGGAGCTTCTGTATTTTCAAAAATTGATTTGAGATCGGGATATTATCAGCTGAAGGTAAAGGAGAGTGATGTACTGAAGACAGCATTCCGTACATGGTATGGACATTATGAATTTTTGGTGATGCCATCTGGGTTAACAAATGCTCCGGCTATTTTTATGGATCTTATGAGTTGGATTTTTCAACCATATTTGGATCGATTTGTAGTGGTTTTTATTGATGACATCTTGGTATATTCGAAGTTTGAAACTGAGCATGAACAACATCTTCGAATGGTTTTGCAAATATTGTGAGAGAAGCAATTATATGGGAAATTAAGTAAGTGTGAGTTTTGGTTAACGGAGGTTGTATTCCTTGGTCATGTAGTATCAGCAGATGGGATAAGAGTAGATCCAAAGAAAATTAAAGCCATACTTCAGTGGAAAGTTCCTAGAAATGTGTCAGAGGTACATAGTTTCCTTGGTTTGGCCGGATATTATCGAAGGTTTGTGAATGGATTTTCAAAAATAGCTTTACCGATGACAAACTTACTGCAAAAGAATGTTCCGTTTGTTTGGAGTGAACAGTGTCAGAAAAGATTTGAAACGTTGAAGCAAATGTTGACAGAGGCACCAGTATTGACTTTGCCAGAGTTGGGAAAAGATTTCATTGTGTGCAGTGATGCTTCTTTAAATGGTCTCGGGTGTGTACTGATGCAAAACAGAAAGGTAATTGCTTATGCTTCGCGACAATTGAAACCCCATGAATGTAATTATCTAACTCATGATCTGGAATTAGCAGCAGTGATTTTTGCTCTAAAGATTTAGAGACATTATCTATATGGTGAGAAATGGTATATCTACATTGATCATAAAAGCCTCAAGTATCTTCTTTCACAGAAAGAATTGAATTTGAGATAGCATCGGTGAATAGAACTTTTAAAAGATTATGATTGTGTTATTGACTATCATCCGGGTAAAGCTAATGTGGTAGCTGACGCATTAAGTAGGAAGGTTGCAACTGAGTTGAGAGCAATGTTTGCACAGCTCAGTATTATTGATGATGGAAGTATTTTGGCTGAATTGAGAGTAAAACCAGTAATGTTTGATCAAATCAGAACAGCACAGTTAGAAGATGAAAAGTTAATGAAGAAGAGGGAGACGGCACAGAACGGTACAATAGAAAATTTTAATATTGACGAAAATGATTGTTTAAGATTTCGGAATCGACTTTGCATCCCAACTACTTCTGAAATAAAGGAGTTGATTCTTCAAGAAGCTCATACTAGCCAATTTGCATTACATCCAGGAGGAACAAAAATGTATCGTGATTTACGGGAATTGTATTGGTGGCGGGTATGAAGAAAGATATAGTGGAACATGTGGCTAAATGTTTGACTTGTCAACGGGTAAAGGCAGAACATCAAGTTTCGACAGGGTTGCTTCAGCCTATTAGTATTCCTGAATGGAAATGGGACCGGATAACCATGGACTTTGTAACTAGGTTACCGATGTCAACTGGTAAGAAAAATGCTATTTGGGTGATTGTTGATCGATTTACAAAATTAGCTCATTTTATAGCAGTCAGAACAGATTGGTCACTTCAAAAGTTGGAAGAAACTTATATCCAATAAATTGTAAAGTTATATGGTATTCCTGTATTAATAATTTCTGACCGGGATCCACGATTTACATCAAGGTTCTGGAAACAGTTGCACGAGTTTCTTGGTACTCAATGTAACATCCCTATCCCGTAACCATCGTCAGAATAGGTAAGGGGCATTATCGAACTTGTAACTCACGTCAGAACAGTAAAATTTTGAACTTTTTCTTGAATTAAAGATCGTTCATTTAAATAAGTACTAAGCACAGCCAAAGGTAAAATTTAAACTTCACTAAGTAAACATTCAAAAGATGCCATTTTCGCATGGCTTATATACATTAACCAAAAATATTCTTCTGCCACTAGTCTATTCTATACATGCCATAAAATAGTTCTAAACATAGCAGTAATAAGCGGTGGATAGTGATAGTGTGACTAGTTCTTTGACGATCCTCGAGCACAGCTTCAAGAATGAGACCTATAAGACGAGGAAACAGAGTAAATGGAGTAAGTATTACAATGCTTAGTAAGTTTTAAGCAGTGTCAACAGATAACAATCAAATTATAACATAGTTGTTCGTATTTTTATTTCACTCTTCCTTCGGGCATACCATCCCTTTACCAAATATGCACATCTCATCATATACAATAGGCAGATAAAATCTCACATAAAAGTGAGCTCATGTGACATAGATATATCGTATGATTTCACATAACCTCTCACACTAATCCGATGTCACATAATCATAGGAATAGTCCCATAGATTGCTCTCGTATGCATCATATATAAACTTGGAGTACATACCTGTTTAACCTTTCGCATTGAATATATTTATAAGCAATTCTTATTACGAAGTCTTACTCGGACATAATCTCCACACGTAGTCATCGGGTCTTACCCGGACATAATCTCCACACGTAGTCATCGGGTCTTACCCGGACATAATCTCCACACGTAGTCATCGGGTCTTACCCGGACATAATCTCCAAGTTTCATGTACATTTAATCGCATGTTACAACATTCACATTAGCCATTCAGCTTTACCACATATTCATATTTCATATATATTTCACATTCGCCATTCGGCTTTACGACATATACATATCACACATATATTTCACATTAGCCATTCGGCTTTACCACATATACATATCACACATATATTTCACATTAGCCATTCGGCTTTACCACATATACATATCTCATATATATTTCACATTAGCCATTCGGCTTTACCACATATACATATCTCATACATATTTCACATTCGCCATTCGGCTTTACCACATCTACATATCACACATATATTTCACATTAGCCATTCGGCTTTACCACATATACATATCTTATATATATTTCACATTAGCCATTCGGCTTTACCACATATACATATCTCATACATATTTCACATTCGCCATTCGGCTTTACCACATATACATATCACACATATATTTCACATTAGCCATTTGGCTTTACCACATATACATATCTCATATATATTTCACATTAGCCATTCGGCTTTACCACATATACATATCTCATACATATTTCACATTTGCCATTCGGCTTTACCACATATACATATCACACATATATTTCACATTAGCCATTCGGCTTTACCACATATACATATCTCACATATATTTCACATTAGCCATTCGGCTTTACCACATATACATATCACACATATATTTCACATTAGCCATTCGGCTTTACCACATATACATATCTCATATATATATTTCACATTAGCCATTCGGCTTTACCACATATACATATCACACATATATATATTTATCTTGTACATCAATTTCAGCAATAGCTTATAAGCAACTCAAATAGTTTGATCAATGTTTACAACAAATTCACATATTCACCACAAGCTGTTTTCCTGAGCAATAGTCACTAAATTATTTATAACTGGAGCTAAAAAACTCAAAATCAATTGCTGTTAATTTTCCCTGAATATAGACTCATATATCTTCCATCCATAAAATTTTCAGAACTTTAGGTTTGGCCAATCAATACCAGATTTTTCTTAAAATTTCCCCTGTTTCACTGTTTGACTAATCTGACCACTCTTCACTACAAATCAAATTTTTCATTGTACAGAATTCATAATGTGTTTTATTTGATTTCATTTGAAACTAGACTCATTAAGGAGTCTAAGCATATAAATATTATCTTATAACCATTTTTGTACAAATTATAATGATTTTCCAAAAATAGAACAGGGGATTTCGGAGTCATTCTGACACTGTCCCACACAACTTTAAATATCTCTTTATAGGAAATTTCTTTGCTTCCACGGTCTCTTTTATAAGAAATTAGACCAACTAAGCTTTGATTACATATTTTATTCAGCCTATAATTCCACACCAACAATTTATAGTGATTTTCTAAAATCACATTACTGCTGCTGTCCAAGCAAATTATTACAATTTGCTCTTAAATTTCCAAGTCCAAACACTTATGAACTTACCATTTGAGTTTAAGACATATCATGGCCACATCATATCTTATTAAATCCACTCATTATGTCCTATTATGATTGAATTTACTCAATGTTTAATCGCTTAAAACTTACCTCGGAAGTGGTCGACGATTAGATGTCCACGGCTATTCGTTTACTTTCTCTTTTCCCCTATCCGACTTTGATCCTCTTTGCTCTTAAGCTTAAGTAAAACAATAGATTTGCTTAAGTACTTAACTAATATTATTCACTTAACAATCACATTTGGCAATCACATATCATTTAATCTTTGATTGACCAATTTAACACATACCAAAATCCAATCATACATCTAACCTTTATCTCAATACCAAACCGAGTTATAAGATCATACATTATACTAAGCATATCATTAAACATACCTATTCAATTTAGCTAATTTCATAGCCGATTAATCACCTTACCCCACATTACTCAATGAACAACAATCCAAGCACATCAAAGCATAGTTGAATGTATCATTCTTCTTAAATTCAAAAATAAATGCATGGGCTAACTTCAAAATCTATTTAACAACTCAACTTTATAAACACATATTCGGCTAGGAAGAAAGATTGATAATTTAACAACCTTAGCTTAACATATAATTTGTTGTGACACATCTTTAAGCATTCTTTTATTCCATCAACTCAAAACACATTCATCCCTCTCAATAACTAAACTCATATTCGGCAATGGCCTCCAATATAGTGACCGATTCTTCTCAACTAGCACCTAGTGTACACACATGATCATTTGTTTGATTCAAGCACCTATCCACCAAAAATTCATCCAAATCAACAAGAACAACAACCACATTCTTTGTTATCTACCATGACCAAACCCATATTCATTCACCAAATATCAAAATTTATCATCAATTTGACATATAAGGACATAACCAAATGTTTCTTGCAACACAAACTCAAAAATTAACACATGGGTCATGTTATGAGCACCAAAACAAACTCAACTTCACAAAAATTCCAAAAGGATCACTTGATATCATACCTTAATTCCCCCCACACAAGATGGCCGAATGCCTTAGGTGTGCTTTCTTCCATTTCTTGGTTAATTTCGGCTTGAGAGAGGTAGGAGGAGAAGATGAACATTTTTTTTTTCTTTTCTTTTGTTTTCTTTCTTCCATTCACGGCAATGGAGGGGGGGCAACCACACACATTTTTTTTTGTCATCATTTGCCTTCCCATTATTATTTTATCATTTCTAACATAAACCATTAACACAACATGTTTTATGACATGTTTTGCCCATCACCCTTTGTCATGGCCGGCCACTAATAATTAAATGGGGGGAAAATTGACATGCAAGTCCACCCCTTTGATTACATGCACTAATAGATCCTTATAGATTAACCTATCACATTTCAAAAGTGTCACACATAAGTCTTATTGACTAAATTCACATGCAATTTACTAAATCGAAGCTTAAAACTTTCACACATTCATAATCACATATTTTAGACAATAAATATCATATTCAAATAATTTAGTGACTCGGTTTAGCGGTCCCGAAATCGCTTTCCGACTAGGGTCACTTTAGGGCTGTCACACTCAACTTCATTTTAGTACAGCTTTTCATCCACAGACTGATGGACAGTCAGAACGAATTATTCAGATTTTAGAAGACATGCTCCGAGCTTGTATCATTGATTTTGAATCAGGTTGGGAACGTTATCTACCATTGGCTGAGTTTGTGTATAACAATAGTTTCCAATCAAGTATTCAGATGGCACCGTATGAAGCTTTGTATGGTCGAAGATGTCGATCACCAGTGTGTTGGACAGAACTGAATGAAAGAAAAGTAGTTGGTCTAGAGTTAATTCAAGAAACGGAAAACACAATTAGAAAGATTCGAGAACGATTGAAAGTAGCTTTTGATAGGCAGAAATCGTATGAAGATCTGAAACGACGGGACATTAAGTACTTAGTTGGGGACAAAGTATTTCTTAAAGTCTCTCCTTCGAAGAAAATTTTGAGATTCAGTCGGAAGGGTAAATTAAGTTCACGATACATTGAATCGTATGAGATTATAGAAAGAATTGGACCGGTGGCATATCGTTTAGCTCTACCTCCTGAATCACAAAAGATTCATGATGTTTTCCATGTTTCTATGTTAAGAAGATACCGGTCAGACCCATCTCATATGATTTCAACTGAAGATATAGAGATTCGACCAGATTTGTCATATGAAGAACTGGTTAAAATACTGGCATATGAGGTAAAGGAATTACGTAATAAACAAGTTCCTTTAGTAAAAGTGTTGTGGAGAAGTCACAATATTGAAGAAGCAACATGGGAACCGGAAGATACAATAAGATCACAGTACCCCCATCTCTTTTCAGGTAAATTTCGAGGACGAAATTTATTAAGGGGGGAGAAATGTAATGACCCGAATTTTTAGGTCATCGGAAAAGTGAGTCTTTGGGTCTTCGATTTTGAAAATTAGATTCATAAATATTTATTAGAAATATTTACGAAGTTAAGTAAGAGGTTAATTAGATTTTAATTAAGTAAATTTAGCTTAATCAAGGCTAATTTAGTGAAAGGACTAGACTAAATACAGTGTAAAAGTTTAATTATAAACTATAGAAAATTCAAGGGACTAAATTAGCAAATAAGCCTTAAGAGACAAGTGTGTGGTATGTATGAATACATTTGTATTATTTTAATTGGTACAAATGTATGTATAAATAAGTATTTACTTATTAAATAAGAAATAATAAAAATGGTTAAAGTATATTATAATAATATAATATAATAAAGTAATTAAATAAAACAAATAAAATAAAAGAAAGAAATAAAAGAATGAATGAAAACGAAACAGCGCAAGGAAAGAAAGAAAGAAAAAGGGAAAGAAAAAGAAAAGGAAAATTTAGTATTTTGGAGTTCCAAGCTTGATTGGTAACGTAGCACCGGAAACGTCATCGAAAAAGAGAAAGGAGAAAGTGAACGAGGATATCAAATAAACTCAAGAAATTCGGTTTGTATTTCTATAAACTATGCTTAATGATTTAATATAATGTAATTGCTGTTCTTAGTAGTTAGAATGTATAATGAATGATATGATACAAATTATTACTGGTTTTGTATTGAAATGTAATGATTTGTACACCCTATTAACAAGTGTCGAACTAGTCGAATATAATTTGCATGCCATAGGATTCGAAATGTTTAGGGATATTCTGACTGTGTGTTGATGAGACACTATATGTGTCGACTACTGTGACTGTTCCGGATTCGTTCCGAAGAGGTACTCTGTACCTGACTATGACTGTTACTGCTACAATTACTGTTACCCTACGGTGTATTCCGATTTTGGCTGATGAAACACTACACATTATCCCCGGTGTGTGGGTTGGATCCGTGTATCTGTCCAGGTCCGAGTTATGTTAATAGAGGTAATTAAAAGTACTAAAGACAAAGACTGTCTGCTATTGATTATGTGATTGTTATACAAGTATTGAAAGATATTGAATGATATGAAAAATATAAAAAGAATTGTTTAAATACATTTAAGAGCTATAAGTTAAAGGTAAGTGATGAAGCTAATAAGATTATGAAATAAGACGTTATGTTACAATGTATATACATAGCTTATTATTGTTTTAAGTATTAGTTTATAGAAATACCACTGAGTGTATACTCAGCGTATGGTATGTTTTCGTGCGCAGGTCTAGGTACGAAAGAAAGTTAAGGACTCAGCATCCAAGCCAATCTCGGACTCAAAGTGGTGAATACTTTTCTTTTGGTAAAATCGCATGTACCTAGGTTGCTAAGGTGTTATTTTGTATATGATAGTGTATAAACATGAAAGTTGTTGAAGCATGGTATGAAATATGCATATTTTGGAAGTTAAACTTACATGAGTTTGACTAGTATGATAATGTTGTATAATTTTGATATGAATTGTGGTACATAATTCTTAAGAGGTATTGAATGAATGAATGAATATTTGCTAAATTTGAACGGCATAATGAATAATATATGATTTAAGAACTATTAGTAAATGTTTGGGCATGAAATAGGTGTGTTTAGCATGTGAAAATAGCTTAAAAATTGTCAAAAACCATGTTTTCACACGGCCATGTAACATGGGCGTGTGCCCAAGCCGTGTGAATAAGTCAGAATCTGCCCATGGCCTGGTCCCACGGCCATGCTCCAGGCCACACGGGTATGTCCCAGGCCACACGGGCGTGTGCCCTTATCTCCAAGGAAAAATTTCTAAAGTTGCCAGTTTAGTCACGAATCACTTCTAAAACATATATTGGGCCTCGTAGGCCCAAATTAGGGACTTTATGATGAAATTTGATAAATATTGATCTGGAATGTAAAGTGTATGACTGGGTTTTGTATAAATGTTAGTGTATAAGTCCAGTAATATCTCGTAGCCCTATTCCAGTGATGGCGTGGGGTTAGGGGGTGTTACAAAATCTTACTCGGATCAAATCGGATACCGAAAGATGATACAAAATGACCCAGAAAACCAAATTATCGCAACTAGAATTCACATTTACTAAACTTTGCATACAACTGTTTATCTCGTAGAGTCTGTAGCACTATTCTCAGATGTTCAACATGCTCAGATGCATCACGTGAATAAATCAATATATCATCAATGAATACAACAATAAATTGATCTAGATACGGTCTGAAAATTCTATTCATTAAGTCCATAAATACAACAGGTGCATTTGTTAAACCAAAAGGCATAACTAAAAATTCATAATGCTCGTACCTTGTTCTGAAAGAGTTTTCGGAATGTTAGAGTCCTTTACCCGCAACTGATAGTAACCCAATCTCAGATCTATCTTTGAAAACACTGTAGCACCTTTTAACTGATCGAATAAATCATCAATTCTAGGCAAAGGGTTTTGTTCTTTACAGTCACTTTATTAAGTTGTCTGTAATCAATACACATTCTCATTGTGCCATCTTTCTTTTTCACAAACAGAACAGAGCACCCCAAGGTGAGAAACTCGGTCTAGCAAATCCTCGATTGGTCAATTCTTGCAACTGAGATTTTAATTCCTTTAACTCGATCGAAGCCATTCTATACAAAGCTATTGAAATTGGAGTTGTACCAGGTACTAATTCAATGCCAAACTCAACTTCTCGAATCGGAGGCAAACCCGGTAGTTCTTCAAGAAACACATCAGAGAATTCACAAAGAACAGGCACTGATTCAACTTTCTTATCATTCACTTTTGAACCTAACACATAAGCTAAGTAGGCTTCACAACCTTTCTTCACATATCTCTATGCTTTCATTGCAGATATCACAGCTGGCAGTCCATTCAGATCACTAGACTCAATAAGAATTATCTCATCATTCTTACACATAAATCAATGACTTTTCATTTGCAATTCCCAATAGCATCATGCAAAGTCAACCAGTCCATTCCCAGAATTATATCAAATTTGTCGAAAGGCAAAAGTATTAGATCAGCAGGAAAACAGATATATAGAATCAATAACGGGCAATACTTGCAGACTTTATCAACCAAAACACTTTTGCCTAAGGGGTTCAACACTCTAATTACGAATTCAGTAGACTCTATAGGCAAAGTCTTACTGTGCACTAAATTCATACAAATATAAGAATGCGTTGATCCAGGGTCTATCAATTCACTCACAGAAGTATCATAAAGAGTAAAAGTACTAGTAATCATGTTGGGAGATGAGGCTTCATCACGAGCTCGAATAGCATAGGCTCTGACAGGTGCTCTGGCTTCAGATCTAACAGCAGTATCCCCATTAGCTCTTTGGCCACCACTTGCATTTCTTGAATTTTTGGAAGGTCTACCTCTAGCTGAGGTATTACTCGGTCTTGGATTCTGTACATTCACTTGCTCAATAGGTTCAGAACAATCTCTTACAAAATGATCCAGGGGGTCCACATCGAAAACAAGCTCGTTTATTCAATCTACAATTTCTCGGATGTCTTTTACCATAGTGTTTACATTCAGGTCTCTCAGATCGAACATTCCCAACACTTGCAACAGAAGTACCAGGGACTATGAAGTTTGAATGCGATCTAGCTCGATCTCGATTTGAATGTCCCACATTAGCATTTAGACGGCTTTGATCATCTCGAAATTTCTTTGACATAGACTAAAATGATCTACTCGAAAATCTCCTTCTAGCATCTCTAGCTTTAGAATTAGCTTTTCTTTTCTCTTTACTTAATTCTTCAGCTTTACAGGCTCGCTCAACTAACACAACCATTTCTTTAATTTCAAAATTCCAACTAACAGACGGACATCTTAGTTTAGTCCATCTTCAAACCTTTTGCACATTATTGCTTCATTTGATACACATTCCCGAACATACTGGCTCAATCTCAAAAATTCATGTTCGTATCCAGTAATAGACATACGACCCTGTTTAACCTCAAGAAACTCTTTATGTTTCTGATCAATGAATCTCTAACTGATATATTTCTTCTGGAATTCAGATTGAAAGAAATACCATGTAACTCATTCAATCGAAACCACAGATATTAAAGTTTTCCACCAATGATACGTCGTATCTCTCAAAAGTGAAACGGCACATTTAACACATTCCTCAGGGCTCAATGACATTTCATTAAACACTCTTATTGTATTTTCCAACTAGAATTTGGCTATTTCAGCATCATCATTCATTGTAGCTCGGAACTCTTCAGCCCCATACTTTCTAATCTTATCAACCGGTGGTCTAGTCAACTATACCAGATTTACTCGTGGCATATCAGGAGTTTGAGAAGGATTATCCGGGGGTGGAGGTTGTTGTACAGTCAGATTGGTTCTAATATATTGGGTGAACCATTCATTCATCATCTGATAGAAGGCTAGTTTAGCCTCACCATCACGGCTACTCGTAGCTGATCTAGAATTAGCTTGCACCGTCCCTTGTGCAGGAGCAGGCGCATTACTTTCAATATCGTCAGCTATAGCTCTATCGGGATCCATTTGCTATATAAATGCACATTTCAAAGTCAGGAGTCATCACACTATCACAGATTCAGATATATGGCATGTATAACTAGAGTCATATACACTATGGTAGTCCTAGAACCGACTAAACCATAGCTCTGATACCAAAAAAATGTAACACTCCTAACTCATAACCGACATCGAATTAGGGTTATGAGGCATTACCAGACAGACAGAACATCTCACACCAATAGAATAACATATATTAAATATCATTAATATAGAGGCATTCTGTGACAGCCCTAAAGTGACCCTAGTCGGAAAGCGGTTTCGGGACCGCTAAACTGAGTCACCAAATTATTTGAATATGATATTTATTGTCTAAAATATGTGAATATGAATGTGTGAAAGTTTTAAGCTTCGATTTAGTCGATTGCATGTGAATTCAGCTAATAGGACTTATGTGTGACACTTTTGAAATGTGATAGGTTAATCTATAAGGATCTATTAGTGCATGTAATAAAAGGGTGGACTTGCATGTCAATTTCCCCCTTAATTTAGTAGTGGCCGACCATGACAAGGAGGGTGGACAAAATGTTATGGGCAAAACATGTCATAAACATGTTATGTTAGTGATTTATGTTAGGAAAAATAAAATAAGGAGTATGGGCAATAAAATAATAATGGTAAGGTAAATGATGATGAAAAAAGAAAAGAGAAAGAAAAAGAAAAAGAAAAAAAGCTCTCATGTTGTTCTTGGCCGAATAGAAGAAAGAGAAGAAGGGGGAAGAGCTTGAGAAAATCGGCTATGGTGGTTTGCTAGACTAAGGTAGTTTGATGTTGTCCATGAGATTCATGCATGTTTTTAGTTGTTAGTTTGAGTTCTACCTAGCCCATGGTTTAAATCTTTGCTATGAGATGGAGAAGATATTCGGCCATGGGTGTTGTCTTCTTGGTTGATGTTTGATGTTGTGGTGATGAGGCATTAAGATGAGTTAAGTTTCGGCTAAGGTGGATTTGTGTTGATGTCATTTGCATGCTAAGTGTGAAGCTTTGTAATGATACATGTGATGGTGATTGATGACTCTTGGATTTTCTTTTTGGCATTTTTGAGTTAGACATTAAGTTCTTTGTGTAACCCATGACCAAAATTGAATGGTATGGTGTCTTGATGCATTCGCCATGGTAGAAAGTAGATGTGAAATGGTAGTAAGGTGAAGTGCAAAATGTTAGTATTTGATTACTAGTGTATATATGCGTATTAGCGAGTTTTGAACTTGAAACAAAATGATATATAATCAATACAAGTAACCATACTTGTAGGAAGTATTAAGCATATAATCGGCCTCAACATAGACATGCATATTCGCCATAGGAAGAAGATTGGTGTTGCATGTATTCGGTTAGAGGCAATCATATTGATGCTTTTATCTTGGCTTAGACAATCGGCTAAAAGGGAGTGTGGGTTAATATGTTGAGTTGATTCATGATTTCATATGTATGTGACTTTAATGTCTAATGTATATATATGGGCTAAGTACCTTGAGTTCCTCTTTTCGATGCTCAAATGATTAAATCAATTTATTTGTTAAATTAAGCTCAAGAGCAAAGGGGAACTAAATCCGATAAAGGGAAGGAAAAAGTGGTCGAATAGCCATCGAAATCGTTCGACAACATCCGAGGTAAGTTTTGAGTAACGAGACTTAGTTTACGATTTGATTAAGTCATGACGTATGAGCATAACAAATATACGGTGATATGATGATTCTACTTGAATTATATGTTGAGTTAATTAGTCTATACGTATGACGGGTAGCCGTATGTGCATAGAGATCGTGTCATAAAGCAAACTAAACCATGTTGTTTGTATGTGGCTAGTGAGCCGAAAATGGGATTGCTTAATACGTGACTTGTGTTTGAACTCTAATTATGAAAATGAAATATAGATGTGTCATGATTTATTGATATGTGCATGAATATTTGGATGATAACCGGGCTAAGTCCCAAGGCATTTGCACTAGTGACTAGTTCCTGCTAAGTCCCGAAGGTATTTGTGCGAGTTACTATATCCGGCTAAGTCCTCAAGGCATTTGTGTGAGTTACTATATCCGGCTAAGTCCCAAGGCATTGGTGCGAGTTACTATATCCGGGCTATGTCTCGAAGGCATTCGAGCGAGTAGCTATATCCAGTTAAATCCCGAAGGTACTTGGCTTGGGAATGAGGGACCTTGCTGTATTAGTTTCAATTAATACGCTCGTAAAATCCCAGCGATGAGGTATGTTTCGTATATGCATTGAATTAGTTGATCCCTTACAAATAGTATTCGCTCAGTCGATAAATGAGCTACCGGCCTTTGGCTAAGTTGATCTTTTGTGTATGAATATAAGGGTTGGTAATGTGAAGTAAGTATGATATTGAGAATTTGTGCATATGAAATTATCCGTTTAGCCATATGAATGCCACACTTTAGTTGTGTCTAATTTCATGGCTCAAAACTTACTAAGCATTAAACGCTTACTCCGTTTCTTTGAATCTCTGCTTTATAGATTTTGGTTCGTCACCATCGGACTCGGGATTGTCGAAGTCAAGTCGTCCACACTATCAAAGCCCTTTTGGTACACTTTTGGTTGAACTTTGAAATGGCATGTATAGGACTACCCTTTTTGATGTTGGTCTTGTACCTTTCGGTATTGTACAAATTTGGATAGCCATGCGAAAATGGCTTATATATATATTTTGAGCATAATGTTATAATCATCTTGTATGTATATGGTTATTGAGAGGTGTGGATATGCTTGGCAATGATTGGCCATTGGAATGGTTAATCACAATCATATTTTGTGCTATATGCTAAAGGGTTAGTTAAATCATGGAAACTATGTAATAGGTAAAGTCTACCCTAAAGGCAGATGCTGACAGCAGCAGTGGTGTGAATTTGAAAAATCACTAAAAATAGTAGGAATGGAGTTAAATAGTGAATAAATTATTTAATCGAACCTTGATGAATCTACTTTCATATGGAAGAAATGAAATGGTCATATGAGTTGGATTTTAAGAGATATTTAAGTTTTCGTGGAACAGGGCCAGAGCGATTTCTGGATCCCCTGATCTGAATTTGGAAATTCATTATAAATTAACCAGAGATAATTAGAAGTCATGCCATATATGTATAGATTCATTTTTGAGTCTAATTTCATTATAAACAAACGGCATAAGTATTGAAGCCCTGTACAGGGAGATATATAAGTCGTAATGCATGAAGGTCAGAGCAGTCGAACCCTGGAACAGGAGAGAATTTAACTAATAAACTGTACTAATTGGCCCGATCAAAAATTCTAGAAAAAAATTTGTAGATGGATATATGAGTCTAGTTTCAGGGAAAATTTACGGAATAAGTTTTTGAGCTTCGGAACTCGAGATATGATTTTTAAAGTGGCTGTTATGCAGTTAGCCAGCATGTCTGGAAATTTAAAAATGAACCGTGTAAGTCAATGAAATAAGTCCATAAATACCTCGTGTTCGACTCCGGTAACGGTCTCGGGTACGGGGTGTTACAATTAAATTGGTATCAAAGCTACGGTTTAGTCGATTCTAGGACTACCGTAATACGTTTGGGTCTAGCTATACATGCCATTATGTTATTATTTGATAGTGTGGTGATTTCTGACAATTGAAAATGTGTTTATTATAGTAATGGATCCCGATCCCGACTGAGCGGTAGCTGATGATCTTGAGAGTGTAGCGCTGCTCCGACAAGGGACAGCTCGGCGGACTCTCAACCTATTGCTAGTAATCCGAATGAGGAAGCTAGACAAGCTTTCTATAGCGTGATGAATGATTGGTTCAACCAATACATTCGAACTAATACGGCTATTCCACGACCTCCATTCCCGACTAATGCCACCCCCGCACCTACAATACCTCCGGCAACTGACCAAATAAAGTCAAATAAACCCCCAGTTGACAGAATCCGAAAACACGGGGCTACTGAATTTAAAGCTACGGACAGCGATGATGCCGAGCAAGATGAATTTTGGTTGGACAACACTATCCGGGTACTCGATGAGCTATCTTGCACACCCGATGAGTGCCTAAAGTGTACTATCTCCTTGCTACATGATTCTGCCTACTATTGGTGTAATACGTTGACTTCTGTTGTGCCCAGAGAGCAAGTAACTTGGGAGTTCTTCCAAACTGAGTTTCGAAAGAAGTATATCAGTCAGAGATTCATTGACCAAAAACGGAAGGAATTTCTTGAACTCAAACAAGGTTCCATGTCGGTTACCGACTATGAATGAAAGTTTGTAAGGCTTAGCCGGTACGCTCGAGAATGCATTTCCTCAGAAGCCGTAATGTGTAAATGTTTCGAGGATGGACTGAATGATGATATAAAGCTGTATGTTGGCATTTTGGAAATCTGAGAATTTGTGGTACTTGTCGAGCGAGCTTGCAAAGCCGGGGAGCTCAGTATGGAGAAAAGAAAAGCTGATATGGGAGCAAAGGAGTTTCGTAAGAGGTCTTCGGG
Organism: Gossypium arboreum; assembly: GCF_025698485.1. Classification (NCBI taxonomy): domain Eukaryota; kingdom Viridiplantae; phylum Streptophyta; class Magnoliopsida; order Malvales; family Malvaceae; genus Gossypium; species Gossypium arboreum. The sequence continues at coordinate 52,778,261 of NC_069082.1, forward strand.
GAGGCCTTTTCAACAGACATCGAAGAAATTTAGAGATGATCTAGGCCGATCTAGAGACACTTCGGGCTTTTCTAGACGAGATCGCGATCGACCCCCTGTGAGTGCACGAGTCACTTCGGTCGCCAGTGTTGGAAATGATCGTCGAGACAGAACGGAGTGTCAGTATTGTGGTAAATGACATTCGGGGAGTTGTAGATTCCATGACCGCTCCTGTTACAAGTGCGGATCAGTTGACCACTTTATTAAAGATTGCCCGAGGTTGTCTGAACAGAATGTAAATCAGAGTGGGAAACCGAGTGCTACTACGCTCGGGGTAGACCATCTAGGAATACGGGCAATGCTAGTGGCGGTCGAGAGGATCTAGAGATGCTACAACCAGATCCGAGGCTCGTGCTCTGCTAGAGCTTATGCTATCGCAGACGCGAGGATGCTTCCTCGCCAGATGTTATTACCGTACTTTTACTTTCTTTGATACTAATGTGATTGCTTTGATTGACCCCGGTTCTACTCATTCTTATATATGTGAAACCTTAGCATCTAGTAAGACTCTACCGTTGAGTCTCTCGAGTTTGTAATTCGGTGTCAAATCCCTTGAGTCGTTACGTGCTTGTCGACAAAGTGTGCAAGAAATGTCCCTAGTAATCCGAGGTTCTGTTTTTCGGCCGATTTGATGCTTTTACCGCTTGACTAATTTGATGTTATCCTCGGTATGGATTGGTTGATCAGACATGATGCAATTGTAAATTGCAAAAGAAAAACCATCGATCTGAGGTGTGTAAATGACGAGATAATCCGAGTCGAGTCTACTGACTTGAATAGGTTGCCAGTTGTAATATCGTCGATGCTGGCTTAGAAATGTGTAAGAAAGGGGTGTGAAGCATACCTTGCGTATGTACTTGATGACAAAGAGTTAGAAAAGAAGCTGAATCATGCGCTGGTTTGTGAATACCCGGATGTTTTTCTTGAAGAATTACCGGGTTTACCACCTGTTCGAGAGGTAGAGTTTGGCATCGAGCTTGTACCTGGGACTACACCGATTTCGATAACTCTGTATCGTATGGCGCCAACAGAATTAAAGGAATTGAAAGCTCAGTTGCAAGAATTGACGGATAGAGGTTTCGCTCGACCAAGTTTCTCACCTTGGGGTGCACCAGTATTGTTTGTGAAAAAGAAGGACAGAACCATGAGGTTGTGCATTGACTATCGTCAGCTGAATAAAGTGACGATAAAGAATAAATATCCGTTACCGCGTATTGATGATTTGTTTGATCAACTGAAGGGAGCCTCGGTGTTTTCAAAGAGATTTGAGATTGGGTTATTATCAGTTGCGAATTCGAGATTCGAATATACCCAAAACTGCTTTCAGAACGAGATACGGCCACTACAAGTTCTTAGTGATGCCGTTTGGGCTCACTAATGCCCCTGCGGTATTTATGGATTTGATGAATCGGATCTTCAGACAGTATTTGGACCGGTTCGTAATTGTGTTCATTGATGACATCTTGGTCTATTCAAGAGATGAGACCGAACATGCTGAGCACCTGAGATTAGTGTTGCGAATTTTACGGGATAAGCAGTTATATGCTAAGTTCAGTAAGTGTGAGTTCTGGTTAAGAGAGGTTAGCTTCTTGGGTCATGTCTTATCCGCATCGGGTATTCGAGTTGATCTGAGTAAAATTTCAGCCATACTTAACTGGAAGCCTCAGAAATATTACTAAGGTTCGAGCTTTTGGGACTTGCGGTTACTCTTGACGGTTTGTAAAGGTTTCTCGATGATAGCCACACCAATGACGGCTACTTCAAAAAGATGTTAAGTTCGAATGGACGGAAAAATGTCAGAAAAGTTTTGATCAACTGAAAACTTATTTGACTGAAGCTTCAATTCTAGTGCAACCCGAATCAGGCAAAGAGTTTGTCATTTATAGTGATGCCTCCCTACTTGGGTTGGGTTGCGTATTGATGCAAGAACGTCGAGTTGTGGCCTATGCGTCGAGACAATTAAAGCCATATGAGAAAAATTATCCGACCCATGATCTCGAATTAGCTGCCATCATATTCGCTTTGAAAATATGGCGACATTACTTATTTGGTGAGAAGTGCCATGTATTTTCGGATCACAAAAGTCTCAAATATTTGATGACCCAAGGAGACTTAAATCTGCGACAAAGACGTTGGCTCGAGTTGTTAAAAGATTATGAGCTTGTCATTGACTATCACCCGGGAAAGGCTAATGTGGTTGCGGATGCCTTAAGTCGTAAATCACTTTTTGCTTTACTGACGCGATGAATGTACACTTGTGCATTCTATCCGACAATGTGTTAGTGGCGGAATTAAAGGCCAAACCATTGTTGATTCATCAAATTCGTGAAGCTCGAAAGTCGATGATGAATTGGTTGTAAACGGGCTGAATGTGTTCGAATATGGAATCGAGTTTCAAATTGATGATGACGATTGTTTGAGGTTCGAAGTCGGTTGTGTGTTCCAAGAAATTCGAGAACTCATTTCGATGATTCGAACGAAGCTCATTGTAGCCGAATGTCAATTCACCCGGAGTACGAAAATGTACAACGATCCGAGACGTCGCTTTGGTGGCATGGTATGAAATGAGACATTTCCGATTTTGTTTCGAAGTGTTTAATATGTCAGCAAGTGAAGGCAGAACATCAAGTGCCTACGGGTTTACTTCAGCCGATCATGATACCTGATGGAAATGGGATCGAGTCACGATGGATTTTGTATCTGGGTTGCCATTTTCGACAAGTAAGAAAGATGCGATTTGGGTTGTTGTTGATAAACTGACTAAGTCGACTCATTTTATCCCCGTACGTACGGATTTTTCATTGGATAAACTAGCTGAATTGTATGTTTCTCAGATTGTGAGATTACACGGGGTACAGATTTGTATTGTGGCGGATAGAGATCCGAGATTCACCTCGCGATTTTGGAAGAAATTACAAGAAGCTTTGGGTACCAAGCTGCATTTTAGCACCGCTTTTCATCCACAAACCGATGGTCAATCCGAGCGGATAATTCAGATACTTGAGGATATGTTGAGATGTTGCATCCTCGAGTTTAGTGGTTCATGGGAGCGATATTTACCTTTGATTGAATTCGCTTACAACAATAGTTTTCAATCAAGTATTAAGATGGCACCTTACGAGGATTTTTGTACGGGCGTAAATGCCGTACGCCATTGTTTTGGACCGAGCTCGGTGAAAGTAAAATTTTCGGAGTGGATTTGATTAAAGATGCTGAACAGAAAGTAAAAGTAATTCGTGAAAGTCCAAAGGCGACATCGATCGTCGAAGTCATATGCGGATTTAAAACGAAGAGATATTGAGTATCAGGTGGGAGACAAAGTGTTTCTTAAGGTCTCACATTGGAAAAAGATACTCAGATTTGGCCGTAAGGGCAAACTGAGCTCGAGGTTCATAGGGCCATATGAAGTATCCGAACGAATTGGTCGATTCGTGATAGATTGATTTTGCCCCTGAACTTGAAAAGATTCACGACGTCTTTCATGTTTCGATGCTTGACGTTATAGATCCGATCCATCACACGTAATTAATCCATCGAGGTTGAAATTCAATCCGATATGAGTTATGAAGAAGAACCGATTCGTATCCTAGCTCGTGAAGTGAAAGAGTTGCGAAACAAAAGGGTTCCGTTAGTAAAAGTATTATGGTTCAAACACGGGATGGAAGAAGCTACTTGGGAACCCAAGAACTCTATGAAAGAGCGATACCCAAACCTATTTACCGGTAAGATTTTCGGGGACGAAAATTTCTTAAGCGGGGAGAGTTGTGACACCCTAAAGTGACCCTAGTCGGAAGCGGTTTAAGACCGCTAAACCGAGTCACCAAATTATTTGAATATGATATTTATTGTCTAAAATATGTGAATATGAATGTGTGAAAGTTTTAAGCTTCGATTTAGTCGATTGCATGTGAATTCAGCTAATAGGACTTATGTGTGACACTTTTGAAATGTGATAGGTTAATCTATAAGGATCTATTAGTGCATGTAATAAAAGGGTGGACTTGCATGTCAATTTCCCCCTTAATTTAGTAGTGGTCGGCCATGACAAGGAGGGTGGATAAAATGTTATGGGCAAAACATGTCATAAACATGTTATGTTAGTGATTTATGTTAGGAAAAATAAAATAAGGAGTATGGGCAATAAAATAATAATGGGAAGGTAAATGATGATGAAAAAAGAAAAGAGAAAGAAAAAAAAAAAAAAGCTTTCATGTTGTTCTTGGCCGAATAGAAGAAAGAGAAGAAGGGGGAAGAGCTTGAGAAAATCGGCTATCTTTGGTTTGCTAGACTAAGGTATGTTTGATGTTGTCCATGAGATTCATGCATGTTTTTAGTTGTTAGTTTGAGTTCTACCTAGCCCATGGTTTAAATCTTTGCTATGAGATGGAGAAGATATTCGCCATGGGTGTTGTCTTCTTGGTTGATGTTTGATGTTGTGGTGATGAGGCATGAAGATGAGTTAAGTTTCGCTAAGGTGGATTTGTGTTGATGTCATTTGCATGCTAAGTGTGAAGCTTTGTAATGATACATGTGATGGTGATTGATGACTCTTGGACTTTCTTTTTGGCATTTTGAGTTAGACATTAAGTTCTTTGTGTAACCCATGACCAAAATTGAATGGTATGGTGTCTTGATGCATTCACCATGGTAGAAAGTAGATGTGAAATGGTAGTAAGGTGAAGTGCAAAATGTTAGTATTTGATTACTAGTGTATATATGCGTATTAGCGAGTTTTGAACTTGAAACAAAATGATATATAATCAATACAAGTAACCATACTTGTAGGAAGTATTAAGCATATAATCGGCCTCAACATAGACATGCATATTCGGCCATAGGAAGAAGATTGGTGTTGCATGTATTCGGTTAGAGGCAAGCATATTGATGCTTTTATCTTGGCTTAGAAAATCGGCTAAAAGGGAGTGTGGGTTAATATGTTGAGTTGATTCATGATTTCATATGTATGTGACTTTAATGTCTAATGTATATATATGGGCTAAGTACCTTGAGTTCCTCTTTTCGATGCTCAAATGATTAAATCAATTTATTTGTTAAATTAAGCTCAAGAGCAAAGGGGAACTAAATCCGATAAAGGGAAGGAAAAAGTGGTCGAATAGCCATCGAAATTGTTCGACAACATCCGAGGTAAGTTTTCGAGTAACGAGACTTAGTTTACGATTTGATTAAGTCATGACGTATGAGCATAACAAATATACGGTGATATGATGATTCTACTTGAATTATATGTTGAGTTAATTAGTCTATACGTATGACGGGTAGCTGTATGTGCATAGAGATCGTGTCATAAAGCAAACTAAACCATGCTGGTTGTATGTGGCTAGTGAGCCGAAAATGGGATTGCTTAATACGTGACTTGTGTTTGAACTCTAATTATGAAAATGAAATATAGATGTGTCATGATTTATTGATATGTGCATGAATATTTGGATGATAACCTGCTAGGTCCCAAGGCATTTGCGCTAGTGACTAGTTCCTGCTAAGTCCCGAAAGCGCTTGTGCGAGTTACTATATCCGGCTAAGTCCCAAGGCATTTGTGCGAGTTACTATATCCGGCTAAGTCCCGAAGGCATTGGTGCGAAGTTACTATATCCGGCTATGTCCCGAAGGCATTCGAGCGAGTAGCTATATCCGGTTAAATCCAAAAGGTACTTGGCTTGGGAATGAGCGACCTTGCTATATTAGTTTCAATTAATACGCCGTAAAATCCCAAATGATGAGGTATGTTTCAGATATGCATTGAATTAGTTGATCCTTACAAATAGTATTCGCCGATCGATAAATGAGCTACCGGCCTTTGGCTAATTTGATCTTTTGTTTATGAATATAAGGGTTGGTAATGTGAAGTAAGTATGATATTGAGAATTTGTGCATATGAAATTATCCGTTTAGCCATATGAATGCTACACTTTAGTTGTGTCTAATTTCATGGCTCAAAACTTACTAAGCATTAAATGCTTACTCCGTTTCTTTGAATCTCTGTTTTATAAATTTTGGTTTGTCAGCTATCGGACTCGGGATTGTCGAAGTCGAAGTCGTCCACACTATCAAAGCCCCTTTTGGTACACTTTTGGTTGAACTTTGAAATGGCATGTATAGGACTACCCTTTTTGATGTTGGTCATGTACCTTTCGGTATTGTATAAATTTGGATAGCCATGCGAAAACGGCTTATATATATATTTTGAGCATAATGTTATAATCATCTTGTATGTATATGGTTATTGAGAGGTGTGGATATGCTTGGCAATGATTGGCCATTGGAATGGTTAATCACAATCATATTTTGTGCTATATGCTAAAGGGTTAGTTAAATCATGGAAACTATGTAATAGGTAAAGTCTACCCTAAAGGCGATCTTGACAAAGAAGATGGTGTAAATTTGAAAAATCATTAAAAATATTAGGAATGGAGTTAAATAGTGAATAAATTATGTAATCGAACCTTGATGAATCTACTTTCATATGGAAGAAACGAAACGGTCATATGAGTTGGATTTTAAGAGATATTTAAGTTTTCGTGGAACAGGGCTAGAGCGATTTCTGGATCCCCTGATCTGAATTTGGAAATTCATTATAAATTAACCAGAGATAATTAGAAGTCATTCCATATATTTATAGATTCCTTTTTGAGTCTAGTTTCATTAGAAAGAAACGGAATAAGTATTGAAGCCCTGTACAGGGAGATATATAAGTCGTAATGCATGAAGGTCAAAGCAGTCGAACCCTGGAACAGGAGAGACTTTAACTAATAAACTGTACTAATTGACCCGATAAAAAATTATAAAAAATATTTGTAGATGGATATATGAGTCTAGTTTCAGGGAAAATTTACGGAATAAGTTTTCGAGCTTTGGAACTCGAGATATGATTTTTTAAGTGGCTGTGATGCAGTTAGCCAGCATGTCTGGAAATTTAAAAATGAACCGTGTAAGTCAATGAAATAAGTCCGTAAATACCTCGTGTTCGACTCCGGTAACGGTCTTGGGTACGGGGTGTTACACATTCATCAAAAATTCATTTATTAATACGGTCTACGAGACCTAAAACATACATTTAAGAAAGGTCATAACTAAAACGAATGCATTTAGAACTTTCAAAACTCAACCAATTCTTTCAAACTGTTAAAGTCACACGCCTGTGCAACAAGGCCGTGTGTTACACACGGGCACTAGACAAGCCCATGTGAACTAGCCGTACCAAAAATAGGTCCTATACTGACTTTTCTTACACGGCCACAAGGCACGCCCATGTACTATGGTCGTGCGATACTTAGCTAGCTACTAACTTTTCTTACACTGCCACAAGGCACGCCCGTGTCCCCTGACCTTGTGGCACCAAGCAGGCTTGGTTTAAGCCAAATTGGCCACCCCATTTTGGGTCCAATCCTACAAGCAATAATATAGAGCATTCATACCAAAATTTCCAACAAATTCCATGCTCAAAACATGCTTCATTTCAACTATTTCATCATCATTCAGTAACTCATTCAAATCATACCAAAACTTAACACAAACATACCATTTGATGTCCAAATTTCATTGCATAACCTATATTTACAATTTAATATTTAATACATAAACCTTCTAGCCTATACATGTCATACTTTAAAACATGTACACTTTCAAAAGTACCAAAATGAGATTGATAGTGTAGTGAAGATCCTCGACTATCCCCGAGCCTTCAGTAGCTACGATAACTGTAAAATAGACAGTAAACACATAGAGTAAGCTACAAAGAGCTTAGTAAGCCAAATACAATTGGTCTAACTACTAAAGCATATAACTACAATTTAACCATAAAGATTCATAACCATTTCATAAAATAATTCAAACTTAACCATGCACCTTTGTTTGCATATATGTCATGCTTCATTTCCAATTCCATACATATTTCACAGAGACAGAGTTTTCATACTAAAAAATTTAGTACGATACCAACGTACCTACATAGGTTATAAATTTCATATACTCATATTTCGTACGATATCATCAGACGGTTCAGAAACGATACAGATACTCATAAACAAGTACAATGCCGACGTCCCAGACGTGGTCTTACATGTAACTCAATATCGATGCCTCTATCCCAGACAGGGTATGAAATCAAATATGATGCCGATGTCCTAGACATGGTCTTATACATAAACCTCAATCGAGGCCTGTGTCCCAGACACAGTCTTACACGATGTCTCAGACAGATGTCAACTTTGCTTAGGAACATACAGAGCTTTTCAAATATTATCATATTATCATACTTTACTCCAAAGATATTCATCAGGCACTTAAGGCCATCCAATACAGATTACAGATTATATGTGTAGAACTTATTTCAATTAACACGTAATTGTAATTTGACTTACCTCAGACGGATTTCGGATAAAACGAGTCGTCTATTCAACTATTTTGGACTTCCCCCGATCTAAGTCTGATTTTCTTTATTCTTAATCTAATACAATAAAAATTCAACCATTCAATCATTCATTTCATTCAATTTAATCCATATACACATATTTAGGGCACTTTACATTTTAGCCCTTTCATTTTCACACATTGACAATTTAGTCCATTTTTCACAAAATCACCAATATGCAAAATTTCTTTGCAAAAAAGGCTAGCTGAATTTTTATGGCTTCTATATAAGCCCATACAACATGTTTATTTCACAATTTAGTCCTTCAAAACCTCATTTTCACAATTTAACCCAAATAGCTCAATTTCATCAAAAACTCAAAGACAAAACTTATGAACCATCTACCAAGCCTTCATAATTCATTCAAAAACATCACAAAACTCATGATATCAACAATGGCATTTCATGAAATCTTTAACAGAAACAGAAATTTAGATATGGGTTTTGAAAAACACGAAGCAACGATTATAGAAATGTAGAAATTATCAAAAACGGAACAAAAATTCTAACCTTAATCAAGCTTGGACAAGGCCAAACCTAGCTTGTTCTTTTTATTTCTTTTTCCTTTGAATTTTCAGCCAAAGATGAACTAATATGTATGGACATTTCATGTTTATTTTATTATAATATACATTAATATGCATTTTCCAATTTTACCCTTTAATTAACAATTAAAAATTCCATCCACTAGTGTCCATACTTGTCCATGCATTAGTACAATGGTCCAATTGACATGCAAGGACCTTTATTTTAAAAGCCAAGCCAAATAAGTGCTTTGGCATCTACCATTCAACTTTTATACTTTACGCGATTTAATCCTTTTTCATAATCAAGCACAGAAACAGACAAATTAAATCATAGAAATTTCGCAGATGCAAATTCATTCATCATGGACACAGAAAATAATATTAAAATATTTTTCAAACTCGAATTTGTGGTCCCGAAACCACTATTTCGACTAGGGTCAAAACCAGATTGTTAGAGTTATGTATTCAAATGGTAAGTTATGTTCATGTTTTACAAACTTACTAAGCATTATGTGCTTACATAGTTTTCTTTCCTATGTTTTTTAGATAATCGGAAGCTCGATCAGGTTGGAAGCTCATCGAGATCTATCATACTATCTAGTGATTCTATCGATAGTTTTGATGTTTTAGCCAAGGTTATAATGGCATATTTAGGTGGACTTGCAGTTAATGTTAGTTGATGATTTTGGCACGTATATGTTGTTTCGTCACCATGTGATATTGGTTGGTTTGTGTAATCTTGGTACTTTTGATGCCTATTTAGTATGTGTTAATGTAGCAATGGTTTGATGCATGTTTCAATGGCCAATATGGTATGTGATGAATTAGTTTCAATATGGTCAATATAGGGTATGTTTTGAAAAGGTATTGGACTTGATGTGCATTATTGAAATGTGGTAATCTATACAGGTTTAGGTAAGATTGACGAACACATTTGAGGTTTCCTTGTTTGGAATATTGGTTGAATGATTTTGGATTATTGAATTGGTCATTTCATGTAGGTTTTGGTCATGTTTTGATGTATTGAACATGTGTACAAGTTGCCTTTAAATGTATGAATGGTTTGGTGTTGGAAATGGCTTGAATTTGGGAAAATTCATGTCTACATGCCCTGAGACACAGATGTGTGACTCAACCGTGTGTCCCCTATAGGTTTTAATGCATGCAAGTCAAGCTGTTACATGGCCTAGCATACAACCTGGAACACGGGCATGTGCGACTATTTCAAGAGTTAAACGGCCTGACACACGGGCGTGTAGCTTGGCCGTGTAACCCAACTCAGAAAGTTACACAGGTGAGGACATGGGCTAGGAAATGACCATGTGTCCCTATCTCAATTTTTACACTGCTTGAGACATGAGCGTCTGTCTCAGTTGAGTGAGGCACACCATGCAGTCTAATTTTTCTAACATTTTCATGAACTTTCCAATTGCTTCCAATTTGGTCTTGAATTGATTCTAATGTATTTTTAGGGTCTTGAGGGCTCGATCTAGGGACAATTTGTATGTGAATGAATGAATTATATCATGTTAATTTCAATGTATGAAATGTATGATTTATTGTTCAAATTGTACGGTAATGCTCCGTAACCTATTTCGATAACACGTACGAGTTAGGGTGTTACATGGGGTGCAGTATAAGATTGTCACGACATATCATCCCCAAACGAATGGACAAGCTATAGTTTCTAATAGAGAAATTAAACAGATTTTAGAGAAAGTGGTAATCCTAACTCGCAAAGATTGGTCACCCAGATTGGATGAAGCTTTATGGGCGTATTGTATCGTATTCAAAACACCTTTGGGGATGTCACCCTTCAAGCTTGTCTATGGTAAGCCTTGCCTTTTACTTGTTGAGCTCAAACATAAAGCATTTTGGGCCATCAAGAAGCTGAACATGGATTGGTTTGCTGCTGGTAATAACAGATTGGTTGAGCTATATGAGATGAAAGAATTTCGAGCTCAATTATACGAGAATGATTAACTTTACAAAGAGAAGACCAAGCGATGGCATGATAATAAGATTATACCACGACAATTAGAACATGAGCAACATGTGTTGTTGTTCAATTCTAGGCTCAAATTTGTTTTGGGAAAATTAAAGTCTCGTTGGTCAAGACCTTTTGAAATAGTTCATGTTTATCCTTATGGAGCTGTAGAGGTCAAAGATATAAAGTCTGGGCTTACATTCAAAGATGGAGCTGTAGAGGTCAAAGATATAAAGATTGGGCTTACATTCAAAGTCAATGGACAATGTTTGAAAAATTACTGGGATAGTTTTGTGGCTCGAGATAAACAGTCCATTGATCTTTGAAATACATAACTCCCCTGTCTCCATTACCCTTTCTACTTTATTTGTTTTTCTTTGTTAATTTTATGTTTCTTCAATTATTTCATCTTATTGGTTTAATAAATTTTATTTTATTATTATTTTGTACGTATACTACGAGTCGTGCTTCATCTTTTAGTAGTTAGCCCATTAGAAATTTTTGCCAACATATTTACTTCTAATAAATTTTTATTTTCCCCCAAATCTCATCTCACCACGTTAGTCCATAATTACCGTACTCTTATCACCCACGTCACGTCTTTAGTGACTTATTACATCTACTACCCTTATTTTCCTTTTCTTTTAACCTATTCATTTCACTTTCTTTATAGTTAGCTTCAACCTTCGTTTTCTTCCACATTTACTCGTGTTTCCGTAAAGAATTCAAAGTGTCCACCTTTTTTCTTTTCCAGTCACTACAAACTTTTCAAAGCAATGGCCAGATTTGTTCCTTCTCAAGCACCCCCTATGCCACCAAGAACCTTTTTCAACGAAGTTGTAGAGGAGAAATACACAAATACCACCTCTAAGCATTTGTTCTATTTGGAAAAAGGTTTTCTTTTTCAAGATGCACCCTTTATGGGGTATAATGAATCGGTTTCTTCCATAGTCATAAAGCATGGGCGGCAAATCTTTTTCTTACATTCAGAAGACGTTTTATCAAAGGTGGTGCTGGAGTTTTATGCCCACTTGACCTCTCGTAACAATGCTTTTATTTATGTGAAAGGTGTTTCAGTGCTGTTTGATGAGTACTATATCAATGCTCAGTATGGCTTACTTGATGGTCAAGATAAGCATTTTCAGTTTGCCACAACAATCACGGTGGAGGGCTTGAATCAAGTTCTTAAAGATCTATGTGTGGAAGAAACCAAGTGGACAGTGTCTAGACAAGATTGCTACATTGTAGAATGAGTTTATTTGAAACCCCACTGTCAAGTTTGGTACCACTTCTTCAAAACCCGTCTAAGTTCTTCTACTCATAACTCTACAATTTCAAAGCAGTTAATGCTGCTACTCTATTCTGTAATGACAAGGAAGAAAATCAACATGGGAAAAGTCATTTTTAAAGAGGTTCATAGGTGTGTCCAGAAGAATGCCAGCAACCTTAATTTTCTTTCCCTTATTACTACCCTTTGCCAACATGTGAAAGTCTTGGTTCAAGCAAAAAAGGTATGATTCCAAACAAAAAGGCCATTACGAAGTAGACTTTTATGAGGTTTTTAGGGGAGGAATTGCTACGACATCCACCTCCTAGTTCTACCTCTACATCCTCCACCCCAACTTGTGCCCCAACAACCCTATCCACTTCTACTAATGTTTTTGAGCAACAAGTGCTTAGTTCTCTTGAGAGGTTTCAGAAGTAGTTTAGTTTGTTCGAGAAGAAGCAATCATGACTTGCTACTAATTTGGGTAGGGCAAAGGAAGAAATGGCTCTATTCTGGGGTTAAGGAAGAGGGACATTTCTATCAAGAAACCCTTTCAGAAGAATTTCACCAGGCCTATGCTTGCGTTCCCCAATTTCCTTAAGGATTAGCTCTCTACTGCAGAGGAGGACGATGATGAAGCAGAGGTTAATGAGACTGGACCTACCCCCACACACCCTGCCATTGAAGAGGACACAAAAGGACCAGAGGGAGATGAGGAGAAGACCCAATTTCTGCACCACCTGCAGATGCTATTGCACCTGTCCCACCTTAATCGACGGCGCCAATAACACAGAAAGATCAATAAGCTGATTGATGATCTCAAAAAATCAGATGATGAGGAAGACAAGGTGCCAATCAACATGTTGAAAAGGAAGTAGTGCCACAAGCATGTTGGACGAAAATCCAGTCGTCCAAATTAAAGAAACAACAATTTCACTTCAAGATTCATTCATTTTTTTTCTGTTGTTTATTTTTTAGTTCATTTTTGCATGCATTCATCATTTTTGTCTTATCATTTTCTGGCCATATATATGTTTGTGCATTCATAATATTTTTTTGTTCATGCATTGAGGACAATGCATCCCTTAGATTTGGAGGTGTGCTGTGCATATAGGTTGCATTCGAATAGTTGTTCATTTTGTTTTTGACATTCATTTTGCCATAACACATAAATGCCACAAAATTGTTAGACCATAGTAGAGCTCAATTTTAGCCCGGGCCCAATAGACATTAAACAGTCCATTACAATCCAATTTTTTTAAAATAAGCCCAAACCCTAAACAGCCCAAAACAAAAACATATTTGACCTAAACTAAAGGGTCAGAAACCCTAGCAGCCTTGCGCCGCTCCCTACATGCCTCACTAGGACATTCAACGCCTGAGGCCTGACCACCCTTGGCTCGTCTGTGGCTCTTACACCAGAATAGCCAAAGTAGCCCCCGTTGACTCCTAGCAGACTTATGAAAGAGAACCAAAAGCAACAGAAAAGTAGCAAAGGAAACAGTAACAAAAGAAAAAAAAACATATTATATTTGTAACACTTTCGACTATAAAAGCACGAAAGACCAATGTATTTTCACAGAGAGTTTTGAAATAAAAAAAGAAGAACGATTTTAGTATACACAGAGAATCAAAACAAAAAATTCGAAACAAAGCAAGAAACTCAATTCAGAAATTGGATTACCGTAAGGTCTTTTATTTTCTTGATTTTTTTCTTGATTTTTTTGTCTATTTTATATATATACATATATATCGGAAAAAAATATATATAATAGGGAGGATATACCTTTTTTTGATCGGCTGAAAAAAGGAGTATTTTTGGGCTCCGACTGCAGTGCACGACAGCGACGGCAGCAGAGCCCGCGGCGGCTAGTTGCTGGTCTGATGGTTGGACTCTAGGTAACCAGAGAGAAGAAACCCCCTTCTCCTTCTTTTTTTTTTAGAACACGGAAGAAATAAGCTTTTTGCTCAAATTTTTTGGCTTTTATAGCCTCTCTAAACGACGCCGTTTTTGTCGGTGTTCTTAATGCCAAAACGACATCGTTTTAAGGCCAGGATCTGCGTGTTGACCCGATCCGCCAGGGGGATCCGCGTGTTTTTGTCTTTGGGTCTAATTACGTTGCAAGTCCTTCCGCTTTTTTTGGTTTCGCATTTAAGTTTATTTTATTTCTAATTTTGCCCTGGAATTTTGCTTTGATTTCATTTTAGTCTCGTGTAAAGTGCTGCGTTTTGGATGGAGGGGATATTTTCCCCTTTAGTCCCTCCTTGTTGTTCGCGCACTCGATACGGTCCTTTTCTCTTTTATTTATTTTGAGATTTGCCCCAAACTTTTGTTTTAAGTTCAATTTAGTCTTTTTTTTATTTCGCTATTTTATTAAATTAATTAATTTCAACATTATTATTATTATTATCGTATTATTATTCTTATTATTATGTTATTATTCTTTATTTTATTATTATTGTCTCATTATTATTATTATTATTATTTCATTTGTTTTATTTTACTTTCAATTTTTGTTTCATTTGTTTCTCTACTTATTATCTTTTTATTTATTTTTTATTTATTTTTTGATTTGTTTATTTATTGTCATTTCATGTGTCTATTTTTATATATTTTTTCAAAATTTATATTATTATTTCAATTATAATTCTTATTCTTATTGTTATTCTTATTATCATTTCTTAATTTGTTTTATTTAATATTTTTATTTTCTTTTATTTATTTATTTATTTTTACAATTAGCTTGCTTTTCATTTATTCATTTACCTTATTGTCATTTATTTTTGCTTTATTATTGTCGCTCATATTATCACATCTATTATCATGTTGTTATGCAGCTTAACTCCGTGATTTGCTTTCACATTTTTTACTATAAATCGTACTGCATTAATCTTTACTCGATATGCAAAACTATATTTTTTAAATAAGCAATCTTTCATATTTTGGAATTTGAAACGTCGTTCCCTAACTTACGGGGTTTCAATTTTCTCGAAGAATCCAAATAAACAAATGTTTTTGAAGCTCGAATTTTAAATATTGTCGGGTATTAAGAAAAGATTGTATTCTAACTTACGGAATATGATTTCTTTATAAAACCGAGATAATAAAATATCCTTCAGAAAAATAAATAATTTTCAATGTTTATTCTCGTTTCAGGAATTTAAAATATTGTGTCCTAACTTACGGGACATAATTTTTTTCCTCGATTAACGTGAAATACATTCTTTTTCTCGGGAAATTTTCAATTAAGCAATAATTTAACGTTGGATCGTATTTTTTTATTTTTTTATTTTTTTTCAAAGTTCTCAAATTTTCGACACTAAGAAACTAATTAATCAACTAGGTACCAATTTTGGGCGTTAGAGGGTGTTAATCATTCCTCGTGCGTAACTGGCTCCCGAACCCATTTTTCTGAATTTCGTAGACCAAAATCATTGTTTAAATAAATAAAACCACTTATTAAAAACAACCACTTTTCGAGGTGACCCAATCACACCTCATCAAAAAGGATTGGTGGTGACTCCCATTTTTTTGTTTTCAAAACCAAGTTAACCCCTTTTTAAAAAAAAAATGGTTTCGACAACTTGGCGACTCTATTGGGGACCCAAAATAAGAGAGTCAAGCCACAAGTTGATTAACTTTTGTCCTTTTGTTGAAAATTAAAATTTGGTTTAAATATACGATCCCTTCATTTCATTCGTCTTTGTTACAATTTTCATCATTTTGCTCATATTTGCTTTTTTTAGTCTTTTGCTATATTCTCGCATATTGAATTACATGACCGTTCGATTATACCCTTTTAAGTGGGAGTGAGAAACTATTCCTTTATGAGGTCTTCACCTCCATGTAGGATAGTGGATCGCTTTTGGGATACATTTTTACCTATGCCTTCATGAGATTTTCATCTCTGTGTAGCCATAGGGAAATGTATTCCCCTGAACTGAACTCGGTCCATATGAGCCTATAATGGGTAAGGATTGAGGAATCTGCTGGTTCGGGTACCTTTACTTTAGAACCGAACCCCATATAGCGAGCCTTAAGAACCCACCCTAGGTAGAACCACTCCAAACCCCTAATGGTCATCCAAATAGGTCTTTGTTTGTCATTTATGTTTTTTGTACTAACGTGTTTTCTTTTGTTTTGGTTATGTTTACATTGCATTTTCATCATAGAAAAGAGGTTTTGATTTATGTTTAGTTACTAAATAGAAAGCTTATCATGGAAAATGGATTTCTTGATAAAGTGGAGGATAATGCAGCCATCTGAATATGGTTCGAGTAAACACAACGAGAGAAGGGTGATAGTCTGACGGAGGAGTATACGACTTTGCTTTGTTGCCCGAGGATTCAAGACGAAAAAGATTATTCGAGAGCCGTTAACATCCTGAGTTCCTTAAATAAGCTAAGAAGCATCACAAGGATGAGTGACCAATGGGTCGCAGCCCGAATCAAGCAAAAAGGAGCTATTAGAGGTATCCATTGGAAAATTCGCGAGATTTGATCTTAACATCCGTATATGAAGAAAAGGATCGATGTCTTCGTTTTGAGTATTAGGGCAAGGCCGTATATGTAATCTGTTTTATGTAAAGAAATTTGTTTTCCAGTAAAGTTGTTCTAACAGAATTGAATCAGAGTCAATGCCTCTTTTTGCATTCATTTCATGCATTTTCATTACATTGCATCATGTGCATTAAATTTCATGAAAAGACCCTAATTAAATGAAATTATTTCAGTTAATTTGGAAACCAACAAGATTCAACTAGCCGAACATCGTTATAATACTCGTGCCAAAACCAAATAAATGGACCAAAGATTGGAACATTTTCAAAAAGAGATGCAAGACCAGTTACAAGCGCAACTAGAAGAACAGTTGGCGAAAGTGCAATAGGAAATGAAGGACCAGATACTGAAATCCCAAAGAAACATGATGAGCCAATTGGCGTAGTTATTGACTGAAGAACGTGAATAAGGGAAGAGCACTGCGGTCAACTCAGGGGATAATAATGAGGATCCTATTTATCCCCTGGGTTTTACCCCAATAAATGCCCAGCCACAATCAGAGACGTACCCACAAAGGGCACCAATTATAATCAGACCCCAACAGTATCAAACCAGTACCTCGGCACCGATAAACTAACAAATAAGCTCAGGTTCTAATCTAAGGGATAATCCAACCAATCATGTTGTTCCTGATTTGGATGATATGGCAAAAATAGAAAAAGCAAAAGTGGAACTGCCAAAGCAACTTGAAGATCGATGCAGATGGTTGGAAGAAAAATTCAGAGCTATAGAAAAACACTGATTATCATTGTGAAATTGATGCCAACGACCTGAGTTTGGTCCCAAATTTAGTGCTTCCTCCGAAGTTCAAAACTCTAGAGTTTGAAAAATATAATGGGACTAGTTGCCCAGAAGCTCACATCACTATGTTCTGTTGAAGGATGATAAAATACGTTCATAATGATCAACTACTGATCCATTGCTTTCAGGACAGTCTGATCAGGTCTGCCACTAAATGGTATAATCAACTGAGCAGTACTAAGATTAATTCGTGGAAAGATCTGGCACAAGCTTTTATGAAGCAGTACAGTTATGTAACAGACATGACACCCTACAGAATCACATTACAGAATATGAAGAAGAAGCAAAATGAGAGCTTCAGGTAATATGCCCAATGGTGGATAGAGGTAGCCACACAAGCCCAACCACCTCTCCTAGAGCAAGAAACCACAATACTTTTCATAAATACTTTGAAGGCCTCGTCCATTAATCATATGTTGGGAAACGCTACCATGAGTTTCTCAGATATAATAATGTTGGGCGAGATGATTGAAAATGCAATAAGGAGTGGGAAGATAGATGCAAGGGAAAGTGCCAGAAGAGATGCAAGGGAAAGTGCTAGAAGATCAACCCTGAAGAAAGATGAAAATAAAGTGAATAACGTGAGCGTGCTTAATAAAGGATATCCTAAATCGGTCACTATAAGCTAGTCGGGGGGCGTAACTACTAGCTATCAAGCCCTTCAAGGAAAGAATCCAACTCGAGGCCAAATATAAAAAGGCTCCAATTCACACCTATCCTGATAAAATATAGAGTGTTGTATCAGAATCTGTTTGACACACATGTGGTATCCCCTTTATACTCGGAACCCGTGCAACCTCAGTTCCCAAAATGGTACGATGTAAATGCCCAATGATAGTACCACGTAGGAATAATAAGACACTCAATTGAAAACTGCACTATATTTAAAAAGTTAACTGAAAGGTTCATCAGGATTGTAAAATTCAACGATCCATCAGTACCTAATGTAGCAGGAAATCCTTACCCAATCATCCAGACCCAAGGGTAAATGCGATAATTGAGAGTGGAGGAAAGAGAACCAAAACCAATGTTGCAGAAGTAAAAACCCCACTAAAATGGGTTTTGAAACAAATGATAGACATAAGATTAATCATTCAGAATTCGGAGAAGAGACCAAAAGGGATGATGAGCTACTATGAGTTCCACGCTGAAGAAGGCCATAATTTACAAGAGTGCATTAGATTCAAAGCTTTGGTGTAGAGCCTAATGGATAATAAAGAGTTGGAATTCCTTGAAGAAATCCCGGAAGGAATGTTGGGGAACCCGAACATTAATGCCATATCCGAAGAGGGGGCTAGGGAGGAGAATTGATCAGGCATTTGCCCTTACATACCTAGGAGTGTTTTGAACAATGGGACTGTGGAAGAGATCTATGTATTTTTTAGAGCTAATTCGGAGTAATGTCCAAAACACGCTTATTGTTCTAAGCCTAAGAGTAATAAGAACCCTATTGTGAAATAAGGCTTACGTTTAACATCTTTATTCCAATAAAATGCATCTTTGTTTCTCACTTTGAGCATATATTCTTTTATTGTTTTTCATTCATAATCATACTATACAGATAAATATTCTTAGATTCTTTTGTTCTTTGGATCTTCCTTTGTCCCTACAACATGTCTCCAGATATCAACGATATGCGTAATGCTGCTATTGACCTAAAATCTCCTTTTGAATGAGATATGTGTTTAGAGGGATCTCAGGACTTTAAAGATGATAGAGATTGTAACTTATCTCCTGATTTGTTAAGGATGGTAGAACAAGATGAAAAACAGATCCTACTTTACAAAGAGTTAGTGGACATTGTGAGCCTAGAGGTGAAGATCGGAGCCTGTATCACCACAGAGACAAAGCGAGACTTTATTGAGTTATTCTAAGATTTCAAAGATGTTTTCGCATGATCGTATCAAGATATGTATGAGCTACTAAGACGTGTGGGCACTGTTGAGACTAAGAAAATCTTTGAAGAGGTCCATAAAGGTGTCTGAGGAACACATGCTAATGGTTTTACAATGGCCAAGCAAATCATGAGATTTGGTTACTGTTGGTCCACCATTGAAGGGGATCGCATCAGTTATACCAAGAAATGCCATGAGTGCCAAATTTATGGAGACAAAATTTATTTGCCTCCTTCACCTCTTCATGTTATGACTTCTCCATGGCTTTTCTCTATATGGGGCATGGATGTCATTGGGTCGATCTCGCTAAAAGTTTTTAGCAAGTGTCGATTGATTTTTATGGTCATCAATTACTTCACTAAGTGGGTGGAAGTCACTTCAGGTGCTAATGTCATAAAGTTGGTAGTCATCAAATTCAAAAAAAAAAGGGATCATGGGAAAATGACTAAGACTTATAAAGATTGGCATGAAAAGTTATCATTTACCATCTATGCTTATTGTACGTCTATTTGGACCTCCACCGGGGCAACGCCTTTCTCATTAATCTATGGAATGGAGGCAGTTTTGTCCATTGAAGTCGAGATGGCTTCCCTCCAAGTTTTGTCAAAGTTGAAGTTAGGTAAAGCCAAATAGATCCAATGCCGATATGATCAGTAGAATTTAAGCTAAGAAAATGGTCAAATGTACCAAAAATGAATGATACAAGCTTACAACAAGAAGGCTCACCCTAGAAAATTCCATGAGAGGGACTGGGTATTGAAGAAGATCCTTCCTATGCAAAAGGACTTCAGAGGAAAGTGGATGCCAAACTGAGAGGGACCTTATATGATAAAGAAGGCCTTCGTAGAGGAGCGTTGATGTTGACCAAGATGGATAGCAAGTACCTGCCTAATCCTGTGAATTATGATTCAATCAAGAAATACTTCACTCTTTAAAAAACAAAAAAAAAAAAAAGAAGAAAAAGAAAAAAAAAGAAAAGAAAAAAGAAAAAGAAAAAAAATAGAAAAGGACGGGCCAAGGCAAAACCCGCAAAGGGCGTATTGAGACCAAAGGAGTTTTTGAGTTGAAAACACGAAAAGGGCGGCTCAAATTTTGGCCAAAGAATGGGCATTCAGTCAATAGGCATTTCACCTTAAAAAAAAACTTAGAGAGGCCAAGGCCAACACCCGCAAAGGGCATATTGAGACCAAAAGAGTTTTTGAATTGAAAACCCGAAAAGGGCGGCTCAAATTTTAGCCAAAGAATGGCCATTCAGTCAATAGGCATTTCACCTTAAAAAAACATAGAGAGGCCAAGGCCAAAACCCGCAAAGGGCACCTTGAGACCAAAGGGGTTTTGAGTTGAAAACCTAAAAAGGGCAACTCAAATTTTGATTGAAGATAGGGCATGTGGTAGTCTTGTCTCCTCAGAATTAATGACGAGAAACTTTACATCTCCGGGCATCAACCAAGCACTCTATGTAACACCCCGTGCCCGAGTCCGTTACCGGAGTCGAACACAAGGTGCACACAAACTTAACTTAATCATTTTCACTGTCCATTTAAAAATTTCCAGACAAGCTGGTTACTGCATCACTGTCGCCTTAAAAATCATATCCTGAGTTTCAAAACTCGAAAATCAGTTTTGTAATTTTTCCCCGAAACTAGACTCATATATCCATCTACAGATTTTTTTCTAGAATTTTTGGTCGAGCCAATTAGTACAGTTTATTAGTTAAAGTCTCCCCTATTCCAAGGTTCTACTACACAGACCTTTATGCATTACAAATTGGATATCTTCCGGTACAGGTCTTCAATACTGATGCTGATTATTTCTTTAGAAACTAGACTCAAAGAGGAATCTATACATATATGGCATGACTCCTAATCATCTCTGGTTAATTTACAATGAATTTCCAAAGTCGGAACAGGGGATCCAGAAACCGTTCTGGCCCTGTTTCACGAGAACTTTAATATCTCTTAACATATAACTCATATGACCGTTTCGTTTCTTCCATATGAAAGTAGATTCATTAAGGTTCATTTACATAATTTATTCACTATTTAATTCCATTTCTACAAATTTTAGTGATTTTTCAAATGCTCACCACTGCTGCTGTCCGTATCTGTTTTCAAGGTAAACTTTACCTATTTCGTGGTTTCCATGGACCAACTAGAGTTTTGTCATACATAGGTCCACATATACTCATATTTAGCCATTCCAATGGCTGATCATTTGCCTAACACTTCCATTCCAGTCCATGCTCACATCATGAAACCATACATATATACATAAACACAAATAGTCTAATGCCATACCCCACTTTTACGAGCCATTTTCGCATGGTCAGTACACACATACATCACAAAACGTATTTGAAAAACAGCAAAGGGTAGTCCTATACATGCCATATCCGGAGTTCAACTAAAAGAATACCAAAAGGGCTTTGATAGTGTGGATGACTTCGACTTCGATGATCCCGAATCCGATAGCTAACGAGCAAAATCTATAAAACAGAGAAACAGAGAAACAGAGTAAGCAATTTATGCTTAGTAAGTTTGAGCAAGGGATTCCAGCACAACAAAAGCATAGCAATCATATAACTAACGGATAATTTCGTATGCACAAATTCTCAATGTCATACTTATTTCACATTCCAACCCCTATATTCATACATAAGGGATCATCTTAGCCAAATACCGGAAGCTCATTACTCGACTGAGTGAATATCATTCGAAGGGAAGCAACTAATTTCAAGCACATACGAACATACCTCATTGCTGGAATTTTTCAAGCGTATTAACTGAAATTTTTACAGCAAGAATGCTCGTTCTCGAATCACGTACCTTCGGAATTTAACCGGATATAACGACTAGCTCAAATGCCTTCGGGACAAACCCCGATTATAGTAACTCGCACGAATGCCTTGGGACTTAACCCGGGTTTAGTAACTCGCACAAATGCCTTCGGCTTAACCGGATTTATTAACTCGCACAAATGCCTTCGGCTTAACCGGATTTATTAACTCGCATTTAACGCCTTCGGATCTTAGTCCGGATATGGTCACTTAACACAAAGCCTTCGGACTTAGCCCGACATCATTCAAATAGCCAAGCACAATTATCAATAAATCATGACACATTCAGATTTCATTCTCATTAGCAAAATTCAAACACAAGTCACTTTTCACATTTGCAATTTCGGCTCAATAGCCACACACAAAGAGCATGATCTAATCAAATCATAATCTAAGTTCCATTACTCTAGAACTTACCTCGGACGTGGACAAACGATTTCGACGGCTATTCGACGACTTTTTCCTTCCCTTATCGGATTTAGCTCCCTTTGCTCTTGAGCTTAATTTAACAAATAAATTGGTTTTATCATTTGAGCATCGAAGAGGAATTCAAGGTACTTAGCCCACATATTTTCATTAGACATTAAAGTCACATATGTACGGAAATCATGAATCAACTCAACACATTAGTTAGTACTCTCCTTAGCGGATTTTCTAAGCCAAGAATAGGCATCAATATGCTTGCCTCTAACCGAATGCATGCACACCATTTCCCTCATGTGGCGAATATGCATGTCCATGTTGAGGCCAATTATACACTTAATACCACACAAAAAACAGCATACATTTTACTAACTAACGATTCCATATTGTAATTCAATACACATCTATCATTTCCTTCATAACCAAACATCATCACAAGCAAATATACACCTTGAAATAGTATACATGTCATACCAATACATCATGTGCAAACATATATTCATGTAGGTGCAAGGGCGAATCTCAAGTTGCTTATATCCAAATATAAACACATATCCAAAGCTCAAATCTTACTTACCATGCAACATGCATGAATCAGACTTATGGATATACCATGGCCGAATACACCACCACACCATACCGCTTTCAATTTGGCCATGGTTAAACAAAGAACTTAGTATCTCATTCAAAAATGCTAAAAGAAAATCTAAGAGTCCTCAATCCCCATCACATGTATCATTATCAAGCTTGATATTTAGCATGCAATGGCATTAACACCACATCCACTTTGGCGAATATCATTCCATGACATAGCAAAGATTTGAACCATGGGCTAATAAAACATCAAGCTAGCAACTAAAAACATGCATGAATCCCATGGCACAACCTCAAACATACCTTAATCTTGACACAAGTATGGCCAAACTTCCTCCTAATCCCCTCCAAACCAAGCATGAAGCAAGAACCCTTCCTTCTTCCTTAGAATTTCAGCTCCAAGAAAATGAAAAAAGATGAACAACAATTTTTTCTTCTCTTTTCCTCTACTCATGGCAATGGGGAGGGAGAGCCTTCACACACAATTTTTTTTTTTATTTTTTTATTACCCATGCATCTTATTTTATTTCTCCTTACATAATGCACTTACAAAACATGTTTCATGACATGTCTTGCCCATATTTCCTTGTCATGGCCGGCCACTAGCTATTAGGGGGGGAAATTTGACATGCAAGTCCATTGTTTTGCATGCATGCTTTAAATTAGTCATCACACATTTCCCCATCATATTTTCAAAGTTTTCTACTAGGTCCTTTCTAGTGAAATTCACATTTATAACTCTAAATTAAAACATCAAAAATGTCACACATGAGTTAACACATATTATAGGCAATAAAATAAATATTAAATTATTTTTATGCCTCGGTTTTGTGGTCCCGAAACCACATTCCGACTAGGGTCGTTTTAAGGCTATCACACTCTAGGTTTCCTAAACACATCTTAAGCTCAAACTGGTCCTCAAGAAGTTTGTGTAGAGAAGCTCATGCTGCGATATTTGGGGCACCTGTTTTCATCTTACTCGTTTTGAATTTTAGCAAAATTTACTATCTTTGATTAATTTATTTGTTTTGAGCTATGCTCTCAATCAATTTCTTTCTTTGTATTAACTTATTCATCTCAAGTTATGCTTTCAATAAATCTCCTTTTTGTCCATCATTATGATATTTTTCAAGCATTTTATTGAAATAACGATTAATGGACTAATAATACTTTCACAAAAGGAGTTTTGGATATTACTCTGGAAGCTTCTAAATAGTATAAGAACCTGAAACAGGACTATTATTTAGAACTCACCAAGCCTATGGGTTGGAAATATTTGAGAAAGAAGAGTCTAAAGTGTGACTATTTCTTCAAATTTTCTATCAAAGATATCAGCTAAACAAGAAGACAGGACATTATGTCAGTGATACAACCTTGATGAACAATGAGCAATGACAACCCAAACAATAAGAACGGATCATTCCCATAACATTCTGCATTCATGCAAATATCATTCATACACATCTAGTTAGGAGCATTTGATTCATTCTTATCATGGCATCCTAATCATTTGGCATAAATATAGGCCCATGAAATTGATTCTACAAGTCATGTTCCCCAGAGGACAGTGTAACAAGATCGGTGAATCCACAAATCCCATACCCCTGAAGTTACAGTAGGACGGATTGAAGTCATAATGGCGAATCTTATCTCTCTGAAGTTGCAGTGGAGCAGGTTGAAGTTAAAGTCTCATCTCCCTGAAGTTGCAGTAGAGCAGGCTGAAGATAATGAATCTTATTTCCCTGAAGTTGTAGTGGAACAGATTAAAGCTACAAATAAACAGATCTTATCTCTCTAAAGTTGCAGTAGAGCAGATCATAGCAAACCTTATCTCCCTAAAGTAGCAGTGGAGCAGGTTGAAGTTAAAGTCTTATCTCCCTGAAGTTGTAGTAGAGCAGACTGAAGATAGCAAATCTCATTTCCCTAAAGTTGCAGTGGAATAGATTAAAGCTATAAATAAATAGATCTTATCTCTCTGAAGTTGCAGTAGAACAGATCATAGCAAACATTATCTCCGTGAAGTAGTAGTGGAACAGGTTAAAGTTAAAGTCTTATCTCCCTGAAGTTATAGTGGAGCAGACTGAAGATAGCGAATCTCATTTCCCTGAAGTTGCAATGGAACATATTAAAGCTATAAGTCACAAATCCTATACCTCTGAAGTTGCAGTAGGTCAGATCAAGTCTACCATGGCGAATCTTATCTCCCTGAAGTTGCAGTCGAGTAGATTAAAGCCATTAACCTTATCTCCCTGAAGTTGCAGTAGAGCAGGTTGAAGATAGCAGATCTTATTTCCCTGAAGTTGCAATGGAACATATTTAAGCTACAAGTTACAAATCTCATACCCTTGAAGTTGCAGTGGGACGAATTGAAGTTATTATGGCAAGCCTTATCTCCTTGAAGTGGCAATGGAGTAGGTCAAAAATAACAAATCTTATCTCCCTGAAGTTCAGTGGAGTAGATTGAAGTTACAAATCTCATACCTCTGAAGTTGCAGAGGAGCAGATTACCACAAATCTTATCTCCCTAAAGACACAGTGGAGTAGATTGAAGTTACAAACCTTATCTCCCTGAAGTTACAATGGAGCGGGTTGAAGTTACGAATCTCAACTCCCTGAAGCTACAGTGGAGCAGATTGAAGATAGCAAACCTTATCTCCCTGAAGATATAGTGGATTGGAATAAAGCTACATGAAGAAGAGGAGCATCAAAGAAGTCGAGATTCGGCGAGACTGGGCAAATTAGTCCTTCTTAAAAGTCTTTGCTCCATTCTCGTTACACGACAACGAGCAAAAAGGGGCAATTGTAGAGCCCAATTTTAGCTCGGGCATAATAGACATTAAACAGTCCATTTCCAATTTTTTTAACACAAGCCCAAACCCTAAATAGCCCAAAAAAACATATTTGACATAAACTGAAGGTTCAAAAACCTTAGCAGCCTTGCACCGCTCCCCACGTGCCTCGCCAGCACGTTTAACTCCTGAGGCCTGACCTCCCTTAGCTCGTCTATGGCTTTTACGCCAGAATAGCCAAAGTAGCCACTGTTGACTCCTAGCAAACTTGTGAAAGAGAACCAAAAGCAGCAGAAAAGTAGCAAAGGAAACAGTAACAAAGAAAAGCAAAAACATATTATATTTGGAATACTTTTTGCTATAAAAGCACGAAAGACCAATGTATTTTTGCAGAGAGTTTTGAAATACAAAAAGAAGAACAACGATTTAAGTATACACAGAGAATCAAAACAAAAAATTCAAAACAAAGAAAAAAACTCAGATCAGAAACCGGATTACCCTAAGGTCTTTTGTTTTCTTTATTTTTTCTTTATTTTTTTATCTATTATATATATATACATATATATCGAAATATATATATAAAAGAGGGAGGATATACCTTTTTTTGATCGGATAAAAAAAAGAGTATTTTTGGGCTCCGGTTGTCGTGCACGGCGGTCGACGGCGGCGGAGCCCGCGGGGGCCAGTTGCCGGTCCGATGGCTGGACTCTGGGAAACCAAAGAGAAGAAACCCCCTTCTCCTTTTTTTTTAGAACACGGAAGAAATGAGCTTTTTGTTCAATTTTTTTTTGGCTTTTATAGCCTCTCTAAATGACGTCGTTTTTGTCGGTGTTCTTCATGCCAAAAAGACGTCGTTTTAAGGCCAGGATCCGCGTGTTGACCTGACCCGCCAAGGGGATCCGTGTGTTTTTGCCTTTAGGGCTAATTGAGTTGCAAGTCCTTCCGCTTTTTTGGTTTCGCAATTAAGTTTCTTTTATTTCTAATTTTGCCCTGGAATTTTGCTTTGATTTCATTTTAGTACCGTGTAAAGTGCTGCATTTTGGATGGACGGGATATTTTCCCCTTTGGTCCCTCCTTGTTGTTTGCGCGCTCGATTCGGTCCTTTTCTCTTTTATTTATTTTTAGATTTGCCCCAAACTTTTGTTTTAAGTTCAATTCAGTCTTTTTTGTTATTTCGCTATTTTATTAAATTAATTAAATTTCAACATTATTATTTTATTATTTTTATTATTATGATGATGTTATTATTCTTTATTTTATTATTATTGTCTCATTATTATTATTATTATTATTTGTTTTATTTTACTTTGAATTTTTAACTAAACTCTTTTGTTTCATTTGTTTCTCTACTTATTATCCTTTTTATTTTATTTTTATTTTATTTTAGATTTGTTTATTTTTATTTATTGTTATTTCATGTGTAGTTTTTATATATTTTTTCCAAAATTTATATTATTATTTTAATTATAATTCTTATTATTATTATTGTTGTTATTATTATTATTATTATCATTTCTTAATTTGTTTTATTTAATATTTTCATTTTCTTTTATTTTTCTTTTCTTTTAGTTATTTATTTATTTATTTTTACAATTAGCTTGCTTTTCATTTATTCATTTACCTTATTGTCATTTATTTTTGCTTTATTATTATCGCTCATATTATCGCATCTATTATTATGTTGTTACGCGTCTTAACACCGTGATTTGCTTTCACATTTTTTACTATAAATCGTACTACATTAATCTTTACTCGATATACAAAACTATATTTTTTAAATAAGCAATCTTTCATATTTTGGAATTTGAAAGGTCGTTCCCTAACTTACGGGGTTTCGATTTTCTCGATGAATCCAAATAAACGAATGTTTTTGAAGCACGAATTTTAAATATTCTCGGGTTTTAATAAAAGATCGTATTCTAACTTATGGAATATGATTTCTTTCTAAAACCGAGATAATCAAATATCCTTCAAAAAAATAAACAATTTTTGGTGTTTATTCTCATTTCAGGGATTTAAAATATTGTGTCCTAACTTACGGGACATAATTCTTTTCCTCGATTAACGTGAGATAGATCCTTTTTCTCAATAAAATTTCAATTAAGCAATAATTTAACGATGGATCATATTTTTTTATTTTTTTATTTTTTTCAAAGTTCTCAAATTTTCAACACTAAGACACTAATTAATCAACGGCATTACGAGGGTGCAAATCCTTCCTCATGCGTAATTGACTCCAGAACCCATTTTTCTGAATTTCATAGACCAAAATCATTGTTTAAATAAATAAAACCGTTTATTAAAAAAACCACTTTTCGAGGTGACCCGATCACACCTCATAAAAAAAGATTGGTGGCGACTCTCATTTTTTTGTTTTAAAAACCAAGTCGACCCCTTTTTCAAAAAAAATGGTTTCGACAACTATGATGAGTATATTTTTGCCTATGATCTTCAATGAAGAATTTAATTTTTCAACATTCGTAGAAAATTGTGACAGTGGATTAGGTGATTTTAGTTTAGATAGTTTGCTTGTAAATTTATCCCTAAAATTAGAATGTCCTAATTTCAATCACAATTGATCTATAGTAAGTTTCTTTTAATAAACTTAGAGATTATTGAAGCTAAATTCAGTACAAAGGCAATACTCAATAATGAATAAAGTGACAATGTTTTGATTTTAAAAAAATGCCATCAAAGACTCCAATGCTTAGAATTGCCAAGTAAGTCAGCACCACTTTGTTTGCTCCATCATGCTGTTGACTAGAAAGGTAAGTCTAAATAAGAGAGAGTAATAAAGAAAATTAGGAGCACTCCACTGTAGTAATAGGCTGAGAAGCTAAAGAGGTAGTTATTTGCTCCACCCATCATTTTAGTCAAAAGCCTTAGCTTCATGAGTAAGTATTCAAATCGTGACATGTCTGAGTATTTGACAATTTAGTGTATGATCCATTGTAATTATCGAGTCAAAGAATCATGTGATAAGATGAATCCTCTAGTAAAAAAAAAATAGGCATAATAAATGAATATGTTTGTAATTGAGTATGTATAAAAAAGAGAGGGAAAATGAGTTAGTTAAAAGATGAACTAAGAAAATTAGGAGATACTTGCTATAGTGAAAGTTGCATGAGTACTTAGGATTTTTCTCTCTTTTAAGGCTATACTTTCTACACTACCTTCGCTAAATAAGCTTATGAAACTTGATCAAATTTTTAGACATAGAAGATTATTGAGAATTGAAGTACAAAATGCTCTCCTAATGGTCTAACAATATAAATGTGATTATGTTGTTGTGACAATTATTACGTTCATGCATTCATGCATATTTTGCTTGAGGACAAGCAATAACTTAGGTTTGGGGATGTAATAACTCTTGAAAAGAGTTATATTTCAGGTCTCTAGACTTGGTTAATTGTTCGCACTTGAGTAAATTTAGTTGCATTTTAGGAAGTTATATTAGTATTTTAATAACATTGCATCATGAAGCTTGGATTGTGCTTTCAATGTCACTATATATTACTTTTACTTGTAGGAGAAAATGAATTGCGTGTTGTTTATAACAGGTCTAGAAAGTAGGAAAAGAAGTGAAGGAGTGAAGTTTTTTAATGGCAAAAGGTTGGATAGATTTTCAGCACAAATGCCATGGTAATTCCAGAAAGATGCTGACCCAGTTGTCAATCCGTTCAACTCTCAGCTAGCTATACTTGTACCAAAAATATCCACCTGAAAAAGAGGGAGAAAAGAGTGTGTGCTGAGAGAGGGACCTAGCCTATAAAAAGAAGAAAGACAAAGAGAAGATAGAGCGGTTTTTTCTTACTCATTTCTTGTGGGAGATCCAGAGATGCAAGGAAAGAGGGTAGCAGCTAAGGAAAAGAGCAACAGCATAAGACAAAAAAGCATTCAGCCCTAGGATTCGCAAGATATTGCAACATTAGAGTTGAGGGTTAGATTGGTGAAATCTTCATGAAGTTATTCCTTCATTATCTTAATTGATTATGTGAATTTTAACTGTGGAAATATGTTGTTGAATGATACCTTCATTTTGGATTTTAATTTCCAACTCATGAGCTAATCTCATCAAGTTGGGATTATTGGATGAATCTTTAGTTCCTTTAATGACCAAAGCATTATTCTAATTTGATTTATTGTTTCATTCGATTTGCGCTATTATAAAACGTATGCATGTAGTCTCTGAACATAGATGAATATGTGGTATGTTCATGAACTTGATTTAATTTTGAAAGGGTTAGATGAGTTGGATTGTGATCGAATGATACAAGTGAGTATTTGACAAAATACTTTAGCACTTTAGACATAGAGATTTACTTTGTACAGAGAAAGGAAGAAACAGTGCTGGGTATCCTTCTTAAGACTTGTAGACATGCAAAGCCTTAGGTAAGGTAGCATGAAGTCTCACTCTCGAAAGAAGTAGACTACCTTAGATTTAATCTGAATAGTTAATTGGTTAAGTTTTTTCATGGCATTATTATGTTATGAGGAAAAAATATTAGTAATCCCAACCTTTCCATTCAATAGCATAGTTTCTCTCAACTTTGTCTCCGTATCTTTGCCACAACACATTAAGATAGCCATTTGATTTTAATAGGGCATACATGATTACTTCTCTAGAAATGTTATTCTGTTTTGCCACAGCCTGATTCATATAGTTTATAGTAATAGCTTAGCCGAATTAATCCTATCCGATCCCTGAGGAGATGATCTTACTTACTTCTTTATTACTTGATTCGACGTGTGTACTTACACATTCACATATTATATTCATACGCGAGAATATTCCACCAACGATGGGTTTCTCCAGTTACCAAGGACCCTGTGCATCTGAGCTTTTCTTCCTCAGTACAGGCCATCTGCTCGAGGATCTTTTCAACACCCTCAAGCAAATACTCAACCTTAGTTGGATCGATTCCTCTTAAACCACTAAACTCCCTGCCATTATATGCTTGCAAGTGCTCCAGTGGTAGTTCTCAATTAACAAAAACATGGTTTGCCCTAACATATCATTGAAACCAATTGGTCAACACTCCTGTCCAGACCATTTTTCCAGCAAGTTTGCACTAGTGATGTAGAGTTTCTGTCACCCTCTAGAGGGTCCCCAGTTCCATTAACACAATTTGCATTCATTCTTCTCGAAGGCATCTTTATAACAACCTATTTTTCAGTGGTGTCAGAAACAGTGGTTTCGAGGCCAAAAATTCAATGAGTAAGTTCATAAATTCTATTATTTAATATTTACGAGTCAAATATGGTATTAAAATAAATTTTGAATGGTAAATTTATGCCATTTTGAATGAATAATTAAGTTCAAGTGGTGGGACTGTAAAGTCAAGTGGTTTTAGAAAATGAGATATTGAGACCTCGTTTCTATAAGCTGAGCTATAAATATTTTATTATATATTTATGGAGTGCTATTAAGGTCGTATTAAAATTTGGTTAAAAAATTTTAATGTTTAGATAATCGCTATTAGTTTATTTGTACTAATTGGATAAGGAAAAAATAAATTAAAGGGTTTAAAAGGTAAATATACCTTGTTTATTATAGTGGACGGTTTTAAGGTGTAGATATAAGCAATTTTAGTTAAATTATAAAGGTTATAATGGTAGATTTATAAATAAATTAAAATAAACAAAAGATAACAATGAGTTATAATCTTTATTACAAACCCCCACCGAATGTTAGGTGAAGAAACACCATTGTTGAGCTTTCTAAGTTTCAGTCAAGGCTATTACCCTTGCATGGTATGTATTTTTAATCCGTTTCTAGTAATTTTTATGCTTTTGAGATTGTTGTAGCTTAATCTAGCTAGCCCTAGGATCAATTTGTTAAATTGTTAAATGTTTAGAATTTTACCATGGATGAAATTGAAGTGCCCCTTAAATTTTATGATTTTTGTTAAGTAATTTTTGGTGATTTTCAAGTTTAGGGACTTATTTATGAAAATGGTAAAATTCAAGGAAAATATTTATGAATTGTGGATAAATATAGGTTGTTGTCAGATTGGGTAAAAATCGACTAGCATGATTTATGATTAAAAATGATGAAATTTCAAATTTCAAGTTTAGGGACTAAATTGAAAAAATGGTAAACTTTCATTAACATGGGTTATAAGCTAAATTAATTATTTTAAATTCGGAATGTGATTAATTGAATATAAATGGTTAATTTGCATGTTTTGAACTTAGGGACTAAATTTTATAAAAGAAAAAGTTGGGGGCAATTTTGTAAAAATATAAAAAAGGACTTAATTTCATAAAATGAATTGATTTTGTAGTTTGGATTAGTGAATTGAATGGAATTATTATTTTAGATCAAGAACGAGTGGAAAATCGAGGAGAAAAGAAAATTACCAAATAGCCCCTGTATTTAGTTATTGCTGCAATTGATGAATTGACGGATGTTGAGTCCCAGTTGAACCTTAGGAATTCTTAGGATACAAATGACATGTTATTAAGGATTTCATGTTCCGGGTGCTAGTCTTCAATGTCCTATAAATGGCTGATGTCCTACATTTGTTAACGATTCACCACAGCTCGTGTGAGCATGCCCATTTCATAGCTCTTGTGAGCATTGATGCAAAAGAAATGTTACGTTTATATGTAAAGGCACACTTCGTGTGAGCTTTCTCGAGTATCTAAGGTAATTCTAGATGGTTCAACGGGTAAGAAAAGGCAATGAAATGGTAAGTTCACAACTGAGACGTAACATGATGTTATAAAAAGCTTGATGAATTAAATGATGTACTTATATATGGGAAATCTACTTATGTTATGGATGAACTCATTTATATTATTGACAAGTGCACTAACTTGTGATTTGATGGCATTTTTTAGGCTTATACTAAGCATTTTGAAATGGTAAGTAAGCAAATGGAATCAAACATGATCGTATGGTAACGATGATGAATTAAATGTTATGTTTATATATGTATGGTTGATTCCATATGTATTATGAACAAGTATGCTAACTTGTGAGTTTGATGTTGTTATATAGGCTTTATTAACCTTATGGCATTGGTAAAGGTTTATACTTATTCTGTAAGGTTCAGTATTGAAATGGTATATTATATTTAAAGTTTATACGAGCTTACTAAGCATTCATTGCTTATGTAGTTATTTTTCCTTTGCTTTATAGATTACAGAAGCTTAATCGGTTGGAAGTTTGTTAGAGAACTATCACACTATCCAGTGAATAATTCGATAGTTTTTGAGTAATTTTGTAACACCCCTTACTTGTATCCGACGCCAGAATAGGGTACGAGGCATTATCAAACTTATACACAAACAATCACACAAAATCGAGATGTAAATTTCCATCCAAAATTAAAACTTTTCACAAACAATCATAACATCCCTAAAACGAGCCTACGAGGCCCAAAACATACATTGGAAGCTGTTCAGGACTAAACCGAGAACTTTAGAAAATTTCACAACACTTAGAAAATTTTTCATGTTTTAAGAGCCACACGCCTGGTGTGGCTTGGGACATGCCTGTGTGGGTAGGCTATATGGTCACACACACCCATGTCCGTAACCCGTGTAACTTTCTGTTTGTCACCCAAGAACAAATTGAAGACACATGGCCAAGTCACACACCCATGTGTAAGGACGTGTGGTCGATTTAATTTGCATAATTTTTCATAAAATAGGTGCAGACTTCTCACACCCAGGGTGCACGCCCGTGCCTAAGGCCATGTCATCCACATGGCTGAGACACACACCCGTGTCTCTACCTATGTGCTCAATTCTGAGCATTCTGTTTTGTAACAATTAAGGTGTAGGGGACACACGGCCGGAACACATGCCCATGGGCAAGCCGTGTGTCACAAATGGCTTAGGCACATGCCCGTGTGTCTACTCGTGTGGACAAACATTAGGCTATTTACCAAGCCATTTTGTCACCCTTTTATGCATACACCTACACAACAAAACATAACACCAATCCAAGCAATTATATTCAACCAATTCAGCCACAATTAAGACATCCACACATCATTCACATGCTACCATTTACCACACACAATCATCACATACTTATCAACTTAAACCATGCAAATTTCCACATCCATGAAAACATCATCATATGCATATACACTTAAACCAATATTACCCAATTTTGATGGCCATTTACAAAATGAATTATCAACCAATATAGGCCAACACATTAGGCCAATTCAATTATGACAATAACAAAATAACCAAGTCCTTATACATGCCATAACTCAAAATGTCAAATTCATTGGTATCCAAAATAATCTGTTGATAGTGTGAGTGGATCTTCGATAGTCTCCGATCCCTGAGCTAGTTTGGTGACACTATAAGACAAGGAAAAGAAAAGGGGACTAAGCTATATAGCTTAGTAAGTTCCCATGCAAATAATAGGCATCATAAACCAACATTTAAACATGATGATAATTGGCATAAATATTATGAAGATCTTATAATCATAACTTACTCAATCATAACCTTACTGAGGGTTCATCACATATCGAGCTCATCACGTATGAGTTTTTCGTCCATACCTGAGTCATCTCGAATTGGATTTACACATAATTCATCTTTAACATACTCATCAAATTACTCGTTGAACCACTTGGAATACTAAAGGAGACTCGGGAGTTTCGTACACATGGTACCATACCAATGCCATATCCCATATATGGTCTTACACGAAGTCTCTTATCGATGCCATATCCTAGATATGGTCTTACACGAAGTCTCATAGATGCCATATCCCAGATAAGGTCTTACACATAGTCTTAGTAACACTAATGTCATAAAATTTGTATCCTATCTATTCCTATGTTTCAATTGGTATTTCACTTTTTTCGTAACTTTGTCAAACACACTCAATGGTCAATCATAATTCATACAATAGTGAAGTATTTAAAGCATAATTAAAACAATGCATTACTTACACAAGAACTTACCTCAATACAAAAACAGTAGAAATAGGACCTACTAGTCAAACACCTTATTTTTCCCTCAATCTAGGTCCAAACCTCATTTCTCTTGATCTATAATAGTAAATTTAACTCATTTATTATTCACATTATTAAATTAAGCCCAAAAACTACATTATGGAAAAATTACATTTTTCCCTAAACTTTGACATTTTTACAATTTGGTCCCTAGGCTTGTAAAATGAAATAGATTCAATTTCTTCGATTCTCAAGCCTAGCCGAATCTCTTTTATGCTTATAGATCCCAAATTTTTCATTTAATCACACTTTTACACATATTTTATAACTTTTTTACAAATAGGTCACCTAGCAAAAGTTGTTTATCACACACCAAGCATACATTTCCTGCCATTAGACATCAAAATACACATATATCTAACATGGGTCAAACCCTAGACCTTAATCATTTCTCAAATTAATGGTAGAAGTAGATAGATCAAGTGATAATGACTTCAAAAATGTAAAAAAAATAAAAATAGGGCAAGAACAGACTTACAATCGAACTTAAAAGATGAAAAAAACCTAGCTATGGTTCCCCTTTGAAATTTTCAGCCAAGGGTAGAAGATGAACAAAAATTGGTTTTTATTTGATTATTAATTCTTTTATTAACTAAATGACCAAAATGCCTTTTTTCTTAAAATACTAAAATTCTCTTACCTCATGTTTATTTTTGTGCAACTTAAAGTAAAATGGTCTAATTACCATCTAAGGACCTTCAATTTAAAATATTATAACAATTAGACACCTCTAGCATGTAGAAATCAACTTTTTCACTTTTTTCAATTTAGTCCTTTTGACAAAATTGAATGCCCAAACGTCAAAATTTTCAAACGAAATTTTCAAAAAATAAATATATAAAACTGCAGACCAGGAAAATGTAATAAAAACAAGTTTTTCTACGCCAGATTCATTGTCCCAAAACCATTATTCTGACTAGGCCCAAAATCGGGCTGTTACAAATTTGGCTAAGGTTTATAATGGCATGTGTAAGGTGATTTGTAATGGTATTATGGTGCATGTGTTAATGGTGTTTTGATATGTGCAAGCTTTGGAAAGCTATGTTGGTTTGGTACACCTTGATACCTTACCAAGTTATGTGATTTTGGTTACTTAAAAGTGCTTGTTGATATGGTTCTGTTGGCATGTTGAT
The DNA here is from genome assembly GCF_025698485.1 of Gossypium arboreum. Lineage (NCBI taxonomy): Eukaryota > Viridiplantae > Streptophyta > Magnoliopsida > Malvales > Malvaceae > Gossypium > Gossypium arboreum. The sequence goes on from NC_069082.1 coordinate 52,814,533, forward strand.
GATAGTTTGAAAATGGTTACTTGTAACACGTTTCAGTTTATATTTGAACTAGGTTATTATTTTTGGAGATGGCAATATTAACATGTATAGGATGTTTTGTATTGGTATTTGGATGTGTTAAGCCTTAAAGATTATGTTTGGTTGATGCACCTTATGTTTACTAAATGTTGTCATTCTAGGTATTTATTAAGGACTGTAAACATGGCTCTTATGGTATGTTTTGAATGGCTTGGAAATGGTTAATGTGGTATGTTTTGGTACCTAAATGGATTAGGTTTATATGCTTCAAATATGGTAACATTGACATGTTTAGATAGGTGTCATTTGTATACATTTTGGGTGCCTTTTATTAGCATATTGGTTAGTTGAATTAGGATTTTGAAATGACATTTTGATGTGTGTTTTGGTAATTTTTAGGTCTCTTTAAATTGTGCCTAAATGGCTTGAAAGGTTATGCATGTAATGGCATGAAATGGCTTGAATTTAGGAAAATTTTGGTTCCACACGGCCTAAGACACGAGCGTGTGACTCAGTCGTGTGAGACACACGGCTTGGTGACACGGCCGTGTGTCATCCCAAGGTTTCTTTAGGTTCAAATCAGTGAGTTACACAGCCTAAGACACGAGCGTGTGACTCAGTCGTGTGAGACACACGGCTTGGTGACACGGCCGTGTGTCATCTCAAGGTTTCTTTAGGTTCAAATCAGTGAGTTACACAGTCTAGCACAAGGGTATGTGACATAGTCGTGTGACCCTACTTAGAGAGTTACACGGGTGAGGACACAGGCTGAGACACTGTGATAACTCAAATTAGGGCCTAATCAGAATAGTGGTTTCGAGACTAAAAATACGAGATATAAATAATTATTTTATGATTATTTTGAGGTCTATGATATGATTGCATGATTGTGTGAAAATTTCATGAAGAAATTCTATGCATAAAGTGCTTAATTTGAAGTTAGGGACTAAATTGAATAAGTTACAAAACTTGCATTCTAGAGTTTCTAGTATAAAATTTCTTTGAAATATTAATTAGGAGGTCTTAAATAGAATTTGACCAATTTCTAAGTTTATGGACAAAAATTGGACATGGATGGAATTTTTGAAAGTTTAGTAAGGAAGGGCATTTTGGTCATTTGGATATTAAATGAAATAAAATGGGAAAAATAGCACAAAAATGATAATCTTCTCTATAAGTTGCTGCCAAATTTTTCTCTCTACCATAGCTAGGGTTTCAACACTTTTAAGCCTTGATTGTAAGTGATTTCTATGCATGTTTTTAATGTTCTTTACATTTTTTAAAGCCTCGTACCTCAGTTTACCTATTTCTACCAATATTTTGAGCTAGGGTTTATATTTAAAAATTTAATCATGGATGATATGTATGAATTTTGATTTTTTATGGTAGAATATGAAGTTTGAGATTGTGTTAAACAACTTTTGCTAAGTGATTTTTTGTAAAAACGAGTAAAATGACATAATAGGTAAAAATACCTAATATTCATAAGTACATGTTAGAGTTTGAATTTGATGTTGCTATAGAAGGTAAAAATGATCAGCATGTAATAAAACATAAGAAAATAGGTTGAGGTTTAATTTATGAGCCTTGGGGCAAAAGCGTAAATATGTGAAAGTTTAGGGGCAAAAGCTAATTTTGCCAAAGTTCGTATTAGGGGCTGTTTTGATGAATGTGTGTATTAAATAAATTAATTTGGTATTATAGATCAAGATAAAAGAGATTCAAGACGAGATCGGAGGAAAAATAAAGTTTACGAGGAATAGGCTCGACTATTCTCATTTTGTATCGAGGTATGTTCATATGTAAATATTGTAATATAACCGTTATTTTAAATCATTTAATGCTATTTATACAATATTATGATTGTTATCATGCAATTCTATGCTTTGTGGTCATTGTTGGACAACATGCAAAAATTTTGTGAATTATGTGAAAAATGTCAAAGACTACCGAAGTATCGTCATTGGTATTCCAAGGAGAATGGTAAAAGAGTATGAACGAGGAAAGTCCCGTTGAACCTTAGGAATAGATTTGGATATTTGGGCATCTAAACTTGTTGAGTTGAGTCTGAGTTCACTTATGGATGCGAACGTCCGAACTCGTTGAGTTGAGTCCGAGTTCGTGAAATGTAACTAGGCATCCGAACTCGTTGAGTTGAGTCCGAGTTCACTTATGGATGCGAACGCTCGAGCTCGTTGAGTTGAGTTCGAGTTAACTTATGGGCGGGTTACATGGTAGCTTGGCTACTTATGTGGCACTTATGTGAAAACTTTCCATGTATCCGAGTTATATACCGATGTGTTCAACAGGTAAAATTGTAGTGAAATGGAAGAATAGTCAAGATGCAAGTGACGTATTGGTAAGTGTTTTGGAATGGGCACTTTGAACAGGTATGTACTTAACCCTCGGGTTGAGACTTGATACGACAACAATAATATGGTAAGATGATGAATGATGTAACACCCCGTACCCGAGACCGTTGCCGGAGTCGAACACGAGGTGCTAACGGACTTAACTCCTTACTTAAACAATTTCATACAATTCATTTTAAAATTTCTAGACGAGTGGCTAAGCGCATCACATCACTCTAAAAATCATATCTCGAGTTCCAAAACTAGAAATCCAATTCCATAAATTTTTCCTGAAACTATACTCATACATATATTTACTAATTTTTTTCTAGAATTTTTGGTCTGGCCAATTAGTACAGTTTATTAGTTAAAGTCTCCCCTGTTTCAGGGTTTGACTACTCTGACCCTCATGCATTACTACTTAGATATATACCTGTACAGGGCTTCAATACTTATACCGTTTGTTTCTAATGAAACTAGACTCAAAAATGAATCTGTACATATAAAGAATGACTTCTAATTATCTCTGGTTAATTTATGGTGAATTTCCAAAGTCAGAATAGGGGATCCAGAAATCGCTCTAGCCCTTTTGCACGAAAACTTAAACATCTCATAAAATACGGCTCATATTGTCATTTAGTTTCTTTCATATGAAAATAGACTCATCAAGATTCAATTACATAATTTATTAATTATTTAATTCCATTTATACTATTTTTAGTGATTTTTCAAATTCACACCATTGCTGCTGTCAGCATCTATTTTAAGGTAAATTTTACCTATTTCATAGTTTTCCATGAATCAACTAGTAATTTGACATACATTATTTCCAAGTATAATCACGATTAGCCATGACATACGTAGCACCAATAGGACCATGATTGGCCATTCCAATGGCCAATCATTACCAAGCATTTCCACACCACTTAATAACCATATCATAAGACCATATATACAAAATGATCATAATGTTATACTCAAAATATACAAGCCATTTTCGCATGGCTATACGAATATACATTACCAAAGGATACTTAATTAACAGCAAGGGTCAGCCCTATACATGCCATTATCAAGTTCAACTGAAGAGTACCAAAAGTGGCTTAGATAGTGTGGATGACTTGACTTTGACACCTCCGAGTCCGATGGTGACGAACAAAATCTATAATCTGAGAGAATTTAAGCAACAGAGTAAGCGTTTGATGCTTAGTAAGTTTATAAGTAAGGAACTCATTTGAAACAAAACACAAAAGAAATAGCATTCATAAGGATAAATAAATGCCTATGCACAAGATCACGTATTCGTTTTAATTTACACTTTTATAAATAGGTTTATACATTCGAAGTCAAACTTAACTAAATTTCATTTGATTCAATTTCATGTAGCTCGAGTGAGCTATAGACTTCATATAATCCTAAGAAATGGCCGGAAGAGCATTATTCGATTTCGTAATCACAACTGACACTGTACCAAAATTTTTTTTTTCAATGTATATACGATCCATACATGGTCATATTAGGGATTATGAGCACATTAATCGGAATTATTACGACAGAGTCGCACCTTTCCAAACATAAATACCTTCGGAATTTGGCTCGGATGTAACAACCAGCACAAATGCCTTCGGTACTTAACCCGATTATAATAACCTGCACGAATGCCTTCGGGACTTAACCTGGTTATAATAACCCGCACGAATGCCTTCGGGACTTAACCCGGTTATTTTTTTTCCAGCTCGTCGCCTGCGGACCTTTAGTCCGGATAGATTCTATCAATATACATATCATCATTCACATTTCAACTCCAAAGTTATACTCAAATTCACATGTTCATAACACCATTACAGCTTAACTCCAAATGATCCTCACTATGAATCGCATACGCACATTAATTAATGAACAATTTTATTCAAGTGCCAACGAAAAATTTCGATTCATTTACCATATTCTTATAGGCATCTTTAATTATGTATACTAGAAGAGCCTACTTAAAAACTTACCTCGGTATATTGAAACGGTAGTAGATTGGCTACTCTATTGCCTTCTCTTTTCCCCTATCCGACTTCGATCCTCCTCGCTCTTTAGCTTAATAAATACAAATAGATTTGTTTAATATATTAACACATATTGTTTACTCATAATTCACATTCGGCAATCACATAACAATTTCAATATGTATTAATATTTATAATTCTGCCATGGTTCAAACTTCATACTTATTTGTAACTGAAAATGGTAAGAACTCATCCAGCCACGATAGTCACTTATAACTCAACTCAAAATGATTTTATAACCCTAGTAACCGATCATTCATCTTATACTAATTTCGCATACATAAGCAAAACTCACATAGTTTACTTCGTTTTCTTATACACTAGTGTAGCCAATGCGGTTATTACCAAATAGATCATATGTGTATAACACTACACATTTACATATACATTACCAATCAACATTCTCACTCCTTAGCTAATGCTGATTGTCTATATAAGTCCTAATCATCTTCTTTGCATGTAACAACTTTCCAATTCAACTTAATGGAATAAAAAAAATATACATTAAGATCTAAGACCGAATTTTGAAATTTCCATAATCGGCACTTGCTATAAAACAATTAAGTCACAATCAATTAATATTACCTAGCTTATACCTAGATTAATAATCATCTAAATTATTTAAAACGTTCAACACCACTCATCTTTATAAACATATATTCGGCAAGGAAGAAAAATTGATAATTTAACAACCTTAGCTTAGCATATAATTTTCTTATAACACATTTTAAGCACTTTTTTTTCATCAACTCAAAACACACTCATCACTCACAATAACTAAGTTCATATTCGGCAATGGCCTCTAATATAATGACCGATTCTTCTCACTTAGCATCTAGTGTACACACATGATCATTTGTTTGATTCAAACACCTATCCACCAAAATTCATCCAAGTTAACAAGAACAACAACCACATTCTTTATTATTTACCATGACCAAAAACCATATTCATTCACCAAATATCAAAAATTTAACATGGGTCTAATAAGGAACTTAGTAATTTACTAGAATTTAACTAAAATTTCAAGAATTAACCAAAACTTCTTACCTTAATTAAGACTAGGATGACCGAATGATGTTCCTCCCCTAAACTTCTTTCACATTCGGTTCTTCAAGAAACAAAGATGAACACTTTGTTTTTATCACCCATGTTCTCTTTATTCTTTTATTATTATTCAATAAATAAAAGCCATTTAATTAACATATTGATAATAGAAAATATATATATTATTTATTAACTAGCAACATGGCCGGCCACCAACAATAAAATGGGCAATTTGACATGCAAAACCATTCCTTTTAGTACCTTTATTATAAACCACTTTTAAAAATTACCCATCATCTTTCACATTTTTCACACATAAGTCCTATTTACAATTTCATATTCAATTGTCAAAATTAAAGCATAAAACCTTCATATATGCATGTGCACACACAATAAACATGGAATATGACATTTAATTATTTTTCTGTGTCTCGGTTTTGTGGTCCCGAAATCACTTCCCGACTAGGGTCAAAATAGGGCTGTCACAAATGATGAATAGAAATGTGATATATGTTTTGGTAATATTATGCTAATGTGGGTTGGTATAATTACTTTGTTAAGTTATTTGTTATTTGCATGTGGACTTACTAAGCATCTATGCTTACTCCCTCCTTTACATTCTTTGTAGTTTTGACAAGCCAATGAGATCGGGACGGTCGGAGGCACGCTCACACTGTCATTGGACAATCGCGGTATAATGACTTGCAATTTTTGGAAATATGGCATGTATAGTATTCCAATCATTTTGTCTGTATAATCTTACGATATGCCCCATGGATGGAATGGAAATGTTTGGGAATGATTAGCTATTGGAATGACTAATCAGGTTTATATATGATAACATGTATTGTAACATCCCTTACCAGTACCCGAGGCCAGGATAAGGTACGAGGCGTTACTGGACAAACATACAAACATTAAACTAAAATACGGGCCATAAAATTTCATTCATATTTCGAAACGTTCATTCACTTACACAGAGTCCCTTATTTGAGTCTACGAAGCCCAAAACATACTTTAGAAAGGGTTCGGGACTAAACCAAGAACTTACAAAAATCTTGGAAATTTCATGCTTTAAGGCTCCACACTCCCGTGTCCCAAAGTCGTGTTCCATACACGGCTGAAACACATGGTCGTGTCTCTGCTTGTGTGGAATATACCTAGGCTATTTTCCAAGCTTTGGTCAACCTTAATCTCTTACACACTTATACAAAACCAAAAGCATATAACATGGTATTCATTTAATGATTAAATATTCTCAATTAAACCACAAACATAGCATTTGTATGTCATTATATATGTGTCTCTCATACTCATTTTACCTTGTTTATTATAGTACCACTTATACATTTATACCAAGATTATCATCTTACCAAATATCTTCAGCTTAATCATCAAGCATTCATATTTAAAACTAGATCATATCTTTATAAAATACCACAATTCAGATCAAGGAAAATGACATGTTTGCTGAAACATTTCAATTCAACGCCATACCCAACAAGCATTACATTGAGACTAGTCATATATATATATATATATATATATATATATATATATATATATACATGTCATGATACATATCATTCTCTTTCATTTTCTTATAAACACATATCATTTATTTCAATATATCAATATTTCATATACCATAGTTTCCATGTATTCAACATATATTTATTTTCCTCCTCCTCCTCTCCATTCCACATCCCTAATGTATATAGCATTCTTGTAAGTACGATTTCACAATTTACTAATAAATGCTCACATCAACTGTCCACACGAGTCATAGTCACTTACTTATTTATAATTCGAGCTACAGAGCTCCAAATTAAGATCTGTAAATTTCACCTGAAACTAGACTCATATATATTTCCACCATAAAATTTTTATAATTTTTGGTTTAGCCAATTAGTACAGTTTATTCATTAAAATTTCCCCTGTTCCACTTTCTGACAGTTCTGACCTCTCTTCACTAAAATTTAATTATCTCATAGTAAAGAACTAGGATAATGTTCTTGTTGATTTATCTTGAAAATAGACTCATTATGGATTTTAAAAAAATAATTTTAAGCCTCTAATTATTCTTATCCAAATTTTTGTGATTTTCCAAAGTTAGAACAGGGGATCACGTAATCATTCTAAACCAGTATCACAAAAACATAAATATCTAAAAATATAGAACTCCTTTTCTTTATCTGTTTCTTTTATATGAAAATAGACTCATTAAGATTTAATTTTATATCTCATTCAGTCTCTGATTCAATTTATACTATTTTTGGTGATTTTTCAAAATCACGTCACTGCTACTGTCCAAAACAGTTTTACTGCTAATTCACTCTTTCACACTTTCTTTGTATTAACCTCATTTTAACATACATATCACAAATCATTTTCACCACATTTAATAGATCACAAGTATAGGCCCATGATCACAAGGTCACCATAAAATCATCCTCATGTATAACTTACTTGTTTATAACTTTACCACATCCTAGTCACTTAATGAACACATCATTCACATAACCAAGTTCCTGCACTTATTTATCACAAAACTCACAAAGCAATACATAGAGAGTCTCCCGTTGAACACTTCGGAGCAATACTCGATACTTGGTGGTTTCAGCATATAGCTCCACTCATCATATAGTTCTGCTCTCTTGTACACATGGTGAACACTCAATACCACCCATGTGACCTAGCCAATTTATCTCGTAGCTCTCTTGTCTACATGGTGTCCTTCACCTGGAACCACGCATGCGACCTAGCTACATATATCCCGTAGCTCTCTTGTCTACATGGTGTACACATAGTATCACCCATGCGACCTAGCTACATCATAATGTCTTGTAGCTCTCTTGTACACATGTTGTGCACTCAGCACAATACATGTAACCTAGCTACATACTATCTGTATCATCCAATCTTTCCGAAGGTTCAACCGGGATTTCTCTCTCCTTTCCAACAATTTCACCAATCAAGTAATTATGCACAAACATATTTCCAATATTATTATAAAATATCATAATACAAGTTATATTGATGTATTACTTACATATAAACTTACATCTCATTTGATATCAAGGCAATAACATTAAATTACACATTGCCTTATTAAAAATCATATGAACTAACAATTTCCCATAATATCCATAATCATAGAAATCACATTTATGTATGATAATTCAATGCACTTCATGTACCATAGACATATTTTTAAATCAATTCTTAAACTTGGCACCATAATCATTTAATTTAACATAATTCAATTAATTCACTAAATTTAACTTTCAAATATAAATTACAGACATTATTGTTGTATTATTATCATACCAACTTACATACTTTCAACAGCTCGAATTTATAATAAATATATCAATTTTACATTGAAATATGCATAAATTAATGCTTATTATACATATGAACTTACCTCAATACTAAAACGGTCATTTTACCAACTTTCCCAATTTTTGATTTTTCTCTCATTCTAGGTTCAAATCTCGTTTTCCGAGATCTAAAACATCATATTTTACTTATTTAATTAATTTACTATTCAAAATAGTCCTTAACTCAAACTTTGGAAAAATTATAATTTTGCCCCTAAACTTTTGCATATTTACACTTTTGCCCCTAGGCTCGGGAATTAAACTTCATCCATTATTCTTATGTTTTATGACACACTGATCACTTTTCCATTATATGGCAACATCAAATTCTCACTCTAACATATACTTATGACTATTAGGTATTTTTACCGATTAAGCCCTTTTACTCATTTTCACTCAAAACCGAGTAGCACAAGTTTTCTAACATAATTTAAAACCTCATATTATATCATAAAACAGCAAAATAAACACATTTCACCTATGGGTATTTTTCCAAATATGAACCCTAGCTTAAATTATTGCTAGAATAAGCTTAATCAAATTACCAAGATTCCAAAAATGTAAAGAACTTGAAAAACAGGGTTAGAATGGACTTACTATTGAGCTTGGAAAGATTGAAAATCCTAGCCATGGCTTCCCCCATGCTAATTTCGGCCTCCATGAAAAAGATGAGCCAATTTTGGCTTTATTTTCCCTTTTTATTTGTTTTAATTACCAAATGACCAAAATGCCCTTCCTTACTAAACTTTCAAAAATTCCATCTAAGTCCAATTTTTGTCCATCACTTAGAAATTGGTCAAATTGCTATTTAAGGCCTCCTAATTAATATTTCAAAGCAATTTCATACTAGAAACTTCTAGAATGCAAGTTTTGCAACTTATTCAATTTAGTCCCTAACTTCAAATTGAGCACTTTATGCATAGAATTTCTCCACGAAATTTTCACACAATCATGCAATCATATCATAGACCTCAAAATAATCATAAAATAATTATTTCTATCTCGGATTTTGTGGTCCCAAAACCTCTGTTCCAACTAGACCCAATTTTGGGCTATTACAACTCTCCCCCCCTTTAGAGATTTTCGTCCTCGAAAATCTTACCGGAGAGAAGTTTAGTATCTTTATCATAATTACCAGCATTACTAACTAATTTTTTTCAAGACGATACTTTCAGAAACACTCTGTCATCAATTTGAATCCCAAGATAACTCAGTCAACTCTGATATTTCTCTAACTCTGTCCTTCACTTGTCAACCATTCTCAGTCTCTGGTCATATCTATAATTATTTTATCACTGAACTCTTTGATTCCACATTTAAGAACTTAGTCAACATGATTCTCATGAATTTCCGTTATATACACCTCATCGGTAAGGGGGTGAGGTCGTACAGTGTCTAACTTGATTCCGACATATATCTATATGACACATTTTTTTCGTTATCCACATATGTCATTATAATCATACTATCCACTTCAAACAATTTATTATTCATATCTGTCTTACATAAAATTTCCAATTATCTCATTTCAAACAAGTGCACTCACTCATACATTCTATGAATTTTGAATAACTTTAGTCATCACATTTACTAATTAATTTAGTCAAGCATGCAAAGACATATATGTAGGCCAAACAAATATGAATAAATATATCACTATATAAACTTTTATCTCACATATTATCACATATACATATATCACGAATTCTTATTCATACCTTCCCGAGTTTAACACATCATAGCTACACTTTATTCAAATACTTCAATATTACTATTAACTGGTCAGATGTAGCTCGGTTGGAGAATACTTCATTTTAAACAAAATGGTCCTCATTAGTGTCGGGAGACATCACACTATCACATATTTGTGGCATGTATAACTAAACTCTCACACTTGCTATGTTAGTCCGAAAATCGACTAAACTTGCTCTGATACCACTAAATCCAACACCCCTTACCCGTACCCGAGGCTGGGATAAGGTACGAGGCATTACCGGACAAACAAACAAACATTAAACTAAAATACGGGCCATAAAATTTCATTCATATTTCAAAACGTTCATTCACTTACACATAGTCCTTTATTTGAGTCTATGAAGCCCAAAACATACTTTAGAAAGGGTTCGGGACTAAACTGAGGACTTACGAAAACCTTGGAAATTTCATGCTTTAAGGCTCCACACGCTCGTGTCCCAAAGTCGTGTTCCATACACGGCTGAGACACATGGTCGTGTCTCTGCCTGTGTGGAATATACCTAGGCTATTTTCCAAGCTTTGGTCAACCTTAATCTCTTACACACTTATACAAAATCAAAAGCATATAACATGGTATTCATTTAATGATTATATTCTCAATTAAACCACAAACATAGCATTTGTATGTCATCATACATGTGTCTCTCATACTAATTTTACCTTGTTTATTACAGTACCACTTATACATTTATACCAAGATTATCATCTTACCAAATATCTTCAGCTTAATCATCAAGAATTCATATTTAAAACTAGATCATATCTTTATAAAATACCACAATTCAGATGCGCAAAATAACATGTTTGCCTGAAACATTTCAATTCAACTCCATACCCAACAAGCATTACATTGAGATTAGTCATATATATATATACATGTCATGATACATATCATTCTCTTTCTATTTTCTTATAAACACATACCATTTATTTCATTATATCAATATCTCATATACCATAGTTTACATGTATTCCACATATATTTATTTTCCTCCTCCTCCTCTCCATTCCACATCCTTAATGTATATAGCATTCTTGTAAGTACGATTTCACAATTTACTAATAAACGCTCACATCAACTATCCACACAAGTCATAGTCACTTACTTATTTATAATTCGAGCTACAGAGCTCCAAATTAAGATCCGTAAATTTTCCCTGAAACTAGACTCACATATCTTTCCACCATAAAATTTTCATAATTTTTGGCTTAGCGAATTAGTACAGTTTATTCATTAAAATTTTATCTGTTTCACTTTCTGACAGTTCTAACCTCTCTTAACTAAAAATTAATTATCTCACAGTACAGAACTCAGATAATGTTCTTGTTGATTTATATTGAAAATAGAATCATTAGGGATTTTAAAAATATAATTTTAAGCCTCTAATTATTTTTATCCTAATTTTTGTGATTTTCCAAAGTCAGAATAGGGGATCACGTAATCATTCTGAACCAGTCTCACAAAAACATAAATATCTAAAAATATAGAACTCCTTTTCTTTATCTATTTCTTTTATATAAAAATAGACTCATTAAGCTTTAATTTTATATATCATTCAGTCTCTGATTCAGTTTCTACTATTTTTGGTGATTTTTGGAAGTCACATCACTACTACTGTCCAAAACAGTTTTGTTGCTAATTCACTCTTTCACACATTCTTTGTATTAACCTCATTTTAACATACATATCACAAATCATTTTCACCACATTTCATAAATCACAAGTATAGGCCCATGTTCACAAGGTCACCATAAAATCATCCTCATGTATAACTTACTTGTATAACCTTACCACATCCTGGTCACTTAATGAACACATCATTCACCTAACCAAGTTCCAGCACTTATTCATCACAAAACTCACAAAGCAATACATAGAGAGTCTCCCGTTGAACACTTCAGATCAATCCTCGATACTTGGTGGTTTCAGCACATAGCTCCACCCATCATATAGTTCGACTCTCTTGTACACATGGTGAACACTCAATACCACCCATGTGACTTAGCCAATTTATTTCGTAGCTCCCTTGTCTACATGGTGTCCTTCACCTGGAACCACGCATGCGACCTAGCTACATATATCCCGTAGCTCTCTTGTCTACATGGTGTACACATAGTATCACCCATGCGACCTAGCTACATCATAATGTCGTGTAGCTCTCTTGTACAAATGATGTGCACTCAGCACCATACATGTGACACAGCTACATACTATCTCAGACGCCCAATCTTTCAGAAGGTTCAACCAGATTTCTCTCTTTTCCAACAATTTCACCAATCAAGTAATTATCCACAAACATATTTCCAATATTATTATAAAATATCATAATACAAGTAATATTGATGTATTACTTACATATAAACTTACATTTCATTTAATATCAAGACAATAACATTAAATTATACATTGCCTTATTAAAAATCATATGAACTTACAATTTCCCATAATATCCATAATCATAGAAATCACATTTATGTATGATAATTCAATGCACTTCATGTACCATAGACATATTTTTAAATCAATTCATAAACTTGGCACCATAATCATTTAATTTAACATAATTCAATTAATTCACTAAATTTAACTTTCAAATATAAATTACAGCATTATTGTTGTATTATTATCATACCAACTTACATACTTTCAAAACCTCGGAAATTATAATAAATATATCAATTTTACATTGAAACATGCATAAATTAATGCTTATTATACATATGAACTTACCTCGATACTAAAACGGTAAAGAACTTGAAAAACGGGGTTAGAATGGACTTACTATTGAGCTTGGAAAGCTTGAAAATCCTAGCCATGGCTTCCCCCATGCTAATTTCGGCCTCCATGAAAAAGATGAGTCAATTTTGGCTTTATTTTCCCTTTTTATTTCTTTTAATTACCAAATGACCAAAATGCCCTTCCTTACTAAACTTTCAAAAATTCCATCCATGTCCAATTTTTGTCCATCACTTAGAAATTGGTCAAATTTCTATTTTAGACCTCCTAATTAATATTTCAAAGCAATTTCATACTAGAAACTTCTAGAATGCAAGTTTTGCAACTTATTCAATTTAGTCCCTAACTTCAAATTGAGCACTTTATGCATAGAATTTCTTCACGAAATTTTCACACAATCATGCAATCATATCATAGACCTCAAAATAATTATAAAATAATTATTTATATCTCAAATTTTGTGGTCCTGAAACCTCTGTTCCAACTAGACCCAATTTTGGGCTATTACAGTATGCTTTATGCCTTAACAAAACCATGAAAATCCTTGGAAAGGTAAAATTGACCACAAAATAGAATCAGACAATAGCAGTGATGTGAATTTGAAAAATTACTAAAAATAGTAGAAATGGAATTATATTATGAATAAGTTATGGAATCGAATCTTGATGAGTCTATTTTCATACGGAAGAAACAAAATAGGTAAATGCATTATATTTTATGAGATATTTAAGTTTTGGTGGAACAGGGTCAGAGAAATCTCTGAATCCTCTGTTCCAACTTTAAAAATTCACCATAAATTGTAAAAAAACAATTAGGAGTTTTAAATTACATGTATGAAATCCTTATTGAGTTTAGTTTTATGATAAATAAATGGCATAGTCATTTAAACTCTTTACAGGGAGATATCTGATTCGTAATACACAGGGGTCAGAGTAGCCAAATCTTGAAACATGGGAGACTTTAACTAATAAACTGTACTAATTGGCCCAACCAAAATTTCTAGAAACAAATTAGTTAGTAGATATATGAGTCTAGTTTCAGGGAAAATTTACGGAATTGGATTTAGAGTTTTGTAACTTGAGATATAATTTTTTTAGCGAGTGTGATGCAGTTAGCCAGCTTGTCTAGAAATTCTAAAATAAATTGTTTGAGCTGTTTAATTAATGAATTAAGTCCGTTAACACCTCGTGCTCGACTCTGGTGACGGTCTCGAGAATGGGGGCGTTACAGACACATTTGTGTGACCCCTGTTTTGCAAATTTTGCATCTTTTTCCTAAACTTTCCCTAAACTTTCTGATTTCCTTCAATTTGGCCCTAATTGCTTCTAAGCTATATTTAGGGCATTGAAGGCTTAATTTAGGGACAATATGCATGTGCATGAATGGTTTATGATGTGATTAAATTTTTGAATGATATAATGTTTAAATGTTTCTAATTGTATGGTAATTCTTCGTAAGCCTAATCTGTCTAAGAAGGCGGGTTATGGGTGTTACAATCTTACTCACTATAGTGAACATAAGCCAATCTTAAGCATATGCAATTATGAATTCTAAACTTAATACACATATCTGAATACTTATTTCACCATAATACATCGATGAACTTATCTCGCCATCACAACTACAAGTATAACATATCTTATTTCCCCAAGGCCCAATGGTGAACTTAATTTGCCAAAATACTATTGCAACCTGAACTCTGCAGGCGTACAACCTAAGAAGGTGAGTAGCGAAGAGTGATCCGGAACATTTTCTTGTAAAAAGAAAAACTAGACAAAGGAAATGTATATTTTCCAATCCTTCCCTAAGCAAGCAACAATTATACATAGTACTTTAATTAGCTTACAAACTCAGCGAACCTGACTAGCTAACTTAACGTGCTAAACAAACTAGGTGAACCTGTTCAACCTTGTGAGCTTTGATACCAATAAATGTAACATTCCATACTTATTCCGATCGTAAACCTAAGCTATAAATGACACATTAGCCAGCAAGGAGACTCTTCATTAACTCCCAAGCTATCCTCCAACGCACCATAATATAAAACATGTAATATAAACTTAAGTTACTTTCATACAGCAAAATATCATATAGGTACTTGTATCTAACACTTAACCAAATTACATTTGGTCTTACATTGCAAACAATTAAGGGTTCGTATACCTGTAGGGTTAGCATACAAAATAAATAAAGGTTCTCATGCAAAAGTAGTAAAAGTTTGCATTTAAACAAGCAGAGTTTCACATAAAGGGTTCCCCTATTTTCTGTCAAGTGTTCACACATTTTTACAAAGGGTTCACTTGTTAGTTTTTCTAGGTTTAGCTTAACAGAGCTTATAGGGTTCACATAATAGTAAACTCACTAAGTGTTTGATCTATTAGGGGTTCTAAATCTTCACAAATTGGGCTAAAGATGTGCAACTGAGTTCATAACATAGTAAGTTCTTTAAAAAGGGTAAGGTTAGCAAATTCCTCTTAAGTACTCAAATTCCACGAATTCAGCTCACAGATTTTTCTTCTCTATTGAATTATCGAAACTTGTTAAGGCTTCGCTAAAAGTAGTTCAACATATCTAGGGTTTGCACCCTGACACCGACAAATGTAACTCCTTGGCAATCTATAATATGATAATCAAATGTTTCTTACATGTTGTTGCTTAAAGTATCATGCATTTGCAAATAGAAGCATGGGGGTAGTCATAAAGGCATTAGAATTAAGAGAACATCTAGGCAGACTTGGATTAAATCGAATCTTTAAATGTCAGTTATATTATCAAACATTTTGTTCGTAGATAAAACTTAAAGAAAACACAAGGGACTATAAACGAATTTTCTAAGTTCTAAATCATTTGGCGAGGTCATCAAATCAATATATCTAAACTCGAAATAGGTTATCCCATATTGCCTTTGTTGTCTAGGGTTCACTTGCACTACCATTCCAACGTACATGTTTCGCCTAGATCACTTGCTTCACTACTGCTTACCTTGCGATTTACCTATCTGTGGTGTTTGGAAAAGAATGTGTGAGTCCTTGTGAACTTAGTGAGTTTACAAGAAATAATAATCACCACACAGTAAGCACAAAACATAAGTTAAACAAAAAATAAGCATGGTTAGTAAACTGGTGAACTAGGTTCGCCATATTTATATGAAGTCTGGTTCATGGGTATCTACTTGTTAGATAGCTTGAAAATAGTAAAAACATAATATTTCAGAAAAAAAATTAATCACATGTTCATTCCTGTTGGACAATTGAATCTCCTTATAACGCCTCAGAATGACTCAATGAGTCCTTAACATGTCCTATAAGTGTAGTTAAAGGCTCAACCTATAATCGATTCACCAATCCCTGTGTTATCGATTCACCAATAATGATTCCTTAATATGTACCTAATCCCCGTGTTAATGATTCAGCAATAATAATTCCTCAACCTCTAACTAGAGGGATAGATCCATGAGTGGTAGCAAGGACATTCATATTATTTTTTAGGCAAACTCTAACTAAATGCTCTAAGGATCTACATCAGTAACATGCTCCTATTTTCTTCCAACATTCACTTCGGTGCTTCTTTCTACAATGTTCACATGTTGGAGTGGTTACAACTTTTATCAGACCTTTAACCTTGTTTAGCAATTTCACCAACTGAGTAATCCGGTCTTTTTCTGACCCAATTTTTAATGAAATTTATCTCCATGATCCTTGAGTCCCTTTAGTACCCTTAGGCAGAGGTTGTGAATTAGAGGTCCCAACTCTCTTTCTGAAGGCTTTGCAATTTTCTGCTGAATAAGGGTTGATATATATTTTTTGATCCTATAATTTGATGAATTAGAGCCATTATAGCAGTTTGTGAACAACTTTCACTATTCCCTATCGCAAATATGTTATTGCACGATGTAAGCCTTCAACCCCTCAATCCTCTCGACGAGTTCTATCTCAATTTTTCTCACATTGAATACCAATTTGATCATCACTGGGTGCATTCAACTCCAGTTACCTTTCACCTTCTATAGAATAATTATCATTGTTAACTTTTGTTTCAACAATAGACTTTAATTGATCAGACATTTTCAAATATATGACAAAATAATTAACAATCAACATTCAATCCCGATTCAGACTTGACTCAGCCTTGACTCAATTTTTAAGCTCGATTTAGTCTTAGAATCAACTAAACCTATAGCTTTAATACCAATAACTGTAACACCTTATACTCGACCCCTTCGTTGGGTCTGAACTACAATGTCACAACCGTTGTCGAACAAACTATGAATAATTCGTAGCTATTTTTTTAAATCAATGAAAAAATCCACAAATTTACATTCCTTAGACATACTTAAGTAAATATGGGTTTCATTTATATACACATATAATAATATTGATGTGAGCACACCCGGGGCAACCTCGAATGCAAACCAAGATCTATTCGAGCTTCCAAAAGGCCCTATGACTCGAGCTCGAACAAGCAAATTCAAGACACTTTATCAGCCTTGGTGCTGCGGATTTGGAATGACAACAAGGTCCATGACGTTGGAGGAGCTAAGGACCACTCCTTGAAGACTCCATGCACCCTTTTGCAATCTAATCTCAGCTCATTTCCAGCTCCCCATGCACCATTCAGCTTCCATCAGCTCACTTGAGCTCGATTTAGCTCGCTTGAGCTTGAGTTTAGCTCATTTCAGCTCATTTCTTCTTCATTTTAATAAACTAAGTTTCGATTTTGTTTTTAACTAAGTTTGCTACAGCTCATGTCGAATTCCCTAGCTCAACTTAGCTCACTAAGTGCTTTTGACTATTTGAGCTAGCCGAATTTAATAGTTGACTTATAATTAATATGTCTGAATTTAGTTATTGTCATTAAGTTGTTTAGTTAATATTCTTAAGTATGATTATATGAATAATTATTTTATTTAATTATGTTATTTAATTATGTAAGTTAGCCGAATGTGGAGGTTCATTCATGACAAGGTGCATGTATGGGAATGTTCATTGAACGAGAAAATACATGCATGTTTCGGTTCAATGTTTGGAAGCCTTACATTCATGTACATGGAGGGTTAATGAATATTGAAAGATACATCTTCCTTGGATGACACACATGCATGAATGGAGGACAATTAATGCAAGTGCATGTACAGGTAGGTTCAAGCCTCCTTCCAAGTTCCATGTACAGCCGATGTATGTGGGAGGACCCTTGGAGTTTTCTAAGCACCTATTCAGCCAAGAGACACCTCTTGGAAGTTTCATGCACTTGGCCGAACCTAGGCAACTCGTTGAGCTCCCAAAGGTGCACATTCATTCAAGTGATTAAAGCTCATACATGAAGCTGTCCAAACACATCCCCATCAGCCGAATCAAGACTAGTTACTTAATGTTTTCATTCTAGAACATTCTAGTTAATTCATGACCGAATTTGCTTAGTCTTTAAGCTAGCTAGTTTTTCCATTCGGTTACTACATGATTGCCTATAAATAGTTTGTTGATTTCATTGTAAAAGGACTTTTGCCTAATTTGTTAATGAACATTGTTCTTGTGAGGTTGCTTCCTCTCATATCTCGTACAAGTTTCGAAGACTTATCTAGTTTGTGCTAGTGGCGTCTACCGATCTTGTTTGAACTTATCACCAGCTTTGGTGTGGCATTCACCTATCCATATATGTGACAGCCCCAAAGTGACCCTAGTCGGAAAGCGATTTCGAGACCGCTAAACCGAGTCACCAAATTATTTGAATGTGATATTTATTGTCTAAAATATGTGAATATGAATGTGCGAAAATTTTTAAGCTTCGATTTAGTTAATTGCATGTGAATGGAGTACATAGGACTTATGTGAGAAAATTTAGAAATGTGCTAGGCAAATGTAAAGTGGCCTATTAGTGTATGTATGAAAAAGGGGGGACTTGCATGTCAATTTTCCCCCCCATCTAGTAGTGGCCGGCTATGAGCATGGGTGGACAAAATGTTATGGCTAAAAAACATGTCATAAACATGTTGGGGTAGTGCATTATGTAAGGAGTAATAGAATAAAAAGCATGGGCAATAAAATATTAGTGTTAGTAGGATGAGAAACAAAAAAAAAGAAAAAAGAAAGGATGCGTGTGATTGTTCCCCCATTGCCGTGAGTTGAGGGAAAGAAGAAAAAAAAAGTGTCCATCATTTTTCACTTCTTTTGGCTGAAAGTTCTAAGGAAGAAAGAAAGAAAAAAATGTGTCCATCCTTTTTCCATTCTTCTTGACCGAAAATTCAAAAGAAAGAAGGGAGGAAATGTTGAAGAGATTCGGCCATGCTTGTAGTGTGACAGCCCTAAAGTGACCCTAGTCGGAAACCGGTTTCGGGACCGCTAAACCGAGTCACTAAATTATTTGAGTATGATAGTTACTGTCTAAATATGTGAATATGCATGTGTGATAATTTCTTTATTGAATTTTTGCTTAATTATAGGTGAATTTTAGTGATTAGGACTTATGTGAGAAAATTTAGAAATGTGCTAGGCAAATGTAAGGTGGCCTATTAATACATGTGGGAAAAGGGTTGTCCTTGCATGTCAAATAACCCCTTTTCCTAAGGTGAGTGGCCGGCCATGACTAGGTGATGGGCAAGGGAAAACATGTCCTAGACATGTTGGCCTAGTGCATGATGTAAGGGAGAATAAAAAAAAAAGATAATGATGAAAAAAAAATGGGTGTGAATGCTCTTTTGCCGTGAGAAACAAAGAAAAAAAAGGGGAAGAAAATTTGTTGCTCATCCTTGGGTGCCTTGGCCGAATAGAAGAAAGGAAATTGAAAAAAAATAATAATATTGGTGTTCATCTTCTACCTTAGGAGCCGAAAGTTAAAGAAGGAAGGGGGATATGGCATTCGGTGATCTTAAGCTCAAAAACAAGGTTAGTAATTCTTGTTAGATTTTGGGATTTTAGCTTAAGTTAAGTTATTTACTAAGTTCTTCAATTAGCCCATGCTAAAATTTTGGTTTTGGGTGGTGAATGAAGCATTCGGCCATGGTTGATAGTGAAGAAATTTGATTACCTTCTTCATGTTTGAATGAGTAATTATGGATGGGTGAAGTATGAGTTAGTTAAATGTTCATATAGGTGGTTTGGGTGGTAGGAAAAGAAATCGGCTTGTGTGTGTATGTGAAATTGCCGAATTTGAACTAGGAAGTTATTGAGTAATGTTTGTATTTTAAGTGATAGAATAGAGTGAATGCTTGGAATGTGATGTAAATGAATTATAAGTTGGATTAAAGGCTGTTATATTGTCTTATCATTTCCGGGAATGTGCTTTGTCAAAGAAATTGAGGGTTGATGTTTAAGTAATGTAAGTATAGGTATATTCGGCTTGTAGTTTTATAAATGTGATATGAGTGTTAAGTCCGAATAATGTTTAAGTACGAATGTATTTGGATGGATGTGTTTATGAGTATGACTTGAGATAAAACGGTGTTAGTCTTTATAAATAACCATAATTGTAGAATGTGTTAAATATATATATTCGGCCTTAACATAGATATGCCTATATCTATAAAGTTGTTAATGCCCAAGTAAGATGTTGGGTTGTGCATGACTAGAGAATATATGTATATATGCGTATGGTGTTTGATAGTTAACCAATAGGTCATATGTACCTCAACCTTATAATATACATGTGTTATATTAAATCGTCTATTTGAATTGGAATTAAATGAATTCAATTGTTCTTAAACAAGCTCAAGAGCTTAAAGGATCGTAGTTGGATAAGGGGAAAGAAAAAGTAATTGAATAGCCGTTGAAGACGTTCGACAACATCCGAGGTAAGTCATTAAGCACATATGTTTGATATTGCTTAAGTGATTGGAAAATCTATGCAATTGTGTTTAATGGAATGCTATATATGTATAAATGAAATTGTATGTGTATGGAGTGAGGATAATTGTTGAATGTAAAAGAAATAGTGGAATGTGTATAAAGTTTGCTTTCGGCACTATGTGTGAGGGCAATACGTGTGTATGGTGACGAGATTGGCACTAAGTGTGCGTGCTGGAAATATATGGCACTAAGTGTGCATACTGGAAATATATAGCACTAAGTGTGCGTGCTGGAAATATAAGGCACTAAGTGTGCATGCTGGAAAAATATGACACCATGTGTGCAAGCTGGAAAAATACGGCACTGGGTGTGCGAGCTCGAAGGGTATGGCACTGTGTGTGCGGGCTTAAATTGTGTGGCACTAAGTGTGCGAAATCGAGTAGTAAGCACTGTGTGTGCGTACTCTATATATATGGAGGGTGTGTCTCCATTGAATTGAGTATGGACAGCGGATCGGGTAAGTACCTCGAACTCATGACGAATAGAAAATACGTTCATGCTCGGGGTTGAATTTGGTAAGCCTTAAATCTATGTGATGATTGAAATTGTATGGTTGTGCTGGAAAATGAGTTAATGTGTAAAAATGCTTCGATTATCTTGTTGTATAGAATACGAAATGTGGATGTATGACTTGGTACGAGATTGGACCGAAAGGTCCGAGGTATTATGGTATAGATTCGATATGGATGAGTACCTAGCCTCGTTTGTTGTACATGTTGTAGTAACTTTATCGGTGGATTGATGAATGCTTATGACTTCTTGAGTTGTAAACTCACTCGGTGTTTTCTTGTCACCCATTTTAGGTCTCTCGGACTCGTATTGTTTGCGTGATCGGGACCGTCGTTGAAGTCATCACACCGGCTGAAATCTTGTGGTATTGTTTTCGTTGTTGAAGAACATTTGGCATGTATAGGCTATTATATTTTGTCGAATTGTGGGTTGTAAACTTTAAGCCATGTGAAAATGGCCTATGTGGTCGCCGAGTGGGATGCTAGAACCTATAGCCACGAGTCTTAGAAACTCTAATTTTGATATGGTGGCCATAATTTGTGTCATGTATGATGGATGATTAAGGCCAAGGAAAGATTCATGAAATTGGCATAGTCTCTGCAGTAACTGTTGCGGACAGCAGCAGTGAGATGAGATTGTAAAATCACTAAAAATATTAGAAGTAGAATTAAATAGTGAGTAAATTATGAAATTGAACCTTGATGAATCTATTTTTATATGGAAGAAACGAAACGACCATATGAGCAGTATACTGAGAAATATTAAAGTTCTCGTGAGACAGGGCCAGAACGGTTTCTGGGTCCCCTGTTGCGACTTTGAAAATTTACCATAAATTATCCATAAAGAATTAGGAGTCATGCCTTATATGTACAGATTCCATTTTGAGTCTAGTTTCATTAGAAACAAACGGCACCAGTATTAAAGCCCTGTACAGAGAGATATTCAAGTTGTAACGTGTGAAGGTCAGAGCAGTCGATCCCTGTAACATGGGTGACTTTAACTAATAAACTGTACCAATTGGCCCGACCAAAAATTCTAGAAATAAATCCATGGATGGGCATGTGAGTCTAAATTCAGGGAAAATTTACGAAACCAGTTTCCGAGTTTTGAAACTCGAGATATGATTTTTAAGGCGACAGTGACGCAGTTTTCCAGCCTGACTGGTAATGTCAAATTGGTTGGTACCTTGAGAGGATTTGGCTGTTAACCCCTCGTGTCCGACACCGGCGACGGTCACGAGTTAGGGGTGTTACAATTTTATTGAAATCAAGGTCCTCCACCAATAGTAGGCTGAGTCTCGCAACAAGGATATAGCACACTTAAGACATTCATCGGGTGTGCATGACAGTTCATCAAACACTCTAATGGTGTTATCAAGCCAGAACTCGGCCCTTTCGGCATCATTGGTAACTATGGCCTTAAACTCCTCGGCCCCATGCTTCCTAATCAAGTCCACAGGTGGTTTACTCAGCCTCACAGGATCAGTAACTGATGGCATTACGGGCTCTTGGGGTGGTTTATTTAAATTCGGGAATGGTTGGACAGCCGAATTGGTTCGGGCATAATGCGCGACCCACTCATTCATCATGGTGAAGAAGGCTTGTTTCGCCCCTTCATTTTGATTATTCGCGGATGACTGAGGCTCAACCGGCGGTGTCCCTTGCGCAGGAGCAGCCGTTACACTTTCAACGTCATCCGCCAAGGGTCTCTCTACCCCGGGTTCCATTGCACAAGATTTGAAGAAGGATTGAATGAAGATTTAAAGCTGCTAGTGGGTATTTTGGAGATAAAGGAGTTCGTAACACTAGTCGAACGAGCCTGCAAGGCAGAAGAACTTGGAAAGGAGAAGAAGAAGGCTGAATTTGAAGCAAGAGATTATCGTAAAAGATCGGCGAGTAAAGCTCCATTCTCGACCGCAAAGAAATTCAGGGAGGACACTAATAAGTCGAGGGCAACTGCGGGAATTTCCATCAGAGCCCGACCACCGAGCTACTTCGGTAGCTAGTGTGGGCAATAATCGTCAAGAGAAACCTGAATGCCCCCAATGGGGAAGACGACACCTAGGTGAATGTTAGGGTAAGTCTGTTAATAGGGCCTGTTATGGATGCGGTTCGAGGGACCACTTCATTAGAGATTGCACGGAGCTAGATGAGAGGAATAGGATGCAAGGTGCAAGACCTAGTGGAACGACGGCTGGAGGTAGGCCCCCGAGAATTTCTGAAGGTAGGGGTGGTAATCAGAGAGGAACCTCTTATACGGCTGTCCGATCCGAGACCCGTGCTCCTGCTAGAGCATGTGCCATCCGCGCACGAGAGGAGGCATCCTCCCCTGACGTTATCACTGGTACTTTTACTCTCATGATACTAGTGTGATTGCATTGATTGACCCCGGCTCTACTCATTCGTATGTATGTGAAACCTTAGCATCCAGTAAAACTCTACCTGTTGAGTCTACTGAGTTCGTAATTTGGGTGTCAAACCCTTTGGGTCAATACGTATTCGTTGATAAAGTGTGCAAGAGATGCCCCCTAATAATTAGAGAATCCTGTTTTCCGGCCGATCTGATGCTTCTACCATTTGATGAATTCGATGTTATTCTTGGTATGGATTGGTGACAGTACATGATGCAAGTTGGTGGACGCAAAAGGAAAACCATTGATTTGAGGAGTGCAAATAATGAGGTAGTCCGAGTCGAGTCTCATCGATTTAAAAGGAGTGCCAGCGATAATATCTTCTATGACCGCTCGGAGATGTGTGAAAAAGGGGTGTGAAACATACCTTGCGTATGTGTTGGAAAGTAAAGAGACGGAAAAGAAACTCGAATCGGTATCAGTGGTTTGTGAGTATTCAGATGTTTTTCCGGAGGAGTTACTGGGATTGCCACCGGTTCGAGAAGTGGAATTCGGCATCGAAGTTGTACCGGGCACTACGCCGATCTCAATAGCTCCGTAACGTATGGCATTAACGGAGTTAAAGGAATTGAAGGTCCAATTGCAAGAATTGACGGATAGAGGTTTCGCCCGACCGAGTTTTTCTCCATGGGGCGCACCAGTATTGTTTGTAAAAAAAAAAGAAGGACGGAAGCATGAGGTTGTGCATCGACTATCGTCAACTCAATAAAGTGACGATAAAGAATAAATATCCGTTGCCACGAATTGACGATTTGTTTGATCAATTAAAGGGAGCCTCGGTGTTTTCAAAGATAGATTTGAGGTCGGGGTACTATCAGTTGAGGGTCTGAGAATCGGACATACCCAAAACTGCTTTTAGAACGAGGTACGGTCACTACGAGTTCCTAATGATGCCGTTTGGGCTTACTAATGCCCCTGCGGTATTTATGGATTTGATGAATCGGATCTTCAGACCATATCTGGATCGGTTCGTAGTTGTCTTCATTGATGACATTTTGGTCTATTCGCAAAATGAGACCGAACACGCTGAACACCTGAGGATAGTGTTGCGAATTTTACGGGATAAGCATTTATATGCTAAGTTCAGCAAGTGTGAGTTCTGGTTGAAGGAGGTTAGCTTCTTGGGTCATGTGATATCTCGTGATCGGTATTCGAGTCGACCAACAAAATTTCGCCATAGTCGATTGGAAACCTCCAAGGAATGTTACCAAAGTTAGGAGCTTTTTGGGGCTTGCCGGATACTATCGACGATTTGTGAAAGGTTTTTCAATGATAGCTGTACCGATGACGAAACTACTCCAAAAGATGTTAAGTTCGAGTGGTCGAACGTCTGTCAAGAAAGTTTCGATCGACTAAAAACTTGTTTAACCGAGGCCCAGTGCTAGTACACCGAGTCCGGTAAAGAGTTTGTCATATGCAGTGACGCATCCTTGCTTGGGTTAGGTTGTGTTGATGCAAGAAGGTCGAGTTGTGGCTTACGCGTCGAGACAACTAAAGCCGCATGAGAGAAACTATCCGACCCATGACCTTGAACTAGCAGCCATAGTGTTCGCCTTGAAGATATGGCGGCATTACTTGTTTGGAGAAAGGTGTCATATTTATTCGGACCACAAGAGTCTAAAATATTTGATGACTCAGAGAGATTTAAACCTGCGACAAAGACGTCGGCTTGAGTTATTGAAAGACTATGAACTCATCATTGATTATCACCCGGGAAAGGCCAACGTGGTGGCCGATGCTTTAAGTCACAAGGCACTGTCTGTTTTGAGAGCGATGGATGCTCATTTATCCGTTTCACCCGAGGAGGTGCTAGTAGTCGAATTAGAGGCCAAACCGTTATTGATTCATCAAATACTTAAATCTCAGAAGGTCGACGCTGAATTGGTCGCTAAGCGAGCCGAATGTGTTTCGGATGAAGAATCGGAATTTCAGATTGACGACAATGATTGCTTGACGTTCAAGGGTCGATTATGTATTCCAAGGAATTCGGAACTTGTTTCGATGATTTTGAGCGAGGCTCACAGTAGTCGAATGTCAATCCACCCAGGTAGTACTAAAATGTACAATGACCTGAAACGACAATTTTGGTGGCCCGGTATGAAACGAGACATTTCTGAATTTGTTTCAAGGTGTCTAATATGTCAACAAGTGAAAGCGGAACATCAAGTGCCATCGGGATTACTTGACCAATCATGATACCGAATGGAAATGGGATCGAGTGACAATGGATTATATATCCGGATTACCAAAGTGTCGCAAGTAAGAAAGATGCGATTTGGGTCATTGTTGATAGATCGCCAAGTCTGCTCATTTTATTCTGTCCGCATACGAATTTTTCGCTTGATAAATTGGCGAAATTATACGTCTCCCAAATTATTCGATTACATGGGGTGCCTATTTCTATCGTGGTCGGATAGAGACCCAAGATTTACATCGCGATTTTGGAAGAAATTGCAAGAGGCTTTGGGTACCAAGTGCATTTTAGCACTTTTCATCCCCAAACCGATGGTCAATCCGAACGGATAATTCAAATCTGGAGGATATGTTGAGATGTTGCATCCTTGAGTTTAGTGGTTCATGGGAAAGATATTTGCCTTTGATTGAATTCGCTTACAACAATAGCTTTCAATCAAGTATTAAGATAGCGCCTTACGAGGCTTGATACGGTCGTAAATGCCGTACCCATTATTCGGACTGAACTTAGTGAAGGTAAATTCTTCGGGTTGATTTGGTTAAGGATGCCGAGCAAAAGTTCGAGTAATTCGTGAAAGTTTGAAAGTCGCCGGATCGCCAAAAGTCGTATGCGGATTTGAAAAGAAAAGATATTGAATATCAGGTTGGAGACAAGGTCTTTCTCAAAGTTTCACCTTGGAAGAAGGTGCTTAGATTTGGTCGTAAGGGCAAATTGAGTCCGAGGTTCATCGGGCCATATGAAGTATCCGAACGAGTTGGGCCAGTCGCATATCGATTAATTTTACCCCCTGAGCTCGAAAAGATCCACAACGTTTTCCATGTCTCGATGCTTGGACGGTATAGGTCCGACCCGTCGCACGTAATCACTCCATCTGAGGTCGAGGTTCAGCCTAATTTGAGTTATGAAGAAGAGCCGGTTCGCATTCTGATGCATGAAGTAAAAGAGTTGCGCAATAAGAAAATCCCATTAGTGAAGGTGTTGTGGCATAAACACGGAATGGAAGAAGCCACTTGGGAACTTGAGGACTCTATGAAAGAGCGATACCCGAGCCTATTTACCGGTAAGATTTTCGGGGACGAAAATTTCTTAAGTGGGGGAGAGTTGTGACAGCCCTAAAGTGACCCTAGTCGGAAACCGGTTTCGGGACCGCTAAACCGAGTCACTAAATTATTTGAGTATGATAGTTACTGTCTAAATATGTGAATATGCATGTGTGATAATTTCTTTATTGAATTTTTGCTTAATTATAGGTGAATTTTAGTGATTAGGACTTATGTGAGAAAATTTAGAAATGTGCTAGGCAAATGTAAGGTGGCCTATTAATACATGTGGGAAAAGGGTTGTCCTTGCATGTCAAATAACCCCTTTTCCTAAGGTGAGTGGCCGGCCATGACTAGGTGATGGGCAAGGAAAACATGTCCTAGACATGTTGGCCTAGTGCATGATGTAAGGAGAATAAAAAAAGATAATGATGAAAAAAAATGGGTGTGAATGCTCTTTTGCCGTGAGAAACAAAGAAAAAAAGGGAAGAAAATTTGTTGCTCATCCTTGGGTGCCTTGGCGAATAGAAGAAAGGAAATTGAAAAAATAATAATATTGGTGTTCATCTTCTACCTTAGGAG
Organism: Gossypium arboreum; assembly: GCF_025698485.1. NCBI lineage: Eukaryota > Viridiplantae > Streptophyta > Magnoliopsida > Malvales > Malvaceae > Gossypium > Gossypium arboreum. Next base: position 52,842,452 of record NC_069082.1, read on the forward strand.
CCGAAAGTTAAAGAAGGAAGGGGATATGGCATTCGGTGATCTTAAGCTCAAAAACAAGGTTAGTAATTCTTGTTAGATTTTGGGATTTTAGCTTAAGTTAAGTTATTTACTAAGTTCTTCAATTAGCCCATGCTAAAATTTTGGTTTTGGGTGGTGAATGAAGCATTCGGCCATGGTTGATAGTGAAGAAATTTGATTACCTTCTTCATGTTTGAATGAGTAATTATGGATGGGTGAAGTATGAGTTAGTTAAATGTTCATATAGGTGGTTTGGGTGGTAGGAAAAGAAATCGGCTTGTGTGTGTATGTGAAATTGCGAATTTGAACTAGGAAGTTATTGAGTAATGTTTGTATTTTAAGTGATAGAATAGAGTGAATGCTTGGAATGTGATGTAAATGAATTATAAGTTGGATTAAAGGTGTTATATTGTCTTATCATTTCCGGGAATGTGCTTTGTCAAAGAAATTGAGGGTTGATGTTTAAGTAATGTAAGTATAGGTATATTCGGCTTGTAGTTTTATAAATGTGATATGAGTGTTAAGTCCGAATAATGTTTAAGTACGAATGTATTTGGATGGATGTGTTTATGAGTATGACTTGAGATAAAACGGTGTTAGTCTTTATAAATAACCATAATTGTAGAATGTGTTAAATATATATATTCGGCCTTAACATAGATATGCCTATATCTATAAAGTTGTTAATGCCCAAGTAAGATGTTGGGTTGTGCATGACTAGAGAATATATGTATATATGCGTATGGTGTTTGATAGTTAACCAATAGGTCATATGTACCTCAACCTTATAATATACATGTGTTATATTAAATCGTCTATTTGAATTGGAATTAAATGAATTCAATTGTTCTTAAACAAGCTCAAGAGCTTAAAGGATCGTAGTTGGATAAGGGGAAAGAAAAAGTAATTGAATAGCCGTTGAAGACGTTCGACAACATCCGAGGTAAGTCATTAAGCACATATGTTTGATATTGCTTAAGTGATTGGAAAATCTATGCAATTGTGTTTAATGGAATGCTATATATGTATAAATGAAATTGTATGTGTATGGAGTGAGGATAATTGTTGAATGTAAAAGAAATAGTGGAATGTGTAGAAAGTTTGCTTTCGGCACTATGTGTGAGGGCAATACGTGTGTATGGTGACGAGATTGGCACTAAGTGTGCGTGCTGGAAATATATGGCACTAAGTGTGCATACTGGAAATATATAGCACTAAGTGTGCGTGCTGGAAATATAAGGCACTAAGTGTGCATGCTGGAAAAATATGACACCATGTGTGCAAGCTGGAAAAATACGGCACTGGGTGTGCGAGCTCGAAGGGTATGGCACTGTGTGTGCGGGCTTAAATTGTGTGGCACTAAGTGTGCGAAATCGAGTAGTAAGCACTGTGTAAAGTACTTATATATATATGGAGGTGTGTCTCCATTGAATTGAGTATGGACAGCGGATCGGTAAGTACCTCAACTCATGACGAATAGAAAATACGTTCATGTTCGGGGTTGAATTTGGTAAGCCTTAAATCTATGTGATGATTGAAATTGTATGGTTGTGCTGGAAAATGAGTTAATGTGTGGGTTGTAAACTTTAAGCCATGTGAAAATGGCCTATGTGGTCGTCGAGTGGGATGCTAGAACCTATAGCCACAAGTCTTAGAAACTCTAATTTTGATATGGTGGCCATAATTTGTGTCATGTATGATGGATGATTAAGGCCAAGGAAAGATTCATGAAATTGGCATAGTCTACTGCAGTAACTGTTGCGGACAGCAGCAGTGAGATGAGATTGTAAAATCACTAAAAATAGTAGAAGTAGAATTAAATAGTGAGTAAATTATGAAATTGAACCTTGATGAATCTATTTTTATATGGACGAAACGAAACGACCATATAGCAGTATACTGAGAAATATTAAAGTTCTCGTGAGACAGGGCCAGAACGGTTTCTGGGTCCCCTGTCGCGACTTTGAAAATTTACCATAAATTATCCATAAAGAATTAGGAGTCATGCCTTATATGTACAGATTCCATTTTGAGTCTAGTTTCATTAGAAACAAACGGCACCAGTATTAAAGCCCTGTACAGAGAGATATTCAAGTTGTAACGCGCGAAGGTCAGAGCAGTCGATCCCTGTAACATGGGTGACTTTAACTAATAAACTGTACCAATTGGCCCGACCAAAAATTCTAGAAATAAATCCATGGATGGGCATGTGAGTCTAAATTCAGGGAAAATTTACGAAACCAGTTTCCGAGTTTTGAAACTCGAGATATGATTTTTAAGGCGACAGTGACGCAGTTTTCCAGCCTGACTGGTAATGTCAAATTGGTTGGTACCTTGAGAGGATTTGGCCGTTAACCCCTCGTGTCCGACACCGGCGACGGTCACGAGTTAGGGGTGTTACATGTAGCTAGGTGAAGGTAAGTTTGATGTTGTGCCGTGAGATTCATGCATGTTTTTTTTGTTAGCTTGAGTTCTAACTAGCCCATGGTTCAAATCTTTACTATGTCATGGAGATGATATTCGGCTAAGGTGGATTTGTGTTGATGTTATTTGCATGCTAAAAGTGAAGCTTGTAATGATGCATGTGATGGTGGATTGATAACTCTTGAATCTCCTTTTTAGCATCCTTGAGTGAGACATTAAATTCCTTGTTCAACCATGACCAAAATCGAAATGGTAAGGTGTTGTGATGCATTCGGCCATGGTAGGAAATAGAAGAGAAATAAGGTTGTTTTTAGATGAAGTAGAGTCTAACAAATGAGCTCATATGTGCATTAGTTGCTAAATGGAGAAGAATCGGCTAGCAAGTTGTGTGCTAAGGCGAATATAATTTTGTATATTATGGGTAATGCATGTGTTGAATTAGTGTAAAGGAGAGGATGCTTTAATAGTGTATATATGTGTATTAGCCAAGTTTTGAACTAGGAACAAATGGTGTTTAGTCAATACAAGTGACCATACTTGTAGAATGTATTAAGTGTTGCAATCGGCCTTAGCATAGATGTGTATGTTCGCCACATGAATGAGTACATGAGTTGATGGGTATGTTCGGCCATTGGTAGCCTATTGATGGCTTTAGCTTGACTTAGAAAATTCGCTAAGGGAAATATTAGCTAGTATGTTGAATTCGATTCGTGATTTCGTACATATGTGACTCTAATGTCTAATGTATATATGGGCTAAGTACCTTGAGCTTCTCTTTGATGTTCGAATGAATTGTATTAAATTGCTTGATGTGATTAAAATGTGTATGATCATTGTGTATTTGAGCTAAAAGGTGGCCATATGACCTATCAAACTCCTTGTCATATTCGCCATAAGCTAGCAAAATGAGACTTTAATAAGTTAAATTTGTTTGAATTAGCTCAAGAGCTTAGGGGACCACAGTTGGATAAGGGAAAAGAAAAAGTGATCGAATAGCCGTTGAAGCCGTTCGACAACATCCGAGGTAAGTTTTCGAGTAATGGAACTTGGATTATGATTTGATTAGATCATGTTTTAAGCAAATCAAAATCATGCTCTTTGTGTGTGGCTATTGAGCCGAAATTGCAAGTGTGATAAGTGTCTTGTGTTTGAGTTTTGCTAATGAAAATGAAATACGAATGTGTCATGATTTATTGATAATTGTGCTTGGTTATTCGAATGATGTCCGGGATAAGTTCCGAAGGCTTTGTGCTAAGTGACTAAATCCGGGTTAAGTCCCGAAGGCATTTGTGCGAGTTACTAAATCCGGGTTAAGTCCCGAAGGCATTTGTGCAAGTTACTATAACCGGGCTATGTCCCGAAGACATTTGAACGAGTAGCTATATCCGGTTAAACTCCGAAGGTACGTGATTCGGGAATGATTGAACTTGCTCTAAAAATTTCAGTTAATATGCTTGTGAAATCCCAACAATGAGGTATGTTTCGTATGTGCTTTGAATTAGTTGAGCCCTTACAAATAAGTATTCGCTCAGTTGATAAATGAGCTACCGGCCTTTTGCTAAGTTGATCTTTGTGTATGAATATAAGGGTTGGTAATGTGAAGTAAGTATGATATTGAGAATTTGTGCATATGAAATTATCTGTTTAGCCACATGAATGCTATACTTTGGTTGTGTTTAAATTCATGGCTCAAACTTACTAAGCATTAAATGCTTACTCCGTTTTCTTTGATTTTCTGTTTTATAGATTTTGGTTCTTCAGCTATCGGACTCGGGATTTTGAAGTCGAAGTCTCCCACACTATCAAAACTCCTTTTGGTATACTTTTGGTTGAACTTTGGAATGGCATGTATAGGACTACCCTTTTGTTGTAGGTCATGTACCTTTCGGTTTTGTGTAAATTTGGATAGCCATGCGAAAATGGCTTAAGTATACTTTGGGCATAGTATTATAATCATTGTATGTTGTTCATTAAGAGGTATGGAAATGTTTGGAAACGATTACCCATTGGGATGGTTAATCATAATCATATTTTGTGCTATTTATGTTAAAGGGCTAGTTGAATCATGGAAACTATGAAATAGGTAAAGCCTACCTTAAAGACAGATGCTGACAGCTGCAGTGACGTGGATGTGAAAAATTACTAAAAATAGTAGGAATGGAATTAAATAGTGAATAAATTATGTAAACGAACCTTGACGAGTCTATTTTCATAGGGAAGTAACGAAACAATCATATGAACAGTATGTTAAGAGATATTTAAGTTTTTGTGAGACAGGACCAGAACGGTTTCTGGAGTCCCTGTTCCAATTTTAGAAATTCATTATAAATTGACCAGAGATAATTAGAAGTCATGCCATATATTTACAGATTCCTTTTTGAGTCTAGTTTCTGTAGAAACAAACGGCTTCAGTATTAAATCCCTGTACAGGGAGATATCCAAATCGAAATGCAGGAAGGTCAGTGTAGTCGCACCCTGTAACAGGGGAGAATTTAACTAATAAACTGTACTAATTGGCCCGACCCAAAATTCTAGAAAACAATTTGTAGATGCATATATGAGTCTAGTTTCAGGAAAAAATCACGAAACTGATTTTCGAGTTGTGGAACTCAAGATATGATTTTTAAGGTGACAGTGACACAGTTAGCCGGCTGTCTGGAAGTTTTTAAAATGAACTGTGCAAGTAAGTGGATTAAGCCCGTTAACCCCTCGTGTCCGACTCCGGCGACGGTCTCGGGTACGGGGTGCTACAATATATCCATATTTTTCACCTTAACCATATAGGAATAGGGGTGACACTTTTTAGTGTTTAAACATTCCTGACGTTGAGTTCGTTTTCCATTCCTATTTCAAATTTCTTTCTTGTTAACCAAACCGAGCCTTCTATCCTTCATCCATCTTTGCTACCCTTAACCGAACCTAATACTAAACTTACCCTTCTTTGAAACCTTCTGCTTATCCTATTCTATTTTTTTACTTCTATTACTAAAAATTCGAGGCACGAACAACTCTCTCGACTACGATCGGGCATCTAAGTGAATTCGACTCAACTACCCGGGCCGGATCATATCATTTGGTATCAAAACTTGTAAATCGAGAGGCGCCGACATTCGTATCAAGATCAAAATAGGTTCGTTGTAAAAAAAAATTAAGTTTTATTTTCGTTTTACCATTGTAAAAAAAAAGTGCTATATTGAAGTTATAAAAAAAAAGAGTACGAGATTATAAAAAAAAAGTGTAGTGATCAAGTTCGATTCTATTGTTTTATATTTTGTGCCGATATTCAATTGTTCTTACCATCAACTTTTACCCCCCAAAATGCCACACTATACCAAAAACTTTCTTTTAGCCTACCCGTACACCGTAATATCTTATCCCTTGTAACCAATTTTGAAGCTGACCCCAAAGCACCAAGACGAGTCAAAAGAAACAAACTACGAGGTTACGAGAGTAAGCTTGAGTGGTAAAAGGCTAGAGATTGTGAGAGCATTCGAGAGTTGAAAAAGCCTAAAACGTGTGAAAACACGAGTGGAGTGTTCATCAATATTACTTTACGAGTGAACTAGTGAGGTTTGTGGTGAGGATTTGAAAATTATTGAAAATCAACATGGAACGAAATGTGGAGGAAAGGCAACCCATTTGGAATGTGCCGAATTTAAACATGCAAGCCCTACTTCGAGAAGTTGAATGATTGTTTGACCAAAAGTTGGCACCAATACAAGACCGACTCAATTAAGTGGAGGGAAGAGGCCGACGAGCAAGGACCCCAATAAGTCCCCCTAGAGACCGTGGCCGAAGGCATGTTCGAGATGACGAGGTTTCTGGACCAAGTGAAGCCGAAAGTGAAGCTGGCTTGAATGTTAGTGACCGGCAGAGAGGCCAACGTCATCGTGGCCAACTAGAGCGAGAAAGGTTCGATGATGACTTGAAAAGTATTAAGTTATCAATTTCCCAGTTCCAAGGCCATTCGGATCTCGAAGCATATTTGGAGTGGGAGAAAAAGATCGAACTCATTTTCGAGTGCCATAACTACTCAGAGGTAAAGAAATTAAGTTGGCTGCCATAGAATTCACCGACTATGCAATAATTTGGTGGGACCAACTTACGACAACTCGAAGGCGAAATGGCGAGCGACCTATTAACACTTGGGCCGAAATGAAGGCTGTCATGCGCCGGAGGTTCATTCCAACGCACTACCACTGAGAACTTTACCAAAAGCTCCAAAACCTTTCCCAAGGTACGAGGAGTGTCGAGGACTATTACAAAGAGATGGAAGTTGCTATGATCCGTGCGAATGTGGACGAGGACTGAGAAGCAACTATGGCTAGATTTTTGTCTGGGCTTAACCCTGAGATCGCCAACATTGTGGAGCTACAACACTATGTGGAGATAGTTGATATGGTCCACATGGCCATCAAGATCGAGAAGCAACTCAAGAAGAAAGGTGCTGCCTGAGGTTATTCAACCACCAATGTGTCCCGATGGAACCAAAGCACTAGCAAGAGTGCTACGGCGAGCCAAACGAAAGATCCTATGGCACCTGCCAAAGCTACTAAGCCTATGGGTGAAAATACCAAAGACAAGGCTGTTGAAGGTACCCAAAACCGGACGAGGGACATAAAATGTTTTAAGTGCCTTGGAAGAGGGCATATTGCAAGTCAATGTCCGAATCGGAGCGCCATGGTGATTCGACCCAATGGCGATATTGAATCAGAGGAGGAGGAAGATGAAAAAGTTGAAAACGATGCTGAAAACCCTTCTGATGCCAAGGAAGAATTAGAGTCTGCAGTCGAAGGCGAGATGCTTGTTATTAAGAGGAGTTTAGGTGCGTAAGGTACCAAAATTGATCCGCAACGAGAGAACCTTTTTCATACCCGTTGCTTTGTTCATGGAAAGGTATGTAGCTTAGTTTTGATGGAGGAAGTTGTACAAATGTTGCGAGTACCCTCCTAGTTGAAAAGCTTGATCTACCGACAAGTGTTCATCCGAGTCTATACAAGCTACAATGGCTTAATGATGGAGTTGAGCTAAAGGTAACCAAACAAGTCCTTGTTCCATTTTCAATTGGGAAATATGAAGATGAAGTCCTTTGTGATGTGGTGCCCATACATGCGGGCCATATACTGCTTGGGAGGCCATGGCAATTTGACTGAAGGGTGAAGCATGACGGGTTTGCAAATCAATATACCTTCAGGTATCAAGGCCAAAATTTTACTTTGGCACCCTTGACACCGAAACAAGTTGTGGAGGATCAACAACGAATGAAACAATCTTTGGAGCGAATGAGAGTGGGAAAAGAAAGTAAAAATAAAAAATAAAGAAAAGAGAATGAAAAAGAAAGAAAAGAACATAGGAGAGAAAGAAAAAGAGTTGTGATAAAACCAAAGTGAGAGAAAAGGAAATTCAAAGACACGTGAGTTAAGAAAAGAAAAGAGTTTTGATTAACCAAAGATTTTTTGTCTTTAATTCTTTTCAGGTTGACTCAAAAGCCATGATGTGGTTGCGATACATTCCCGAAGAGCGAAGGTTTGTAATGGTATGAAAAGGTAAAACTAATCCTTGTTTACCCACTCAAGGTATGGTTTCTGAAATTTCTATTGCATCTTTGTCCAACTTCATTGATGAAGAAAACAATAACGATGAAGAAATAACTGTTTTGGTTGATGGACAAAAGATTCGTGGTATGCGAGATATTGTTGAGTTTGATGAGAATTTGCTGTTCAAATTGTCTTGTTTAAGTAAACAGAAGCATGAATTAAATCTATCTCTTTCATTATTTGATTATGACGGACGATTACCATTTCTAAACTGTTGCATGAATTTCTGTCGAAATCACTATGCTTGGCGAATACAATTTGAGATGCCCAAGCGAACAATGGACATTATGTTTTTAAAATCTTTGTTCGATAATTCCTTAGGCTGCAATGAAACATGTTTTGTTGATAATGAAAATGGGATTTTGGTACTATCTTGTTGCAATTGTTTTAAGATTAAGACGACTTGCCTCTTCGATCATTTGAACAAGTTTGTGTGCTATAATGATTATCAATTGGTTACAAGTTTTGGGATGTTTTTGTAGCAAGGCATGAGGAGACAACTAAACATATCCATCCAAGAATGAACAAGTAGGAATCCCTGTTTCAAAATTAACCGGAGCACACCCAGGGCAACCTCGAATGCAAACCAAGATCTATTCGAGCTTCCAAAAGGACCCATGACTCGAGTTTGAACCAAGCAGATTCAAGACTCTGTATCAGCCTTGGTGTTGCGCATTTGGGATGACAACAAGGTCCATGATGTTGGAGGAGCTAAGGACCACTCATTGAAGACTCCATGTACCCTTTTGCAATCTCATCTCAGCTCATTTCCAGCTCCCCATGCGCCATTCAGCTTCCATCAGCTCACTTGAGCTCGATTTAGCTCGCTTGAGCTTGAATTTAGCTCATTTCAGCTCATTTCTTCTTCATTTTAATAAACTAAGTTTTGATTTTGTTTTTAACTAAGTTTGCTACAGCTCATGTCGAATTCCCTAGCTCAACTTAGCTCACTAAGTGCTTTTAACTATTTGAGCTAGCCGAATTTAATAGTTGACTTATAATTAATATGTCTGAATTTAGTTATTGTGATTAAGTTTTTTAGTTAATATTCTTAATTATGATTATATGAATAATTATTTTATTTAATTATGTTATTTAATTATGTAAGTTAGCCGAATGTGGAGGTTCATTTATGACAAGGTGCATGTATGGGAATGTTCATTGAACGGGAAGATACATGCATGTTTCAGTTCAATGTTTGGAAGCCTTACATTCATGTACATGGAGGGTTAATGAATATTGAAAGATACATCTTCCTTGGACGGCACACATGCATGAATGGAGGACAATTAATGGAAGTGCATGTACGGCTAGGTTCAAGCCTCCTTCCAAGTTCCATGTATAGCCGATGCATGTGGGAGAACCCTTGGAGTTTTCTAAGCACCTATTCGGCCAAGAGACACCTTTTGGAAGTTTCATGCACACCTTGGCCGAACCTAGACAACCCGTTGAGCTCCAAAAGGTGCACATTCATTCAAGTGATTAAAGCTCATACATGAAGCTGTCCAAACACATCCCCATCAGTCGAATCAAGACTAGTTACTTCATGTTTTCATTCTAGAACATTCTAGTTAATTCATGACTGAATTTGCTTAGTCTTTAAGCTAGCTAGTTTTTCCATTCGATTACTACATGATTGCCTATAAATAGTTTGTTGATTTCATTGTAAAAAGACTTTGCCAAATTTGTTAATGAATATTGTTCTTGTGAAGTTGCTTCCTCTCATATCTCGTACAAGTTTCGAAGACTTATCTAGTTTGTGCTAGTGGCGTCTACCGATCTTGTTTGAACTTATCACCAGCTTTGGTTTGGCGTTCACCTATCCATCTATCCATATTTTTCACCTTAACCATATAGGAATCGGGGTGACACTTTTTAGTGTTGAATCATTCCTGACGTTGAGTTTGTTTTCCATTCCCATTTCAAATTTCTTTCTTGTTAACCAAACCGAGCCTTCTATCCTTTATCCATCTTTGCTACCCTTAGCCGAACCTAATACTAAACTTACCCTTCTTTGAAACTTTCCGCTTATCCTATTCTATTTTTTACTTCTATTACTACAAATTCGAGGCATGAACAACTCTCTCGACTATGATCGGGCAACTAAGTGAATTCGACTCAACTACCTGGGCTGGATCACATCAAATATACACCTGATCAACCATGTATATATATTAGTACTAGATTATGAGATTAAAGTCTTATTATAATATTATAAAATACTGAAAAACCTAACCACTAGATACATGCCAATAATAATTAAGAGTGGAATGACCCAATAATGTTGAGACTGGGATTGTGGATGGGATGCTAAGGTCGATGCTTGAAAAATCCCAAAATAAATCTTACCTAAAAATGGATAAAGCAAACCATACATTAAGTGAAGTACTTAGTGGTAATTCCATAACTTAAGCATGTAATATTAATATAACCAATACTATTTCACAATTCAAATACATCACAACACATTTATATCATTTTAAATATAAATATACCATATGAAGTTTCTCACATTTGATTTGACTTAACCTGGACAATGTAGACAACAATACCATATGACATTAGGTAGTAAAATGAATCAATATGTCCCTCATTGGACCACACAAACATGAAAAATGCAAGGCATAATTAAATATATTTACATCTTAGTTAAGACTCATTGATGCCAAAATAATGGTTGTAAATCCATCGTATGAACAACATCAGGTTTAGCATTTAAATCATAGGAATTTCTTGCATTTGGAATAGCTTAAGCATGCTATAGTTGGACAACATTAAATCATGAAAACAATAGCGTTCAAACCCGATCTTTCCATGCATTTCTTTGAATTGGAACATCAAGATCAAAGTAGTAAATTTTGAGCATTTAAATTTGACAAAGACCAAAAGAAAACTCACCAAATCATCAGGGAAAAATTTCAGACATTAACTAGCCATATTTGGATAGAATAAAAAGAAAACATTTGAAGCCATTAAGACAACATCCATTTACCAACATTTGGTCAGCAAAAAATACACATGTAAAACCATTAAGATACCAATTTGGACAACAACCAAGCATGCAATCTAATTAACAATTAAATGCATTGATTCGATTGACTTCTAGCCAAGTTGTAATTCCCTAAAATCCTAAATAATTATTTTCATATGTTTGTGACACAACTGTGCATCTGTTTCAATGGTTAAGTGTTCTGGGAAGAGTTTGAGAAGTCTTGGGTTCAAGCCTTGGCTTATGCAAAAGTTTTGTTTTTAGAAGAATAAACCCTGTCTCTAGTCAGTAAGCCTTTTAAATTAATGTGTTTATAACATGACAGGATAGGCCTAATGGTCTAGGGGATAAGTGGCGTGTGGTAGTGACTTGAGGTTTGAGGTTTTAATCCTAGTAGGCATGTGGGGTGTTTATTTTGTTACTGTGCCGTAGGAGTGTTGAGGATTGACAAAAACACTGAAGTGTTTGAATAGGTTTTGAATTGAGTAGTTTAGAGGGGAGTCGACGGCATGGATGGATTTTAGGAGAAAATAAAGGGAAGTTGTGGTGAGAGGGAGTAGTGTGCCGATTTTGAACAGTGGGCACTCAGGAATTTTGACTGAGGTGGGTTATGCTCTCAAATTTGCATTTTTTATCTGCTCTTGAGGTTCTCATTTGTGGGTAACCGAATGTTGGGGTTTCTTTTGGGGTATCTTGCAGTTTTGCCTATTTCAAATTGGCATTATTTCTTTCTCTTGCAATTGAGTTCCTTCTCTCTTTGGCTGAATTCTCACTCTCTTTCCCTCTTATCACTTTCAGTTTTGACAAGTTGATCTCTCGGGTTTTCTGTTCTGTTTGTGACCTTTCTTGATTGATTACTCTATCTTCTCCATCTCTCGGTCAGTTTGTTGATTGGCCGAACACTTTCTCTCTTCCCTTCTCCTCTCTTTTCTCTCTCAAATCATTTCTCTTATCATCTCCTTCTATTTGGTACTCAGGCTGAATACTTCATCCCTTACTCTTTACTTTTGTTTTTGGTTTGGCAATTGTTCTCTGACAAATCGATGAGTGCACACGATACCTTCTTGTTCTCTCTCTACTCTTTCAACTTTTATCAAGTCTCCCCTCTCTTACACTATTTGAGCCGAATACTCTTTTTCTCTTATTGTCGATTCTTATCTCCTCTCTCTTATTGTGGTGTTCTTTTAGTTTCTAGAACTTCTGAAGGAGTGAAGGATTTTTACAAGTGATACTGAAACGTTCGAAACCTTTCTCTCATCATTCGATTGAAGGTAACTCTATTCTTAGTCATCGTGTTCAACATGAGTATTTTGGCTTGTAGTCTAGGGTGTAGGTCGAATGCTTCATTCCCTACTTTTGGGTTCTATGTTTCTATAAGTTAACATATGCTGAATTAAGCTATGTGTATAAACAATCTGATTAATAAAATCTGCTTGTAATACAGATATTCGTCAAGGAGTTTGTAATCAACCTTCATCAGCGATTTAAGCGGGCTAAACCACACTCGTTCAATCAAGGCAGGTATCATATAGTTAAAAAGAGGGTGATTAACCCTATTGATTAAAGGACTGACAGGGTGTCTTGATTGAATATAGGTTTGGTGCTCATGGGCTTCTACGCCTTTTCGCAAACAAGGTGATAAAACATTGCCTTAATCGTAGATCGGCAAAAGCTGAAATCAGTGTTTGTTGATGCTACACGGGCGTGCACTCACTCGTGTGGTAGTGTGAATGCCTAAACACGGGAGTATAATCATTGAGGCCACCCATGAGCGATTTCATGGGCCGAGGTCGTTTTGGGCCATTTTGGGCCGAATTGAGCTGTGTGGGCCCCATGTGCATGTAGACCCCACATGGGTAAACCATACAAACGTGCGAAGAATATTGGGCTAGGCTATGTAATCTACATGGCCAAGGCCATTTCTGGGCTATGTGGGCCATACAAGCGTGTGGGCCCACATAGGCCTATAATATGGGTTTCGGCCCATTTCACTGATTGGATTGTTAAGGTTGCATGGGTCGCCTGAGATGACTGTGGACCTACTGTTGGGTTGGTAAGTGTACCTGACCCCCTAATTGATAAAATGACTAAAATGCCCCTACATGGTAAAATGACTGATATGCCCCTATGAGATGTATGACTATGTTTCAGCATGCCATTTTATATTTATTGATCACGCGTATGTTATTATGACATGATGCATGTTATGTTGCATGGAGATGGGATTTACTGTGATTGGAGGAAGTGCCACAACTGATTAGTGCCACAACTGGTACTACTTGGAGTGTAGGGATGGGTGGGTTGATTTTATCCCCACATAGAGTGTAGGGTTGGACGGAGATGGAGTGTAGAGGCTGGTTGGGTAGGAGTTATTGATTGCATATATGTACTGTACTGTTACTGAGATGGGCTCAGACCCACACTGTTGTTGATACTGTAATGGGCTAAGGCCCTAACTGAAGTTGAATCGTTACTAAATTGGGCTTAGGCCCAAACTGTATATACTCTCTGATTGATTATCTGATATGGGATTACATACTGAGTTTTCATAACCCACCCATCTGTTTGTCTGTACAGGTAATCCCCAAGCTTATGCGGTCGGTGCTGCGAGGGACTCAAAGGTGGCCACAAAACCGCACAGACTTTCTCATTGGGTTTTTAAAATTATTAGTAGTTTTATTTTGGGTATTTTACTGTAATAAGGCCTCTTTAAATTTTAATCTTTAATTTTGGGTTTTTAATTATTTTGATTTATATCTGCTAGTAGTAGGACGTGGGTTTTCAAAAAGTTAAATGTGTTTTTCAAAATACCACGTTTACACAACATGTTTTAGAAGCTTCGGCAACAAATAATGTTTTAGAACTAATCACAATTAAATATGATTAACTTTTTGCCAAATGACTTAAATTTTGGAGTTGAACGAGACATCCTAAAATCTACATTAAGAACACACAACAAAGGAAAAAATGGAAAAGGTTTTTCAACGATATCAGTCCTTGCAAAAAACACTTCAATGCGACATCACCAAATTCAGCCATAACATCTAGGCCAGGTTTGGGGTGTTACACAAGCACTTTCGAGCAGCGATTTAGTATTTATTTTTAGATAATCGGTAATTTATTTTTTCAATTATTATTTTTTTTGAAAATAATTAAACATGAAATGTCAAATTACATTTATATATATTTATTTAGACAACCTGATTATGCACAAAATGCACAGTCCTAATTATACATATTGGACAACATTGTTATGTCTAAAATAATCACCATTCCATCACCATTCAAACAATCTCATTATTCACTAAAAAAATGGACAACATTTAACCATGAAATAGTGTCTTAAATGAAAAATCATGAGTTCAAGGTTCATAGATTTACTCGCAAAGCATTTCATTTTACACCCCAAAATAGTCAACACAATATATATAATTATAACATTTCATATAGACGATACTCATATATAAATTTGACTTATAAGTCAATAATGATACATCAATACCACTAGTATTTTACATTAATAATCATACACGACCATGCAATGTATTAATTTAGTTTGAAGAACGTGACATCCTACCCTATTTTGAAGTGAAATGATGGAATGGAATTTGTCACACATTTAATCCACTTAAGCAAAACATTTGAACATTTTACTTTCCAACCTACAGTAACTAGAATTTGCAAAATTTAATTAATCCAGCTGACCAATTTTAGACAGCTAAAAACTTCATTTGTTTGTACCACAATAATCATCGATTAATCAACATATTAGTACTACGTTTAATCATCAAAGTAACAACCCCTAGACATCACAAGTTACATCTTTATCTCCTCAAATTTCATCTTTCAAAACATGATAAATTGCATAATTTAATTACCTAAATTTCCAACTTTCAAACCTTATAATTGGCAACATTCACTTTATTTAAAATAACTGCCATCATGTTTAAACTCTAATAAAACTTAAAGAGGAAGGAGTTCCATTATCGGTTCCCAGTACTCAACTTTGACATTACAAACAATAATAACATATTCGTCAAGATGTAACAACCACTAAATTCAGAGTACTTAACAACAAATAACGCAATTACTTTGTGTCATATGTTATTTTTCAGTGGTTTTGAGACCACAATTTCAACAAGTGAGTTCATATTTTATTTTCTTTTTAATGTTTATAGAGTTATATTAGAGTCGTATTAAAATTTGGTTAAAAAATTTTAATGTTTAGCTTGTTAATTCGGCAAAAAAAAAGAGATTAAATTGTAAAAGCTGGAAAAGATTCAATCTATTAGTCAAAGATGTTAAATTGAGCATTTAGCATGGTTAAGTGACCTTGATAAGAAAATTTCCCAATATCAAGAATAGTGGGCGGTCATGCTTGTCTTTATAGTGAAATATTGATTAGTATTAAGGGTTAATTTGGTAAAAGGGTAAATAAGAATTATAATGTAAAAGATGAAATATTTAGTATCAACTTCTTCTCCACTTAGCTAAAACCAAAACCACCATTGTTGTTCCCCTTTAGGATCAATCAAGCTTTCTCTCTCTTGCATGGTAAGTAATTGATCGTTTTTAGAAATTTTTATATTTTTATGATTGTTGCAACTTACTCTATTAAACCCAGGGATTTAATTGTAAAAATTTTAAGGTTTTAGGGACTGGACAATTGTAACACCCCGAATTTGGGCCTAGAAGCATTGGGCCTTGAGTGCGGGTCTGTAAGGAGGTTGTATATAGGTATTTAATTGTGCGATAAAATAACACAATTAAATGTCTGCTTTGGTGGTTAATGGCCCTGAGAACTGTTAGAAAAATCTTGGGTTCAAAAATGGGCTTTAGCAAAAATTTTGGTATTAAGAGAAGAAAAACCTAGATGCTTGGATGAGGGTTTTTAAATTATTGTGTTAAATAAATGACACAAGGAAGCTTGTAGTCTAGTTGTTGTGGCGTCATTAAGGTTGTATGGGAGCCTGGGTTCAAGCCTTGGCTCTTGCAATTTATTTTGGTTTTTTTAGGGAACTTGGACTTTGGCCTTTAAACCTTATAATTAATTAGGGATAAAATATGACACAAAAAGCCTTGTGGCTTAGTGGCAAAATGCGTGTGGAGCATCCGAGGGAGGCATGGCTTGAATCCCATGGCAAGCAAGGAGCATTTATTTTGATAATAGGGGCGGCAAGAGTTGGTGTTGAATTTAAACTCGATGTTGGAGGATCCCACATCGGAAGCTAACATAAGAGTGGTTCTGGCTTTAAATAGAGGGAACCATGAGGAGAGTAAAGGTACCTTTCTTGGCTGATCCCTTTTGTTGTATGGCATGCTCGTTTGGGTTGGGCGTCGGCTAAGAGTGCTCAGAGCTTGGATTAACTCCAGACGCCAATCAGGTGTGTATTTCTCACTACTCTAGCTATAAGGTGGCTACTTCGGGCCATGTAGGCCCAATGGGCCTACGGGCCCAATTAGATAAGTTGTTTGATTGTGTAGTAAATATTGGACTAGGCTAGGTGAATCTCATATTTGTGGCTAGATTTGGGCTAAAAGGGCCACACGAGCGTGTGGGCCCATTTGGGCCGAGAAGGGCTTTAGGCCCATTCGTATTGTTATCCCTATTTAGAATACTTTAGTTTACCAAATTACTAAAATACCCCCAGTTGTAAAATTACCAAAGTACCCTCAATTATAAAATTACCCAAATACCCTCGATTTGCAAAAATATCGAAATACCCTCAGTTTGCAAAATTACTAAAATACCTTCGATTTGTAAAATTACCGAAATACCCTCAGTTTGCAAAATTACTAAAACACCCCTGTAGGGTAGAATTACTGAAATAACCCTGTAGGGTAGAATTACCAAAATAACCCTGTAGGGTAGAATTACCGAAATACCAGGGTAGAATTACTGAAATACCCCTGTAGGGTAGAATTACAGAAATACCCTTGCATGGTAGAAATACCGAAATACCCTTTTAAGGTAGAATTACCGAGATACCCTTGTAGGGTAAAATTACCATTTTGCCCCTAGGGTGGTGTTAAATGACTGTTTTGCCCTTGTGGGCAAGTGATTGACTTGGACTGTGTGGTTGACGGATTTGATTGTGAATATATGTTGGTGATATGAATGACTTGACTGTGATTGTTTAATTCAAATATGGGCATGACATTTTGCATACATGACATGTTGCATGGGTTGGGTTTTATAAATGGAGGAAGTGCTAAAAGGGCTATGCCCCAGTTTACCGAAAGGACTTTGCCCCAGTTTATCAAAAAGGGCTTTGCCCATTATTAAAAGAGGCTAGGCCTCGGTTATATGATAAAGCGACTATGCTTGCCAATTGGAGAGTTTGGTTGGGTGGGTTGAGTTATTCCCCACATGGAGAGCTTGGCTGGTACGGGTGAAGAGTAGCAAATGGTGGGTTGAGTAGTCTCCCCAAATAGGGTTGCATACATCCATTGAGATTACATGTGATATTGAAATGGGCCTAAGGGCCATACCGTTTACAGTAAAGGCTTCGGCCCAATGATATGATTTATGAAAAGGCTTCGGCACAGTGATATGATTTATGAAAAGGCTTCAACCTAGTAACCGTTAAATGAAAGGCTTTGGCCCAGTATATGTCAAGACTAAATAGGGCTTTGGCCCAGATTGTTCTGATACTGTGTTTTCACTGTTTGTTTGCTATTGGTATTACACACTGAGTTTTCGTAAACTCACCCCGTTTCTAACAGTGCAGGTAATCCCTAAGCTTAGATGGTTTGGAGCTGCGAGGGACTCGAGATGGACACACTCTCGCTTCGCTTCTTTTAATTGCAATAAGTAGCCGATTTATTTCTTTATAAGTTTTATCTTATTAATATTATTGTTTGGTTTTGAGTTGTATTAAGGCCATTTTAATTATTTTTCGGGATTATTTTATCTTTAATAACTTTAATGCTTTGTTAATAAATGGGCTAGACTTAGGCGTGTTTTCAAAATGATAATTGTTTTCAAAATAACACCACGCCACGATTATCCGATTTATCAAAGATTTCAACTTAAATAAATTACAACTCGATTTAACCAAGTGTGGCAATGGTTGTGGGCATGTCTAGGATTGGATCCATTAGAAGAGCTTGGTACTTAAGTAGCCTTCATGGCTCACCTCCTCTGTTATGGATTCCTACCTGGTGCCTAGCTCCCATTCACTTTGTTAGCTTAACAAAAGTCAGTTTTTAAAGCACTAAAACGAAACATGGGTTTTTAACTTCAATGTGGCACATCAGATTCGGCCATAATGTCTAGGCTGGGTTTGGGGTGTTACATTTAGTGGTATCAGAGCCAGGTTACAAAACTCGACTGTGGTATGGGTAGCAAAAAAAATTATTGTTATTTTTTTCTTTTCTTTTTCTGAAATTGGGGTTTGAAAAGGGTTTTTCTAAAATTTTGTTTTGAAATCTCTCAACGAAACTTGACTTGTTTCTGAAAAGATGTTACTGGAGATGTGGCACACCGAGTCTCCGGAACCAAATCTGTAAGTTCTATAACTCTGTTTGCTGTTATAAATTGAAGTGCTATATTGAGAAACTACTATAGATAGTAGCACAATACTGAAACTTTCTAGTTAGAGTAAACTGTAACGCTTGAATTTAGATTTAGTATTTATTTGGTGTGTGTTCTGGAAATGTAGAAATTGGTTGCATGTGAAATCTATCCGCTCCGATGGACAAATGTTTTAGGTGTATGTTGGTATTATTAGTATCAGAGTGACAACGGAAGTGTGGTGGTGTAGTCTGAGAGTGAAAAATTTCGAGGACGAAATTTTTTTAAGGGGGGTAGAATTGTAACACCCCGAATTTGGGCCTAGAAGTATTGGGACTTGAGTGCGGGTCCGTAAGGAGGTTGTATATAGGTATTTAATTGTGCGATAAAATAACACAATTAAATGTCTGCTTTGGTGGTTAATGGCCCTGAGAACTGTGAGAAATATCTTGGGTTCAAACATGGGCTTTAGCAAAAATTTTGGTATTAAGAGAAGAAAAACCTAGATGCTTGGATGAGGGTTTTTAAATTATTGTGTTAAATAAATGACACAAGGAAGCTTGTAGTCTAGTGGTTGTGGCGTCATTAAGGTTGTATGGGAGCCTGGGTTCAAGCCTTGGCTCTTGCAATTTATTTTGGTTTTTTAGGGAACCTAGACTTTGGCCTTTAGACCTTATAATTAATTGGGGATAAAATATGACACAAAAGCCTTGTGGCTTAGTGGCAAGTAGCGTGTGGAGCATCGAGGGAGGCATGGCTTGAATCCCATGGCAAGCAAGGAGCATTTATTTTGCTAACGGGGCGGCAAGAGTTGGTGTTGAATTTAAACTCGATGTTGGAGGATCCCACATCGGAAGCTAACATAAGAGTGGTTCTGGTCGCTTTAAATAGAGGAACCATGAGGAGAGTAAAGGTACCTTTCTTGGTGATCCCTTTTGTTGTATGGCGTGCTCGTTTGGGTTGGGCGTCACTAAGAGTGCTCAGAGCTTGGATTAACTCCAGACGCCAATCAGGTGTGTATTTCTCACTACTCTAGCTATAGGTTGGCTACTTCGGGCCGCGATGGGCCGAAAGGGGCCATGTGGGCCCAATGGGCCTACGGGCCCTATTGGATAAGTTGTTTGATTGTGTAGTAAATATTGGACTAGGCTAGGTCAATCTCATATTTGTGGCTAGATTTGGGCTAAAAGGGCCACACGAGCGCAGGGCCCATTTGGTAGAAGGGTCAGAGGCCCATTCGTATTGTAATCCCTATTTAGAATACTTTAGTTTACCAAATTACTAAAATACCCCCGGTTGTAAAATTACCAAAGTACCCTCAGTTTATAAAATTTCCCAAATACCCTCGACTTGTAAAATTACCGAAATACCCTCAGTTTGTAAAATTACTGAAATACCCTCGATTTGTAAAATTACTGAAATACCCCTGTAGGGTAGAATTACTGAAATAACCCTATAGGGTAGAATTATCGAAATACCCCTGTAGGGTAGAATTACTGAAATACCCCTGTAGGGTAGAATTACAGAAATGCCCTTGTATGGTAGAAATACCGAAATACCCCTGTAGGGTAGAATTACCGAGATACCCTTGTGGGTTAAAATTACCATTTGGCCCTTAGGGTGTTAAATGACTGTTTTGGCCTTGTGGGCATGTGATTGACTTGGACTGTATGGTTGACGGATTTGATTGTGAATTTATGTTGGTGATATGAATGACTTGACTGTGATTGTTTGATTCAAATATGGGCATGACATTCTGCATACATGACATGTTGCATGGGTTGGGTTTTATAAATGGAGGAAGTGCTAAAAGGGCTATGCCCCAGTTTACCGAAAGGACTTTGCCCCAGTTTATTAAAAAGGGCTTTGCCCTAGTTATTAAAAGAGGCTAGGCCTCCAGTTATATGATAAAGCAGCCATGCCGCCAGTGGAGAGTTTGGTTGGGTGGGTTGAGTTATTCCCCACATGGAGAGCTTGGCTGGTACGGGTGGAGTACATCCATTGACATTACATGTGATATTGAAATGGGCCTAAGGGCCATACCGTTTACAGTAAAGGCTTCGACCCAATGATATGATTTATGAAAAGGCTTCGGCCCAGTGATATGATTTATGAAAAGGCTTCAGCCCAGTAACCGGAAAGGGTTCGGCCCAGTATATGTCAAGACTAAATAGGGCTTTGGCCCAGATTGTACTGATTCTGTGTTTTCACTGTTTGTTTGTTATTGGGATTACACACTGAGTTTTTGTAAACTCACCCCATTTATAACTGTGCAGGTAATCCCTAAGCTTAGATGGTTTAGAGCTGCGAGGGACTCGAAGATGGCCACACTACTGTTTTTGTTTCTTTTAATTGCAATAAGTAGCCGATTTATTTCTTTATAAGTTTTATCTTATTAATATTATTGTTTGGTTTTGAGTTGCAATAAGGCCATTTTAATTATTTTTCTGGGATTATTTTATCTTTAATAACTTTAATCTGTTTGTTAATAAATGGGCTAGACTTAGGACGTGTTTTCAAAATGATAATTGTTTTCAAAATAACACCACGCCACGATTATCCGATTTATCAAAGATTTCAACTTAAATAAATTACAAATCGATTTAACCAAGTGTGGCAATGGTTGTGGGCATGTCTAGGATTGGATCCATTAGAAGAGCTTGGTACTTAAGTAGCCTTCATGGCTCACCTCCTCTGTCATGGATTCCTACCTGGTGCCTAGCTCCCATTCACTTTGTTAGCTTAACAAAAGTCGGTTTTTAAAGCACTAAAACGAAACATGGGTTTTTAACTTCAATGTGGCACATCAGATTCGGCCATAATGTCTAGGCCGGGTTTGGGGTGTTACATTTAGTGGTATCAGAGCCAGGTTACAAAACTCGACTATGGTATGGGTAGCAAAAAAAATTATTGTTATTTTTTTCTTTTCTTTTTCCGAAATTGGGGTTTGAAAAGGGCCTTTCTAAAATTTTGTTTTGAAATCTCTCAACGAAACTTGACTTGTTTCTGAAAAGATGTTACTGGAGGTGTGGCACACCGAGTCTCCGGCACCAAATCTGTAAGTTCTCTAACTCTGTTTGCTGTTATAAATTGAAGTGCTATATTGAGAAACTACTATAGATAGTAGCACAATACTGAAACTTTCTAGTTAGAGTAAACTGTAATGCTTGAATTTAGATTTAGTATTTATTTGGTGTGTGTTCTGGAAATGTAGAAATTGGTTGCATGTGAAATCTATCCGCTCCGATGGACAAATGTTTTGGGTGTATGTTAGTATTATTAGTATCAGAGTGCGCAACGGAAGTGTGGTGGTGTAGTCTGAGAGTGGAAAATTTCGAGGACGAAATTTTTTTAAGGGTGGTAGAATTGTAACACCCCGAATTTGGGCCTAGAAGTATTGGGCCTTGAGTGCGGGTCCGTAAGGAGGTTGTATATAGGTATTTAATTGTGCGATAAAATAACACAATTAAATGTCTGCTTTGGTGGTTAATGGCCCTGAGAACTGTGAGAAATATCTTGGGTTCAAACATGGGCTTTAGCAAAAATTTTGGTATTAGGAGAAGAAAAACCTAGATGCTTGGATGAGGGTTTTTAAATTATTGTGTTAAATAAATGACACAAGGAAGCTTGTAGTCTAGTGGTTGTGGCGTCATTAAGGTTGTATGGGAGCCTGGGTTCAAGCCTTGGCTCTTGCAATTTATTTTGGTTTTTTTAGGGAACCTGGACTTTGGCCTTTAGACCTTATAATTAATTGGGGATAAATATGACACAAAAAGCCTTATGGCTTAGTGGCAAGTAGCGTGTGGAGCATCTGAGGGGAGGCATGGCTTCGAATCCCATGGCAAGCAAGGAGCATTTATTTTGCTAACAGGGGCGGCAAGAGTTGGTGTTGAATTTAAACTCGATGTTGGAGGATCCCACATCGGAAGCTAACATAAGAGTGGTTGCTGTCGGCTTTAAATAGAGGAACCATGAGGAGAGTAAAGGTACCTTTCTTGGCTGATCCCTTTTGTTGTATGGCGTGCTCGTTTGGGTTGGGCGTCAGCTAAGAGTGCTCAGAGCTTGGATTAACTCCAGACGCCAATCAGGTGTGTATTTCTCACTATTCTAGCTATAGGATGGCTACTTCGGGCCGCGATGGGCCGAAAGGGGCCATGTGGGCCCAATGGGCCTACGGGCCCAATTGGATAAGTTGTTTGATTGTGTAGTAAATATTGGACTAGGCTAGGTGAATCTCATATTTGTGGCTAGATTTGGGCTAAAAGGGCCACACGAGCGTGTGGGCCCATTTGGGCTGAGAAGGGCTTTAGGCCCATTCGTATTGTTATCCCTATTTAGAATACTTTAGTTTACCAAATTACTAAAATACCCCCGGTTGTAAAATTACCAAAGTACCCTCAGTTTATAAAATTACCCAAATACCCTCGATTTGTAAAATTACTGAAATACCCACAGTTTGCAAAATTACTGAAATACCCTCGATTTGTAAAATTACTGAAATACCCCTGTAGGGTAGAATTACTGAAATAACCTTGTAGGGTAGAATTACCGAAATACCCCTGTAGGGTAGAATTACTGAAATACCCCTATAGGGTAGAATTACAGAAATGCCCTTGTATGGTAGAAATACCGAAATACCCCTATAGGATAGAATTACCGAGATACCCTTGTGGGGTAAAATTACCATTTTGCCCCTAGGGTGTTAAATGACTGTTTTGCCCTTGTGGGCAAGTGATTGACTTGGACTGTATGGTTGACGGATTTGATTGTGAATATATGTTGGTGATATGAATGACTTGACTGTGATTGTTTGATTCAAATATGGGCATGACATTCTGCATACATGACATGTTGCATGGGTTGGGTTTTATAAATGGAGGAAGTGCTAAAAGGGCTATGCCCCAGTTTACCGAAAGGACTTTGCCCTAGTTTATTAAAAAGGGCTTTGCCCCAGTTATTAAAAGAGGTTAGGCCTCCAGTTATATGATAAAGCAGCTATGCCGCCAGTGGAGAGTTTGGTTGGGTGGGTTGAGTTATTCCCTACATGGAGAGCTTGGCTGGTACGGGTGGAGTACATCCATTGACATTATATGTGATATTGAAATGGGCCTAAGGGCCATACCATTTACAGTAAAGGCTTCGACCCAATGATATGATTTATGAAAAGGCTTCGGCCCAGTGATATGATTTGTGAAAAGGCTTCAGCCCAGTAACCGTTAAATGAAAGGCTTCGGCCCAGTATATGTCAAGACTAAAAAGGGCTTTGGCCCAGATTGTACTGATTCTGTGTTTTCACTGTTTTTTGGTTATTGGGATTACACACTGAGTTTTTGTAACACCCCAATCCCGTATCCGTCGCCGGAATAGATAAAGGGGCATTACCAGACTTGAAACTCATATCAGAACAGTAAAATTTTTTTTTTTTTTGAACATTCCTTTAGATAAGTACTAAAGACAGTCAGGGATACAATTTAAACTTCTATAAGTACACATTCAAAAGATGTCATTTTCGCATGGCTTATATACATTAACCAAAATATCCTCTCACTACTAGTCTATTCTATACATACCATAAGATATTCCAAAACATAGCAGTACCAAACAGTGGATAGTGATAGTGTGACTAGTTGCTGACGATCCCCGAGCCTGTAGCTTCCAAATGAGATCTATAAAACAGAGGAAACAACGTACACGGAGTAAGCATTATAATTCTTAGTAAGTTTTAAGCAGTGTTAACAAATAACAATCAAATTATAACATAGTTGTTCGTATTTTTATTTCACTCTTCCTTCGGGCATACCATCCCTTTTCCGAATATGCACATCTCATCATATATAATAGGCAGATAAATTCTCCCTTGATAGTGACCTCTTATGATCATAGGTACATTACATATTTTTACCTGACTTTCCACATTGACCAAATGCACAATAATCATAGAACAGTCTTATTGCTTTACTCACATGTGCATCACATAACGACCTTGTGATTTAGTCTAAATCAAACTTAAATATAATCTCAAAATACATACCTGACCAACTTAACGCATTGAACGTATTTATTACCAATTGTCACTGTGAAGTCGCATAATCTTACGCTTTACTTGAATCTTCAAAAAACCTTTAGTTCGGGCTTACCGGACAAAATCTCCACACGTAGTCATTGGGTCTTTAGAGCTCGGATATAGTACGAGCTCTAAGCCTCTGATCGTGTCGGTGATAATATTCTCGCATAAAGCTGCGGGGTTTTAACCCGATATAATCTTGACACAAATGCCCTTCGGGACTTATCACATTTATACACTTTCACATCCATCACGTTGGCCACTTGGCCCTATCACATATATACACTTTCACATTCATCACATTGGCCATTTGGCCTTATCACATATATACACGTTCACATTCATCACATCGGCCATTGGGCCTTAACACATATATATACACTTTCACATTCATCACATCAGCCATTAGGCCTTATCACATATATATACACTTTCACATTCATCACATCGGCCATTAGGCCTTATCACATAAATATACACTTTCACATTCATCACATCGGCCATTAGGCCTTATCACATATATACACACTTTCACATTCATCACATCGGCCATTAGGCCTTATCACATATATACACACTTTCACATTCATCACATCGGCCATTAGGCCTTAGCACATATATATACACATTCACATTCATCGCATAAAATCCTAAATCAAAATATAAATTTTCATGTATTCACATCACAATTATTCAAATATACTTCACATACCACATATACTATCATGTACAGACTTGGTCTTGGCCGAATCTACATCAATCATTTTCCAATGAATAATTCAATTTCACGCCATACTATCATTTGATATTCGAATACTCATAAACTTACAATTTCAAAAATTTTAATATCAAAGATCCATCTAACACTCATATATCATTTTACAATATCCCGAATTAGAATTCAAGTATGGGTCTAATCAATAGCTTATGAGCAACTAAAACAAGTTTTATCCATGTTTACAACAAAATCACATATTCACTACGAGCTGTTTTCCTGAGCAATGGTCACTAAATTATTTATAACCGGAGCTACAAGGCTCCAAATCACTTGTCGTTAATTTTCCCTGAATATAGACTCGTATATATTCCATCCATAAATTTTTCAGAATTTTAGGTTTGGCCAATCAATACCAGAGTTTTCTTAAAGTTTCCCCTGTTTCACTGTTTGACTAATCTGACCAGTCTTCACTACGAATCAAAATTCCCATTTTACAGAATTCAAAGTATGTTCTATTTGATTTCATTTGAAACTAGACTCATTGAGGAGTCTAATCATATAAATTTTATCTTGTAACCATTTTTGTACAAATTATAGTGATTTTCTTAAAATAGAACAGGGGATTTCAGAGTCATTCTGACACTGTCTCACACAACTTTAAATATCTCTTTATAGGAGATTTGTTTGCTTACACGGTCTCTTTTATAAGAAACTAGACTAATTAAGCTTTGATTTCATATTTTATTCAGCCTATAATTCCACACCAAACATTTATAGTGATTTTCTAAAATCACGTTACTGCTGCTGTCCTGAGCAAATTATTACAATTTGCTCTTAAATATCCAAGTCCAAACACTTAGGAACTTATCGTTTGAGTTTAAGATATATCATGGCCACATCATATCTTATTAAATCAACTCATTATGTCCTATTATAATTGAATTTACTCAACATTTAATCACTTAAAACTTACCTCGGATGTGGTCGAACGATTTCGGCGGCTATTCGATCACTTTTTCCCTTCCCTTATCCAACTTTGGTCCTCTAAGCTCTTGAGCTAATTCAAACAAATTTAACTTATTAAAGTCTCATTATGCTAGCTTATGGTCGAATATGACAAGAAATTTAATAGGTCATATAGCCACCTTCTAGCTCAAATACACAATGGTCATACGCATTTTTAATCACCTTAAGCAATTTAATACAATTCATTCAAACATCAAAGAGAAGCTCAAGGTACTTAGCCCATATATACATTAGACATTAAAGTCCCATACGTACGAAATCACGAATTGAATTTAACATATTAGCTAATATTCCCCTTAGCCGAATTTTCTAAGTCAAGATAAAGCCATCAATATGCTTACCTATGGCTGAACATACACATTAACTCATGTACTCATTCATGTGGCCGAACATACACATCTATGCTAAGGCCGATTGCAACACTTAATACATTCTACAAGTATGGTCACTTGTATTGACTAAACACCATTTTGTTTCAAGTTCAAAACTTGGCTAATACACATATATACACTATTAAAGCATCCTCTCCCTTTCCATCAATTCGACACATGCATTACTCATTAATATACAAAATTATATTCGGCCTTGGCACACAACTTGCTAGCCGATTCTTCTCCATCTAGCAACTAATGCACATATGTGCTCATTTGTTAGACTCTACTTCATCTAACAACAACCATATTTCCCTTCTACTTCCTACCATGGCCGAATGCATCACAACACCATACCATCTCAATTTTGGTCATGGTTGAACAAGGGACTTAATGTCTCACTCAAAGATGCTAAAAAGAAGATTCAAGAGTCATCAATCCACCATAACATGCATCATTACAAGCTTCACTTTTAGCATGCAAATAACATCAACACAAACCCACCTTAGCCGAATATCATCTCCATGACATAGTAAAGATTTGAACCATGGGCTAGTTAGAACTCAAGCTAACAAAACAAACATGCATGAATCTCATGGCACAACATCAAACTTACCTTCACCTAGCTACAAGCATGGCCAAATCTCTTCAACATTTCCTCCCTTCTTTTTTTTTTGAATTTTCGGTCAAGGAGAATGAAAAGAGGATGGACACATTTTTTTTTCTTTTGTTTTCATCATTTTCTTTCTCTCTTTTCTTTTTTTTTTCCATTTCATTATTACTAACTTTATTTTATTGTTTCCTCCCATGATGCACCAACAAAACATGTCTATACATGTTTTGCCATCACCCTTTGTCCACCCTAATGTCATGGCCGGCCACTACTAGATGGGGGGGAATTGACATGCAAGTCCCCCCTTTTTCATACATGCACTAATAGGCCACTTTACATTTGCCTAGCACATTTCTAAATTTTCTCACACAAATCCTATTTAGCAAAATTCTCTTACAATTAACAAAATTCAAACATGAAATTTTCACACATGCCTATATACATATAATAAGCATCAAATATAATGGTTAATTATTTTTTTATGACTCGGTTTTGTGGTCCCGAAACCACTTTCCGACTAGGGTCACTTTAGGGGTGTCACAACTCTCCCCCCCTTTAGGGATTTTTGTCCCCGAAAACTTCTACCGATGCATAGTTTAGGATAACGTCCTCTTATTGAATTATATTCATATAAACATCAGCTCATCGATAGCAATTGTAATTCATTATTGATTTCGCATCTATCTATAAAATCATTTTCTTATCTTAAAACAAATACATAAACATTTCTATAAGTATGCACATATATCTCATTTTCTTGATTTCATAAGCAATAATCACTTAATTTAATTCACAAATGCATTTCAAACACATATTAAGCACATATTAACATGTATAATTCACATCATCACCCACATATTTGTAACCCACATTTTCATCCATGTATAAGTCAGAAACGACCGAAAGTACACATATACTCAAACATCCCATAGACTAAATCCGTAACACATTTATAACATGAATTCATTTCTTAACAACATATCCACCATCTTTTTTTACGTATTCACTTACTTAGTATACATAACATAATATAATATGAACTCACAAATTTTTACTTTCATTTGATTTTCACATACCTTCCGTACATACCCGTATCACTTATTCTGATCTTACTTTATTTATCATCTTAAATATACCCGTTGAATCATTTGAAATCATTACGGGTACTCATTAAGCACATATAGCTCTTACAATGCCATATCCTAGATATGGTCTTGCATACTCTCACATATCGAGCCGATGCCATGTCCTAGACATGGTCTTACACACTATTTCAAATCAATGCCTTCGTCCCAGACGAGGTCTTACATGAATTCCACTTCACACACTTAGTTCCCACTGGCCGATCTCGCAGTCATAGTGCTCGGTTAAAGGAATTCGCACACACACAGTGCCTCTAATCATTCACACACATAGTGCTCTTATTCATTCGTTATTACACATTGAAATGACTTAACCAAGTTGATAAACATCATGTATGTACACTTTTAAACATATCATCTCATTTAAATTTGAATTCGTATAGTAATGAACACTTAAACTTTGCTCAAATTACCGGCACGAAGCCTACTAGTCACGAAGGCCCGAATACACGTCACCAGCATGATTGCTCTTCGGGACCTAGCCCGGATACATCACTAGCATGAATGCTCTTTGGAACTTAGTCCGGATACATCGCTAGCACGAATGCTCTTCGGGACTTAGTCCGGTTACATCACTAGCACGAATGCTCTTCGGGACTTAGTCTGGTTACATCACTAGCACGAATGCTCTTCGGGATTTAGCCCGGATATATCACTCTCAATTCTCATGTACATATACACATATAGCAATACACATTAGTATATCATTTACATTACTTGAATACAAACACAACATGCTTATCGACCATTCAACTTCCAGTTCCATAGCCACATACAAAAATCACATTTATAGTCATAACACTCTTTCAAAATTGCATCACTTATACCCTTATAATTTAATCCAAATAAAAATTCAAATACGAGTACATGATACGTACCTGATCAACTTAATAAATTAGGCATATCTAAGTGAAGTTATATCGCAAATTCTCATGTCAGAAGCTTGCTACAACTCGATCGAGATCAAGATTCATTACAATACAGCAGCCACATTTTAATAGTCAAAAATCATCACACTATCATTTTATCACTTTATGGCATGTATAAATAGACTAGTAGTGAGAGGATATTTTGGTTAATGTATATAAGCCATGCGAAAATGGCATCTTTGAATGTGTACTTATAGAAGTTTAAATTGTATCCATTTGTCTTTAGTACTTATCTAAAGAAATGTTCAAAAAAAAAATTTTCTTGTTACGATATGAGTTTCAAGTGCGTAATGCCCTTTATCTATTCCGTGACGGATACGGGATTGGGGTGTTACATTTTATTGGTATCGAGCTACGGTTTAGTCGATTCTAGGACTAACGTAGCACGCGTGAGTCTATTTATACCAATAAAATGTAACACCCCAATCCCGTATCCGTCCGAATAGAAAAATGGGCATTACCGACTTGAAACTCATATCGTAACAAAGAAAATTTTTTTTTGAACATTCCTTTAGATAAGTACTAAAGACAATGTGATACAATTTAAACTTCTATAAGTACACATTCAAAAGATGCCATTTTCGCATGGCTTATATACATTAACCAAAATATCCTCTCACTACTAGTCTATTCTATACATGCCATAAGATATTCCAAAACGTAGCAGACCAAACAAAGGATAGTGATAGTGTGACTAGTTGCTGACGATCCCCGAGCCTGTAGCTTCCAAATGAGATCTATAAAACAGAGGAAACAAAGTACACGGAGTAAGCATTACAATGCTTAGTAAGTTTTAAGCAGTGTCAACAGATAACAATCAAATTATAACATAGTTGTTCGTATTTTTATTTCACTCTTCCTTCGGGCATACCACCCCTTTTCCGAATATGCACATCTCATCATATATAATAGGCAGATAAATTCTCACTTGATAGTGACCTCTTATGATCATAGGTACATTACATATTTTTACCTGACTTTCCACATTGACCAAATGCACAATAATCATAGAACAGTCTTATTGCTTTACTCACATGTGCATCACATAACGACCTTGTGATTTAGTCTAAATCAAACTTAAATATAATCTCAAAATACATACCGACCAACTTAACGCATTGAACGATTTATTACCAATTGTCACCGTGAAGTCGCATAATCTTACGCTTTACTTGAATCTTCAAGAAAACCTTTAGTTCGGGCTTACCGGACAAAATCTCCACACGTAGTCATCGGGTCTTTAGAGCTCGGATATAGTACGAGCACGAAGCCTCTGGTCATTAATCGATGATAATATTCTCGCATAAAGCCTGCGGGGTTTTAACCCGGATATAGTACTGACACAAATGCCCTTCGGGACTTATCACATTTATACACTTTCACATCCATCACGTTGGCCACTCGGCCTTATCACATATATACACTTTCACATTCATCACATTGGCCATTCGGCCTTATCACATATATACACCTTCACATTCATCACATCGGCCATTAGGCCTTATCACATATATACACCTTCACATTCATCACATCGGCCATTAGGCCTTATCACATATATATACACGTTCACATTCATCACATCGGCCATTAGGCCTTATTACATATATATACACTTTCACATTCATCACATCGGCCATTAGGCCTTATCACATATATATACACTTTCACATTCATCACATCGGCCATTAGGCCTTATCACATAAATATACACTTTCACATTCATCACATCGGCCATTAGGCCTTATCACATATATACACACTTTCACATTCATCACATCGGCCATTAGGCCTTATCACATATATACACACTTTCACATTCATCACATCGGCCATTAGGCCTTATCACATATATATACACATTCACATTCATCGCATAAAATCCTAAATCAAAATATAAATTTTCATGTATTCACATCACAATTATTCAAATATACTTCACATACCACATATACTATCATGTACAGACTTGGTCTTGGCCGAATCTACATCAATCATTTTCCAATGAATAATTCAATTTCACGCCATACTATCATTTCATATTCGAATACTCATGAACTTACAATTTCACAAATTTTAATATCAAAGATCCATCTAACACTCATATATCATTTTACAATATCCCGAATTAGAATTCAAGTATGGGTTTAATCAATAGCTTATGAGCAACTAAAACAAGTTTTATCCATGTTTACAACAAAATCACATATTCACTACGAGCTGTTTTCCTGAGCAATGGTCACTAAATTATTTATAACCAGAGCTACAAGGCTCCAAATCACTTGCCGTTAATTTTCCCTGAATATAGACTCGTATATCTTCCATCCATAAATTTTTCAGAATTTTAGGTTTGGCCAATCAATACCAGATTTTTCTTAAATTTTCCCCTGTTTCACTATTTGACTAATCTGACCAGTCTTCACTACGAATCAAAATTCTCATTGTACAGAATTAAAAATATGTTCTATTTGATTTCATTTGAAACTAGACTCATTGAGGAGTCTAAGCATATAAATTTTATCTTGTAACCATTTTTGTACAAATTATAGTGATTTTCTTAAAACAGAACAGGGGATTTCAGAGTCATTCTGACACTGTCTCACACAACTTTAAATATCTCTTTATAGGAGATTTGTTTGCTTACACGGTCTCTTTTATAAGAAACTAGACTAATTAAGCTTTGATTTCATATTTTATTCAGCCTATAATTCCACACCAAACATTTATAGTGATTTTCTAAAATCACGTTACTGCTGCTGTCCTGAGCAAATTATTACAATTTGCTCTTAAATATCCAAGTCCAAACACTTAGGAACTTACTGTTTGAGTTTAAGATATATCATGGCCACATCATATCTTATTAAATCAACTCATTATGTCCTATTATAATTGAATTTACTCAACATTTAATCACTTAAAACTTACCTCGGATGTGGTCGAACGATTTCGGCGGCTATTCGATCACTTTTTCCCTTCCCTTATCCAACTTTGGTCCTCTAAGCTCTTGAGCTAATTCAAACAAATTTAACTTATTAAAGTCTCATTATGCTAGCTTATGGTCGAATATGACAAGAAATTTAATAGGTCATATAGCCACCTTCTAGCTCAAATACACAATGGTCATACGCATTTTTAATCACCTTAAGCAATTTAATACAATTCATTCAAACATCAAAGAGAAGCTCAAGGTACTTAGCCCATATATACATTTGACATTAAAGTCCCATACGCATTTAAATCACGAATTGAATTTAACATATTAGCTAATATTCCCCTTAGCCGAATTTTCTAAGTCAAGATAAAGCCATCAATATGCTTACCTATGGCTGAACATACACATTAACTCATGTACTCATTCATGTGGCCGAACATACACATCTATGCTAAGGCCGATTGCAACACTTAATACATTCTACAAGTATGGTCACTTGTATTGACTAAACACCATTTTGTTTCAAGTTCAAAACTTGGCTAATACACATATATACACTATTAAAGCATCCTCTCCCTTTCCATCAATTCGACACATGCATTACTCATTAATATACAAAATTATATTCGGCCTTGGCACACAACTTGCTAGCCGATTCTTCTCCATCTAGCAACTAATGCACATATGTGCTCATTTGTTAGACTCTACTTCATCTAACAACAACCATATTTCCTTCTACTTCCTACCATGGCGAATGCATCACAACACCATACCATCTCAATTTTGGTCATGGTTGAACAAGGGACTTAATGTCTTACTCAAAGATGCTAAAAAGAAGATTCAAGAGTCATCAATCCACCATCACATGCATCATTACAAGCTTCACTTTTAGCATGCAAATAACATCAACACAAACCCACCTTAGCCGAATATCATCTCCATGACATAGTAAAGATTTGAACCATGGGCTAGTTAGAACTCAAGCTAACAAAAAAAACATGCATGAATCTCATGGCACAACATCAAACTTACCTTCACCTAGCTACAAGCATGGCCGAATCTCTTCAACATTTCCTCCCTTCTTTTTTTTTTGAATTTTCGGTCAAGGAGAATGAAAAAAGGATGGACACATTTTTTTTTCTTTTGTTTTCATCATTTTCTTTCTCTCTTTTCTTTTTTTTTTTCCATTTCATTATTACTAACTTTATTTTATTGTTTCCTCCCATGATGCACCAACAAAACATGTCTATGACATGTTTTGCCCATCACCCTTTGCCCACCCTAATGTCATGGCCGGCCACTACTAGATGGGGGGGAAATTGACATGCAAGTCCCCCCTTTTTCATACATGCACTAATAGGCCACTTTACATTTGCCTAGCACATTTCTAAATTTTCTCACACAAATCCTATTTAGCAAAATTCACTTACAATTAACAAAATTCAAACATGAAATTTTCACACATGCCTATATACATATAATAAGCATCAAATATAATGGTTAATTATTTTTTTATGACTCGGTTTTGTGGTCCCGAAACCACTTTCCGACTAGGGTCACTTTAGGGGTGTCACAGTTTTTGTAAACTCACCCCGTTTCTAACTGTGCAGGTAATCCCTAAGTTTAGATAGTTTGGAGCTGCGAGGGACTCGAAGATGGCCACACTACTGTTTCTGTTTCTTTTAATTGCAATAAGTAGCCGATTTATTTCTTTATAAGTTTTATCTTATTAATATTATTGTTTGGTTTTGAGTTGCAATAAGGCCATTTTAATTATTTTTCTGGGATTATTTTATCTTTAATAACTTTAATCTGTTTGTTAATAAATGGGCTAGACTTAGGACGTGTTTTCAAAATGATAATTTTTTTCAAAATAACACCACGCCACGATTATCCGATTTATCAAAGATTTCAACTTAAATAAATTACAACTCGATTTAACCAAGTGTGGCAATGGTTGTGGGCATGTCTAGGATTGGATCCATTAAAAGATCTTGGTACTTAAGCAGCCTTCATGGCTCACCTCCTCTGTTATGGATTCCTACCTGGTGCCTAGCTCCCATTCACTTTGTTAGCTTAACAAAAGTCGGTTTTTAAAGCACTAAAACGAAACATGGGTTTTTAACTTCAATGTGGCACATCAGATTCGGCCATAACGTCTGGGTCGGGTTTGGGGTGTTACAAAAATAATGGATTTTCGGTGTTCTTGAGTTTTTAAGATGGAGTTATAAATTTGAATGCTGGTTATGAAGATTGTGTAAAAGAATTTTTATTAGTTTTGGGTTTAAAGACTAATGTGTAAATAATTAAATTTTCATGTAAAAATTTGTAATTTTTAAATGCTTAGGGACTATTTTGAGCTATTGGTATAATCAATTTTGGTTGTTGGGGATGAATAATGGAATTTTGAATAGTTTCGGTTTAAAGGACTAGATTGAATAAGTGTAAAAGTTTGGGAAATTTTGTAAAAGTGAAAAAATAAGGGTCTTTGGCATTGAATTGAATTTTTTTGTATGTGAAACTAATAAATTGAATTTAATTACTATATAGATTAGGAACTGATTCAAAAAGACAATAACCAAAGAAAAGAAAAAAATTACAGAGTAATCCCTGCGAAGAAACCGGTAGTGAATAGTAGGTAAGTTCATAGTATAGATAAATACATTTATATATTTATAACTTGTGATATATTATAATCTGGTTAAGCTTTATCCGGATTGAATTATGATAGTAAATTGAAATCATAAAATTTTTACAATTAAGTACAAGTGAGAATTGATTATTTGGTAATTGGTGAATAATATGGTTGATATTGAAATGAATGTAATTGATTTATAGCATGTGTATGGATATTATGGAGGTTCCTCAAATTTATAATGTTAAGAATTCTATTAAGTGCCCATTTGAACATTGTAATCGATTAAGATACGATTGACATACCAATAGGGTTAGTATGCGCACTTGTACGGGATTACACTTTGGTGCCTCTGATTGCACATTTGTGCCTCTGTCTGCAGTTCGGTGCCTCAGTTATACATCTATGATGCCTTTGGTGTGGTGTAGTTACCCGAGGATCTGAGTCAAGTTACTATAGTTCATTGGGCTATATGTTATTTGATTTACAACTTATCTACTTGTTTAATTCTATTTCATATTTATGGTGTTGTTAAGTGAAAAATATTATGATGACTTTCTTGTTTATATATGTGGATGGTTACATTGAGGAAATTTGGTTGATGATATTGGTTAAGTCTTTTGAGAAGGTGTTATTATGTGATATATATATATAGGAATAAATACTAATATGGTGTGAACTTGTATTTGGTTATCAAGAGTTATAAATTATCTTCTTGTTTATTTATCTTGGTTAATATAAGTTAAATGACGTTTAGACTATGGACTTATTAAGCTTCCTAAGCTTACTTGTTTGTTTGTATTTTCTTTTATAGTTATCATTTTGTGGACTAATTGGACAGATCATTTTGGAGCTTACATTATCCAGCCATTGTAGTATTTGTTCATAATTTTGGGATCTGGCATGCCCAAATTCAGAAAAGCTATAAGAGTATCCCAAATCACCTTTGGGAAAATTATTTGGAGGTCCATGCACTTGTGAAAGAATTAGAAATCAGTTCCCAACCAATATCCAAGAACCTGTCCAACCCTTTGCATGATTCATGCATGAAATCAAGTATGAATCAATCAACCATAACTCCTTCTCCACACTTCAAGGCTAGTCAAGCAAAGGAGAAAACCAAGGGATCTTCAAGCTATTTTAGCAAACTCTTATGCCATCCCTTTACTATAAATACCATCCCTCACTTCTCACTCAATCATCCCTCATCACTCACTAATCCATCTATACATTCCTCTCATCTTTTCTTCCCTTTCTTCCACACATAAGGGATCTCCACTCCCTATTATCTTTAGCTAGCATTTACCCAGAGGATATCCACTCTTGGCCAACCACCTTGAGGAACGTTTTGCGAAGGAGCAAACACAAGGATTGGAGGAAGCCACTGTGACTAATTTCTGGAGGACTACTAAAATCATTCAAAGTTTTTTCTTCCTTTTCTTTATTTTGTTCTTAGTTATTCAACATGTTCACAAATTGATTTAATGTTTTTCCATTAACAATGATAGCTTAATTTTGTTTGAGCTGGAATGATTACATTAATTTGACAAAGTTTGTTTGATTAATGCTTATGATGTTTTGTGCCTTAGACATTCATTCGTCCAATTAAAATCATTTATGTACTTCATGCATTAAAATATGTTTGAATGCATTAGAATTAGTTGATCGATCCTAACCAGATGAAAATTAATGGACACAATAATTGGAAGGTGCATGCTTGATTTAGATCCTAACCAGATTAAATTTAAGGTTCGTAATAACTCGAAAAAGCTCTATTTCCTTGTATAGCTTTTAGGTTTATGTGATTAAATTGTTTCAAACCTAACCCATCCCTATTACTTCCATAAATTCAAAGGAATCCTTAGTTAAATATGGACATAGAAATAAACATGTTTTTCTAAGTATAATGTGACACCCCAAACCTGACCAGGATAGACAGCCTCGAATTCGAAGCGTTACTATAACACCCCGAACCCGAGACCGTTGCCGGTGTCGGACACGAGGGGTTAACAAGCCAAAACCACTTATGGCACCGACCAATTTGACATTCCAGGCAAGCTGGAAAACTGCGTTGCTGTCGCCCTAAAAAGCATATCTCGAGTTTCCCAACTCAGAAACTGATTCCGTAAATTTTCCCTGAATTTAGACTCATATATACATCCATGGATTTATTTCTAGAATTTTTGGTCTGGCCAATTGGTACAGTTTATTAGTTAAAGTCACCCATGTTACAGGGGTCGACTACACTGACCTTCGTGGTTACAACTTGAATATCTCTCTGTAAAGGGTTTCAATGCTGATGCCGTTTATTTCTAATGAAACTAGACTCAAAAAGGAATCTGCACATATTAGGCATGACTTCTAATTCATTCTGGATAATTTATGGTAAATTTTCAAAGTCACGACAGGGGACCCAGAAACCGTTCTGGCCCTGTCTCACGATAACTTTAATATCTCTTAACACGTAACTCCTATGACCGTTTCGTTTCTTCCATATGAAAGTAGACTCATCAAGGTTCATTTACATAATTCTTTCACTATTTAATACCATCCATACAATTTTTGGTGATTTTTCACATTCCCGTCACTGCAGCTGGCAGCACTTGTTTTTAAGGTAGGTCTTACCTATTTTGTAGTCTCCATGAACCAACTAGTCTTGCCATACATAGGTTCACCTATGATCATTTTTAGCCATTCCAATGGCTGATCATGTGACCAACACTCCCATTTCCAATCCATAATCACATCATGAAACCATATATATATATACAAATCACAAATGGTCTAAGTTCAGTACTTTACTTCTACGAGCCATTTTCGCATGGCCGTACACATGTACATCACAACACATTTGAACCAACAAGGGTAGTCCTATACATGCCATTTCAAAGTTCAACCAAAATTATACCAAAATGGAGGCTTTGATAGTGTGGATGACTTCGACTTCAATGATCCCGTATCCGATCGTAACGAACAAAATCTATAAAACAGAGAGCCAAAGCAACGGGTAAGCATTTTTATGCTTAGTAAGTCTCAAGCAATAAAATCAGCTTTAACTAAAGCATTACATTCACATAGCCAAATGAATCATTTCATTAATACACATTCACATAATCATACTTACTTCACACTTCATCATTGTATACTTTCACAAGATATCAACCAATTCAATAGCTGAAAATTCGTTAGTCGATTGAACGAATGTTACTCAAACATATCGACTTTTCCAATGCACATATAAACATACCTTATCCTTTGGGCTTTTCGAGCGTACTAATTAAATTTATTACAGCAACCAACGCTCACCTTCAGCCCAAGCTTCTTGAATACAACCGGATATAACCACATGCACGAATGCCTTGGTCTTAGCCCGGATAGAACGACTTGCACAAATGCCTTCGTATTAGCCCAGATTTAACAACTTGCACGAATGCCTTGGTCTTAGCCCGGATTTAGTCACTAGCATAATTGCCTTGGGTCTTAACCCGGATTTAACTACTAGCATAAATGTCTTGGGACTTAGCCGGATATCATTTAATTGCTCATGCACACACATACATCAATAGTCATTACACATCCATGTTTCGTTTTCGTTACTAAGGCTCAAACACAAACATATCACTAGCATAATCGCCTTCGGGACTTAGCCCGGGTATCATTCAAATACTCATACACACATAAATCAATAATCATTACACATCCATATTTCATTTCGCATAATTCGAGTAGGGTCATTTCTTGAGGACTTACCTCGGATGTTGTCGAACGGCTTCAACGGCTATTCGATCACTTTTTCCTTCCCCTTATCCAATTGTGGCCCTCTAAGCTCTCGAACTTTATGTTAACAAGTAAATTGATTTAGTCGTTTGAATATCAAAGGGGAATCCAAGGTACTTAGCCCTTATAAGGCCGCACACAATTATATTCACACACTTGAGCTCATTAATTATAACATAGCATCAAGCACTCATATGGCCGATTATACTTAGTCATACTTGCACCAAATCAACAATAATTTCAAGGTTTTCATACTATACATGCACTAGGCGAATGTACATGCAAATTTCACAACCATTCTTCAACAAATTTCTCCTTTAAAGAAACATATTTATCACTTTCTTCATAACCAAAACATCATGTGCAAACATATATACACATATAGGTGTAAGGTCAATTTCAAGGTATCCTTAACCATCCAAAACACAAATTTTAACTAACATGCAAGAAGCATAAACCATGCTCATGAATACATCATGGCCGAATACATCACAATCATGCCCCTTTCAACTTCGGTCATGGTTAAACAAAACAAAAAAAAAAACTCAATGTCTTACTCAAGATTGCTACAAAGAAATTTCAAGAGTAGTCAATCCATCATTGCATGCATCATTAGCAAGCTTCACATTTAGCATGCAATGGCTTTAACACAATAATAACATTGGCCAAATACCATTTCCATGGCATAACAAGGATTTGAACCATGGCTAACATGAACATCAAGTTAGCAACCAAAACATGCATGAATCTCATGACACAACCTCATACATACCTTAATCTTGATGCAAGTTTAGCCAAATCTCCTTCTAGATCTCTTCTAAACAAAGAAAATGAAGCAAAAATCTCTTCTTCCTCTTAAGAATTTCGCCAAAGGAAGGAGGGAAAAGATGAACAAATTTTTTGTTTTTCTTTATCACCTACACGGCAATGGGGGGATGCTACACTCACACACATTTTTTTTGTTTCTCTTCCCACATTTTAATTATTAATCATCCTCTCATGCTCCATTAACAAAACATGTTTCAACATGTTTTCTTTGCCCATAAACCATGTCATGGCCGCCACCACCTATAAAAGGGGAATTTGACATGCAAGTCCATTGTTTTGCATGCATGCTTTAATTAGTCATCACACATTTCCCCATCATACTTTCAAAGTTTACTACTAGGTCCTTTCTAGTGAAATTCACATTTATAGCTCTAAATCAAAACATCAAAAATGTCACACATGAATACACACATATTATAGGCATCAAAATAAATTTTAGATTATTTTTATGCCTCGGTTTTGTGGTCCCGAAACCACGTTCCGACTAGGGTCAATTTTGGGCTGTCACAGTTACATTAGCTACCTAAGTGACTCTCTGACTAACGACCACCCAAGACACACCTTGACCCTATAACACCTCAATATTATCTGGATATTAGTTATCTATTAACATAGAAGCAAATTATGAGCTAATTTTAAACTTTTCCTAGGTAATTTAACTAAAAGGCCTTTTCATCATTATACCACCTATGGTAAAACTAACCCAATTTTAGATCTAAATGTTTACCGAACTTCTTTTAGTCAAAATTATGCAAGCCTAAAAATTTCAACTTAAATTGAGTTCATTTGCTATATCTAATTCATTTTTTACTATTAGGGACTAAATTGTAATAAATTCCAACTATCAGGGCCTATTCCAATTTACAAATTAAGTGTGTTTCTATTGAATTTTACCCATTATGAGACTAATCCTAAATTATTACCAAGTTTTCTTATCACTTTTCCCTCTTTTTTGATTTGTTTGGAAAATTTGTTCTTTTAATCTTACTCTATGCAGGAAAGGATAGAAACATCTTAAGGAACAACAAACAAACGAAAATGATGAGGAATTCAATGGCTTATACAAGGTTAAGGGTTCCTAAACTCAACTTTTACTGTTCCATTGAACATATTTGTTTGATATTTCATTAGTTAGTAAAATTAAACATTATGCCTCCTAGAAAGGTTCGAAGAACTAATGAACCAAAATCATTGATGGTTCCTAACCCTTCTAGTCTTTCAAACCCAAATGTGGGAAAATATTTTGTTTAACTTCAAGGGAAAACCTTCATCCAAGAGAGGGGATTTGATCTATCAATGATTCTTTGTACAAAAATATGGCTTTTGGTTAGATATCATAGGTGGGAACGTTTTTGGACGATACCAAAAGACATCATTATGGTCCATGTTGTTTAAGAGTTTTATGCATCTTTATGAGACCAAGAGTTTAGGAGCAATAAAGGCCATATGTGGGAAACGGTACCTATGTGAGTAACCCCTCAAATTATTTCTGACTTTTATAATGCCCCATACTATGAAAAAGATTTTATTGATGGAATTTACTTAGAATATTTTCAAGACATATATATGGATAACATTATAAACTTTTTAACTGAAGGAAGGGGAGAATGGAAATATCGCCTAGGTACCAATATCTTAACTTTTTTTCATCAAGCTATATTGTTTCCTGAAGCTAAAGTGTGGATTCAATTCTTATGCACATGAGTTGTTCCTACTTTTAAATGAATCTAATGTCAATGCTTTTCGAGAGGTTCTACTTTATGCTATTTTGTAGAGAAAAAAATATGCATTGGGAAATTGATTTACCAAAATGTGAAGAGATGTGCCAGTGGTAAGAAAGTGGGAGTTTTCTTCCCCCACTTAGTGATGGCTTTATGTAGAAAAGTAAGTGTTCCAATGGCATCCACAAAACATTCAATGAAGCCATCCCAAAGCATCATCAATGACACTATGTTTACACAATATATTGAACTTCAGGCAAAGAAAATAAAGGAGTGGAACAAACACCAATAAGAGGCAATAACAATTGCGACTTCGCCTCAAAGGAAAAAAAATCAATAGCTTAACAAGAAGTTTGAGATAGCTGTCATCCAAAGCTGGATTGGATGATATATTGGATGTAGGAATTGGGCCTAATCTTTCAATATTTTGCATGATAGAACAATATTAAGGTACCTAATTATACGCCAGATATGTTTGGGCTAACACATCCTGAGGAGAAGGAAGAGGGGCATAAAAGTGAAGAGGAAAGAGAGGAGGAATTAGAAGAAAGAGATGATGAGATGGATTTTGAGGATGATTGATTCTTAGTTTTTTTTTTAAATATTGTATTAATTTAGGATGATTTTTAATATATTTAGGTTGTTAGGAGTAAGAGTAATAGTATGGTTGTTATTTTGTGTTAAAATTTCTATGTAGGAACGCCAAATAAAGGAGGCATAACAATTAGAGCTTGCAACAAGCAATAGAGGAAGCACCCATCAATAGCCTATGGAATTATCACGATCAATTAAGTAACTTCTTTCCTTATCTTTTTAATGTCTACACATTAAGGACAATGTGTTATATAAAGTGTGGGGGTAACTTCTTTCCTTATTTTTCTTGTCATTTGTGTGCTTGAGATTGTAGAAATACAATTGATTGGTTACGAGCATGTACATAGGTTGCTTGTATTTGCAATAAATTTGGCATGAGGATCGGTGATTTTAAATTTTTGATTGTTAGACTATTAAGTTTTATATATTACATTGTAAATAGGCATTAAAGCAATTGAATGTACCAAATAATATGGAGAATACAAGGAAACGATCATGCTAGTATGAATGATAAACTGATGAATTTGTGGTTGTTTAATTGATTAGAGTTGTGAATATTGAGATACCTAAGGATGACCAAAGGCATTGTTTAGAATACCCCAAGAGCCAAAAAGCTAACGTTGTTATTTATCTTTAATACCTATTCTTTGAGCCAGAAAATACTTCTTGATGAACCTTTATATGAAACCTGATCCAAAATATAAATTTTTACTTATCCTTTTCTGTTGGTCGTGAACTTTACAACTATAGACATCTAGCCATATGTATTAAAGGTTAAGTTGATGCATTATGGAAGATTTTGTAAAATAGAGTGAAATAGGAGGGATCAGTGTGATATAGTAATTATAGGTTAGCCAATATGTGCAAGAAAAGAAAAATTCAATAAGAAAATCAAAACGAGTAGAAAAAATACTTGAAAAGTAAAAGCATTTGTGGAGGTGATGTATTGAAAAATAAAAGAATGTGACAATGTCACAAAAGTAGAAAAAACTCATTCATAAATGCATAAAAACTCATAAGCTAACCGTAATTGTTATATTATGCTATGACTTCCTTTGTGGAGAAATAAGGAAGGTGAGAGAAGGAGACAAAAGGCAATGAGCAGGAAAGGTTACTAAAGGATAGAATAGGGGATAATGTGATGTGCCAAACTATTTTTGTGGTTGAAACTATTTGATTCTTGCTATTCCTAAAATCCATACATGTCCTAAGCCTCAGAACGATACAAGCCGAAAAGCCATATGTGATCTAGGTAGACTTATTCACAATTTGAAATCATACTGAATATTACATTTTTGATTGTTTGTATTATGCTAGGATAATCAAAGTACTTGTATAATTTATTGATGGATTACTACATTTAAGACCCTTAATGTTTGTATGCTTTGTAATATACTGAACTTAGGTGTTTGATATCAAAAGTGGTAAGTTAGTTATATGTCATGCCAAGATTATATGCAAATATGAAATACCTATTCATGTGCTCCAAAGCTAACATTTGTACCATACTTTCTCAAGGGTCATCTTTTCATTTATTTATTTTTTTTTTGTGTTGCTTGAGGACAAGCAATGACTTAAGTTTGGGGGAGTTTGATCTGTCATAATTTGGTGTAGCAGATTAAACTAGTTTTCACATTTCAGAAGCTTGAATACGAGCACTTTAGTTGGAATTTAGTTATGTTTTCGTACATTTATTTAAATTCAATAAATTATGTTATTCGAGTCTTTATTGACCTTAGGGGTTGAATGAGGCCTAAGGGTGAGCTAATATACTTTATGAGTGTGTAGGAGAACATTAGAAGGCGCATTAACTCAATACTGGTGATCTTTCATAATTTATGTAGCAGATTAAACTAGTTTTCGCATTTAAGGAGCATGAATGCAAGCATTTTTGTTATGTTTTAGTCAAGTTTTCTTAATTTTATTTACATTCAATAAAATGTGAAAATTGAGTCCTTTATTAAACTTAGGGGCCGAATGAGGCCCAAGAGTGAGCTAACGCACTTTATGGGTGTGCAAGAGACCACTAGAAGGCATCTTAAACAAGTACTGGTCACTATGTCACAACACGGATTATTTGATGTCGCAACATAGGGAACAAAATGGAGAAAAGTCAAGCTGCCTTCAATGTCGCGGCGCAGATTGAGGGTGCCACGACATACCCCTAAAGATAGCTGAAGAGGAGTCTACTAATTGCTATGTCGCTACAGAAGTCCTAGTGTGTCGCAACAATGACTCTATGACAGAAATTAAATACGAAGTAGGGGCATTTTTGTCTACACAATCAAACTTTAAACTCAAGGATGTCAACTAAACTATGGTTAAAGACGACGACCACCTAAAAGCTATAAATAGGCTCATTTGGCACATGTTATAGGCATCATTCCTTTATCCTAGATTCTTTCTATAACATTTAGTTTAGTTTTCTTTCATTCTTAGGTTTTGGATTTCTTTTATTTGTTCTTGTTGATTTCAAGAGATCGGAATTGGGGGCACATTCAAAATCTATGGATTCATGCTTAATTTCAATACAATTAGGTTGTTTCATTTACTTTATCTTGTCAATTTAATTATCATGCTTTCTCTTTATATCGATTTCATATTGTCTATGAAAGCCATGAGGAACAAACCCAAAGTTGGTATCGCCCATTCATGAACACCTTCACCCCAAGCTAGTCTGGACTATGAGGTCAGAAGATAAGTAGTTCTTGCTGACTCATTATGTTAGAGGAAGATTGGAAGATCTGCTAGGGTAGCGACTAGTTGATTGACAAGGAACCCGAAGCAATAGGTGATGGGGTTTACCAAAGCAAGCTAATCACCCATAATTGATATTTGATTTACTCTACTCTTCTATCTCACAAATTTTATTTATTTTATGTTATTTCATTTTATTATTTTAAAAACTTTAAAAACCTTTCTTTTATGTTCTTATACTATAATTTATTTAAAGTACTAATTAGATTTTTTAGTGTTTAAGTTAGAATTGATCTAGCGCTCGCCTCCCTTGGGTACGATCCTCGAAGTACTCACTTACTACGTTGTAAAACTATATTACAACTC
Source organism: Gossypium arboreum (assembly GCF_025698485.1). Lineage (NCBI taxonomy): Eukaryota > Viridiplantae > Streptophyta > Magnoliopsida > Malvales > Malvaceae > Gossypium > Gossypium arboreum. The sequence continues at coordinate 52,887,409 of NC_069082.1, forward strand.
AACCCATATACTTGCAGATATCGACTTGTCATTCTATATTTTATTGCAGTATTCATACTCTAGACATTAGTATGTTCGAAGGCGGTCAAGTTCTTGGCACCGTTGCCAGAGAGACAATGTCACTAGATTGATTTTAATTTTTTTTCATTTTAAAGGAATTAGGAAATTTTTAGGTTATAGTTACAACTTTAAATTTATTCAGTTAATTAACACTTCTAGTATTTGTTTTTAAGAATCCTAAACACCGTCAACCAAATAATCAGTCAGCACAAAGCCATGGATGACTTTTATTTTATGTGGTTTGATGAAGACTTTGATTATGATGAAGATATTTACGAAGAAGGAGTTTATGAAGATTGGGAGATCTAAGAGAATCAACGATTACTAATGCTTGAATTAAGTCAACTCCGAGAAGATCACTTTGATTCTTTTATGGGATTACAGACTCATCTAGATTATTTACTAAAGTAAGTTGTTTTTCTTGCAATGTGAACATTTTTACAGTGTCACTTATCATCAGTTTGAACTTAGACAATCAATGATCTAATATTTGCTTGTCACAATTTCACTATGCATGCAAAAATTGAAAGATAGAAACACAATAAATAATAGTGAAATGTAAAATTAACTTTATTTATTTATTCATCGTTCAAATACATAGAAAATGGTTATATATTTACTACAATATGGGAACATTTCCCAACACTTCCTGCATTTACTTTCTTTGAAGAAGGAAATCTTCCTGGATTCTTACTTGCTTACTATAAAAGATATCCTATGACTAATTCCCATGACACATCTTACCCCAAGGACTACATATAACCACATAAAATTGTCTTTGGCAAATAGTCCCCATTGCGGGTTGTTAATAACGTTTTATCCTTATGAACTTAGACTTGAAGTACTATCCTCCTGGATCACTAAAGAGGCATCCTCGCGGCTCAATATAGAAAGCTTGCTCATTCCCATCAACGAACAAATTGAATGATACATCATCTTGCCCTTAATTCATAATCGAGTATTCCACCCCTAATGGTTAACTCTCGAAATAATTAATTTGTAGGCAAATTCATAACAACAAATCCCCTATTTATGGAACCATGAATTTAAGATAGTCTTAGCATTTGACGTATCTTTCAAATACAATTTCTTCACTTCAGAAGTATAGGAGAATACCCTTGCATCATTTCCAAAAAAGCATTGCAAACTGTCATTTATATAATATGACGTCCTTACCATTATGTTGGAAAAATGGAGTTGGAAAACGCTGCGGAAAATAAATTTAGGGAAAAACCAAAGTTTTGAAAAATGATCCAATCAGTTGTGATATGTAAAATAATGAACACTTAATCAAAATTGTACATTTTTATCCGTCTAGAATGAGCTCTTTGACCTAGTATTCTTCTCTGCTATCCTCAAGCTCATGTCTATCGAGTGTGGGCTCGCTCTGAATCAGAAAATTTTTCAAAAAAATTACCAATGGGGTAATTTTTTAATTTATCTAAACTTTTAGGTTAAGTTATATATTAGAAAAATATCTCTAGAAATTTTCTGGAATAATCTCTTTATAGAATTCTCTCTACAAATTTTTCCTTAATTCAAATTTGTGTAAATAATGACCCAAGGCTCTCTTTATATAGGGAGAGTTTAGAGAGCTCAAATATGATTAAAGTTAACCACTATAATATTAAATTAATATAATATTTATCAAGACAAATATTAGATTAAATTTAATAGTAAATCTTATTAAAATAATAGAATGTTTATCTGTAAGATAAACATTAAATTTAATTTAATATTAAGATAATCACTTTAATATTAAATTAATAAAATACAATTAAGATAAATATTAAATTAAATTTAATATTAAAATATTAAAATAATATTATTTTTGAAATAGTTAATCTGAAATCAAATTCTCTAGCAAAGACTCAGTGGGACTGTACCTCTTACACTGCTCAACCACCAACGACCAACTGCTACCGGCCACCGAGACGTTGCCGTCACACTCACTAGCACCGTCGTGTCTAGTGATGCAGATGTGACACTCTTATGGCACCCTGAGCCGATTCGGCTACTCACTATTATGTCCAGTTTGAACTTAGACAATCAATGAGCTAATATTTGCTTGTAATAATTTTGCTATGCATGCAAAATATAGAAGACATAAATACAAAAGATATAATAGTGAAATGTGAAATTAACTTTATTTATTTATTCATCGTTTAAATAAATAGAAAATAGTTACATGTTTACTATAATATGAGCACATTTCCCAACAATCTCTCACTTGCCCTAGTGAAGTAAACATGTCATTTTCACATTCTCATATCCTCGACGTGTTTGGTAAAACTCCTAGTTACAAGAGTCTTAGTCAAATGATCCGCAAGGTTATCTTCTGAAGTTACTTTCATCAGATCTATAATTCCTTCGGCAACTGTCTCTCGTATCAAGTGATACTTCCGATCAATGTGTTTCGTCCTCTTGTGACTTGTAGCAGCTCGTTTTTGGTCAAATCAGAACAGTTGTTTTGGGACCACAAATATGAAGTCAAAATAATTATTTTATCATTATTTTAATGTTTATAGCATGATAGTCTGTTTGTGTGAAAGTTTCATTCAGAAATTTTATCATTTAAATGCTTAATTTGATAAAAAGGACTAAATCGCGTAAAGCAAAAAACTTATGTTCTAATAGCTAAAGGTATTAAATGACTATGAAATTAAATAGTAGAGGTCATTATGTGGTAAATATACCATTGTTAATATGAGTGGACATTTATGGACATGTATTATGTAGTTTTAATGTTTTAACTTAAGGTTAACTTTGTAATTTAGTAAATAATGTTAAAATAACTTAAGTAAAATATGTCCATCTTCTTCATTTGCATCATCCATAGTCAAATTTATCAAGGAAACCATAGCTAGGGTTCGACCAAGTTATTTTCTTGCATTGGTATGTATTTTGACTCAGTTTTTAATGATTTCTATGTTTTCAGAGTCGTTGCAGCTTAGTCTAGCTAGCCGAGGGACCATTTTGCAAAACTGTTAAAGATTTAAGATGTTTCCATTGATGAATCTATGAGTATTTTGATGTTTTGTGATAGATTATGAATGTTTGTTGATAGTTATACAAGTTTTGTAAAGTGATTTCTAGTAAAATGTCCAAATAAGGATTAAATTGTAAAATATTGAAAGTTTGGGTTAAAATGTGAAATAAATGAAAAATATGGGTTGATATGTGTACTAGGGAAATTCAGCTAGCATGGGTTGGTTTTAAATTGCATGAATTTCTGATTTTATGAAATAAGGACTAAATTGTAAAAGTTGTGAAATACTTGAGGCAAAATTGTAAAGTGGCTTTAAAGTGTATTTTGGATTAAATTGAACAGAGTAATTATTGAATAAGCTAAATTTGATATTATATAGATCAAGAAAAATGAAGTTCGGATCTAAATAGGGAAAAAACAAATTACTCGACTAATCGACCTATTTCATCGTTTTTGTGAATCGAGGTAAGTTCGTATGTAATAAGTTTTGTTATAAACATCTTTTAAATGCTTTGATATTGTATAAAATATGAATACGAGACTACGAACATGTTCGATGATGATTTGACAAACGTGAAAATCCCGATTGAACCTTAGGAATCGATTAGGATACGAATGACATGTCATTAGGGGTTATTGTGATATTATGATCCGGGTACTGGTCTTGTATGTCCTACCGATGGTTGAGTATACTAGCATGTGTTATGGTTACTTGACAGCTTGTGTGAGCAGCACCGTGTAGCTACGTCTTGATTGACAGCTTGTGTGAGCAGGCCTATTGATAGCTCTAGTGCGAGTAGTATATATGATACGAGATTGAGATAGCTTCGGCTAAATATGTGGCACTTAGGGTGCTAGTTTTTTGAGTATCCGATAGTATTCTGAATGGTTCAACGGGTAAATGAAGGATGTGGTTGTGTATGGGATTGATACGAGATGGTACAGGTATGTACATGAACCATATAAGCTTTAAATTAAAGAAATTTGTGAAAGACACGTATAGTCTTATGATTGAATATATGAAAGATCTATTAGTTAATATGAGTTACATGTTGATATATTAAATTTGTTGAATTGTATATTTATAATCAAATTGAGTTTATTTCATACAAGCTTACTAAGCTATAAAGCTTACTCTATTTATTTTACCGTGTTTTATAGTGATTTCAAAGCTAGCTCGGATTCAAGGATCATTAGAGACTTCATCACACTATCCTACCTTCACTTTGGTACTATTGAATTTAAGTATTTTGAGTATATGGAATGTATAGGGACTTTGGTCATTTTACTACATAAGTGGATGATGAATTTAGCCATTTGAATTGGCTTGTAAATGTTCTAAGTTTGATTTTATATATTTCCATAGGAGTTGGCTTATTTTGGTCTGCTTGAATCATGTACATATATATGTGTACATGGCTTGTGTAATGTTTTGAATGTTGGATATGTGATGCTTGTAGATAATTAGCATCATAGACATCTAATAGTTAAGTTTTGAATGGTTGATATGCTAGAGAATATAGATCAAATAATGCATAGTTGAAAATGGTCATATTGATGATTTGAGAAAGTGAAGTTTGGTATGAATTTGGATGGCATATTGTGATATTTGTGTTTTTTATTGGTTGGTAATGAAATGGCATGGATTGTGCTTGAATGAAGTTAGGTTAAATGCTTATACATGCTATGTTTCGGTGCCATTGAGTTTGGTGTAGGTGTGCACAAATTTGGGTGGCAAATTAGCTTGGTAAATTGCCTATTTTTGTCCACACGGGTGTGTGTCTCAGCTATGTGTGATACACTGTCAGGTTACATGGCCGTGTGTCCTCTAGTGTTTTTAAAAATCAAGCCAGTATTCTCCACACGGGTTAGCACACAGGTGTGTGATTGGCCGTGTGGCCTAAGTAGTATACCCTACAGGTTTGGCATGGCCTAGCACACGGCCTGGTACACGAGTGTGTGTGGCCAGTTTTAGGGCACACGGGTTGACCACACTGGGGTGTGTGTTGGCCGTGTGACCCAAGTCAGAGAGTTACACAGTGTCAGACACGAGCTGGGACACGCCCATGTCCTCCTATTTCGAATGTCCACACGGCCTGTGACATGGGCATGTCTTTGGCCATGTGAGACACACGGCCGGGCCACACGGCGTAGGTCCCCTATTTTTGAGAAAATTTCCTATGTGTTTATAAAGTTTCTAAAGTTATCAGTTTAGTCCCGAACCACTCCGAATGCATGTTTTGGGCCTAGTAGGCTCGTATTAGGGATGATATGAATATTGTTACCTGATTATTATATGAAATTTTGAAAATGTATGTGAAATGTATGTGTAATTATGTATTATGTTTGGTAACGCTCCGTAACCCTATTTCGTCATTGAATATGGGTGAGGGGTGTTTCATGACTTCTCATTTCCTTGGTATTAGCTATTGTATCACTGTTATCACAATATAATGTTATAGCTTTTTCCATACCAAGAATGACTTCAAGATTGGTTAAGAACTTTCAAAGCCATATTGCTTCTTTCATTGCCTCAGAAGTAGTCACATACTCGGCCTCTATAGTAGAGTCAGCAGTGCAAGTTTATTTTACGCTTCTCTATACTATGACTCCATAGCCTAGAACGAATACATTTTTCGACATCAATTTCCTTAAATCTTTACAGGTTTGGAAGTCTAAGTTTATGTATCCAACAGGAGTAAGGTTCTCCTCAGAATACACAAGCATATAATCCCTTACTCATATGCAATCTCTCTTCCACTTCCTTAGGACAATTATCTAAAGAAAAATGAAAACCTAATGTAGTTGACTCAACGCTTGGCTTCGCATTGGTCATCACAAAACGTTCCAATACCTTATCGATGTATGAAGCTTGAGATAGAGCTATCTTTTTTATTCTTTCAATCCTTAAGGATTCGAATTCCAAGAATATAAATAGCTTCACCCAAGTCCTTTAGGTTAAACTATTGAGATAACCACAGCTTAATTGATGATAATTATCCTACATCATTTTCGATAAGTAGAATATCATCGACATACAAAATGAGGAAGGCAACCTTTTTCTCCTTTATACGTTTATAAACACAAGGTTTATCAGTGTTTTGCTCAAATACAAAAGTCTTGATCATTTGATCAAATCTTTTATTCCATGAGTGGGATGCTTGCTTAAGTCCATAAATGGATTTTAGCAGTTTGCAAACTTTCTGCTGCTTTCCTTTGACAAATAGCTAGTGAATTGAACCATGTAAATGGTCTTATCAAGATAGTCATTCAAGAATTATGTCTTGACACCTATTTTCCAGATCTTGTAATCAAGAGTAGTGGAAATGGATAAGAGTATGCGGATAGACTTAAGCATGGTTACCAGAAATAAGGTCTCATCATGATCAATGCCTTCTTTCTGTGAGTAGCCTTTCCCTACAAGTCAACTTTGTATGTTTCCACTCTCCCTTTTGCATTTCTCTTCTTCTTGTAGATCCACTTACACCCTATGGGTTTAATCCCAACCAGTAAGTCGACAAGTTCTCACACTGTATTAGATTTCATAGAATCCATCTCGACATCTATGGCCTATTTCCAGAGCTTGGAATCAACATCCTGTATAGCCTCCTCGTAAGTGAGTGGATCATCATCCTTATGATTGGCTTCTGTATTATAAATACTATCATCATAGATCAAGAAGTCTGGTTTCTTAGAAACTCTCCCACAATGACAGATTTCCTTATGCTATTGACCATTTTTAGGTCTTTTTACAACTTTCTTAAGAATTGAACTTTGTGATTGTTCTAATGCTTCTAAAAGTTCCTCGAGTACAACTTTACTTCAAGGCTTAAAGTTATTCATGTAGCTTTCCTCGAGAAAAGTAGCATGAGTTGAAACTTTAACCGTATTATCTTTTGGATTGTAGAATAATCCTCTATTTGTTCCTTTTATATATCCTACAAACATCCACAATTCTATACGTGCATCCAACTTCTTTGCATCCTTATCCAGAACATGTGTTGGACAACCCCATATTCTAAAGTGATTTAGAGCGGGTTTCTTTCCATACCACAGTTCATAAGATGTCTTACAAGCAGACTTGGTTGGCACATCATTTAGAATATAGAAATTCATCTATATCACATATCCCTAGAAGGAAGTAGGAAGTTATGAATAGCTTAACTTTGAACGAACCATGTCAAGTAAGGTTCTATTCCTTCTCTTAGCTATGTCATTCTGCTGTGGAGTGTCTAGCACAGTCAATTAGGATAAAATCTCATTCTCTATGAGGTATCCTAAGAACTCGTCGGACAAGTATTCCCCACCTCGGCCAGACCAGTATTCCCTACCTCGTTCAGACCGAAGATTCTTTGTGGATAAACCTAATTGCCTTTCCACTTCCACACGACACTCTCAAAATTTATCAAAGGTTTCGCTTTTGCAGTGCATTAGATACACATATCTATATAGAGAATAGTCATCAATAAAAGTCATGTAATAATTGTAACTTCCTCAAGCACTAATGGTCATGGGACCACATTCATCAGTGTGCACAAGTTTTAAAGGTTAGTTGCCCCTTGTACCTTTCACATGAAAAGACCTCCTACTCAATTTACCTTCCAAGCAATATTCATATAGTGGAAGACTAGCTTCCTTAAGCATACTTAAAGGACCATCTTCCACGAGTCTAGTAATTCTTTCTTGCTTAATATGACTAAGTCTTAAGTGCAATAGGTACTTGATCAGCTATTTAACATCACAACAATAATGTGCAAGCGTACACTATTGATGCAAGTATAGTAGACATATATGAGTTTGTCAGACATCGATCCCACAGGGATGGTAGTCTTTTGTCTATTAATGTCAGTGCAATAACTGGATATAAATGAGACAAATTGTGAGGATAGTTGTCGGTGTAATAATTTTAAAAACAATAAAATAAAATATGATGATGATAAACTAGGATCCCCAATATGAATCTTCAACAGAATACTAAGTGCTCACAAGGTATAAAAATATAGGTGATTGTTGATGCAATAAAATTCAATGTATATCTTACCCAGTGTTACTCCTTTATTTAATCTGGGACTTGAACATCCATATTAACCACACCTTTTGATAAAGGCAACACAACACTATTAAGAACAAGTGGATTACATTCATCTAATCCTTACTCAACTTCCGTTGAAATGCTTGTTGCCTCAAACTGTCATTGCACTTTCCAATGTCAGTGACTACAATAACACTTCCGTGTTAAAAAATTCAAACCCCAAGATTAAACAATAAAAGCAAGATTAAATAAGATAACATGTCACCAAGAATTCATTAGTACTTCCATATAATCAGAAATTAGAGAATAATACTAGTGTTTAAAAGGAAATAAGAAAGAATCGAATGGAGAATACTATCCCTAGACAACTCAACTAAATCTCTCTTTTCCCTTTTGTTGCTCACTTAGGTCTTCTTATCAAGAAGCTAGTCTGCATCTGGTTTTCACGTTGGCTCACCCGTGAGAAGCTTAAGCTGTCATGGCTGCAAGCTCTAAGGTTAGATGATGAAGATGATGATGGAGAGAACAGCTCTAGCTGCCCCTTTTTCTTCTTATGTTCACCTTTTATGTCCTTCCCCATAGTACATGTGTACTTTCCATAAAATTATTCTATCCTTGTTCGTACAGGTTGGTTATACCAGACTGGACAGTGCATGCAGTTTTGTTTCTTATTCGGATAGCTGTCAGGTTGTAATATCCCGAATTAGGGCCTAATCGGAATAGTGGTTTCATGACCACAAATCCGAGATAAAAATAATTATTTTATGATTATTTTGAGGTCTATGATATGATTGCATGATTGTGTGAAAATTTCGTGAAGAAATTCTATGCATAAAGTGCTTAATTTGAAGTTAGGGACTAAATTGAATAAGTTGCAAAACTTGCATTCTAGAAGTTTCTAGTATGAAATTGCTTTGAAATATTAATTAGGAGGTCTTAAATAGAAATTTGACCAATTTCAAAGTTTATGGACAAATATTGGACATGAATGGAATTTTTGGAAAGTTTAGTAGTAAGGGCATTTTGGTCATTTAGGGGTAAAATGAATTAAAATACAAAATTAAAAGCCAATTTTGCTCATCTTCTTCACCATGGACGTGTATACCAAGGGAGACTCCATGGCTAGGGTTTCCAAGCTTCCAAGATCGATTGTAAGTCCGTTCTAGCCTCGTTTTTAATGATTTTTACATTTTTGGAGTCTCGGTAACTTGATTTAGCTTATGCTAGCAATAATTCAACCTAGGGTTCATATTTGGAAAAATACCCATAGGTGAAATTTGTGTATTTTGGTGTTTTATGATAGAATATGAGGTTTTAAATTATGTTAGACAACTTGTGCTACTCGATTTTAAGTGAAAACGAGCAAAAGGGCTTAATCGATAAAAATACCTAATAGTCATAAGTACATGTTAGAGTGAGAATTTGATGTTTCCATAGAAGGGAAAAATGATCATTATATCATAAAACATAAGAAAATAGGATGAATTTTAATTTCCGAACCTTGGGGCAAAAGTGCAAATATGCAAAAGTTTAGGGGTCAAAATGAAAATTTTTAAAAATATGATTTTTGGACCTGTATGAATAGTGTGACTAATTATTAGGCTAAATGTGATATTATAGATGAAGGAAATCGAGATTCGGGCTTAAATCGGGAAAATACAAGGTTATGGACTAAAATGGTAAATTGTTGTTTCTGCATCGAGGTAAGTTCGCATGACAATAATAATGCAATGTTATGTTTGAATTATATTTCTTACTATTATTGTATATATTTTATGACGTAATATGTTTAAGAGAAGTTGATGGATGGTATGTATGATATGAAAAAAATAATATGTAATGGTAGTTGTATTATGTGAAATTGAATGGAAAATTATTGCTACGTGAATTGAGTGTTAAATTACTATTACAGGTTGTATGAATTGCTGCAGTTGTACACGATGAGATTTCGACAAGTTTGTACGTAAATAATTTATCGATTCTTTTTATTTTTTTATACTATGTTATCATATGAAATGAGGCTACCTATAGATTGACTATTTGTTGTAAATTGAAAATTGAAAAAAAGACTATGAATAAATTTGTAACATGTTGGAAAGTGAGAAATTTCCCTGTTGAGCCTTCGTAAAAAACGATACGAATGATCTATTGTGAGGTCGCATGTGTAGTACTAAGTGCAGGCTACTGCGTGTATGAGATGGTTAGGTCACGTGTGTAGTACTAAGTGCAAGCTACTACATGTACCGGATAATTGGTTGCATGTGTAGTACTATGTGCAGGCTACTATGCGTACCAGATAGCTTTGGCTACAAGTGTGAAAATATGTGCAGGCAATTGAGTATCTGTTATTATTCCGAAGAGTTCAACGGGAAAATCGATTAAGTAAAAATACATATGAACATGATTATATGATGAATAAGTGTTTATGAAAATTATGAGCAATGTGCTCGATAGTTGGGTGAACTTCGATAAGATAAAATGGATTAAGTTGAATTATATAAGAATGAATTTTAGTAGGAAAACAGTGTTGGACAGCAGCAGTTGCGTGATTCTTAAAATTCACTAAAAATTGTGAAAGTTTAATAAAAATGTAAATGATATATGAAAATAAAGCTTAATGAGTCCATTTTCACATGACAGAAACAGGGGAACAAAAGAATTCTATATTGTGTGATATCTGAATTCTTGTGAAACAGGGTCTGAATGAATTCGAGATTCCCCGTTCTGACTTTATAAATTCATCATAAATTGTAAAAAAATTATTAAGAGTCATAATTTACATGGATGGATTCCTTATTGAGTCTATTTTTAAGGGAAACAAACTACATGGTAGTTGGAATTCTGTACAGGGAGAAATTTGGTTTGTAGTGTACAGAGGTCAGAGTAGTCGTACTCTGAAATAGGGGAGACTTTAACTAATAAACTGTACTAATTGGCTAAACCAAAAATTCTGGAAATTTTATGGGAGAAATATATATGAATCTAGTTTCAAGGAAAATTAACGAAACTAAATTTGGAGTTTTGTAACTTTAGATATGAATGATTTAGTAACTGTAAGTCGATAACACATCTTAACCTGAATATGTGTAATTGTACAATTATAGTGTTTTATCTTGAAAAGCATGGTAGTAATTGCTTATTATTTTCATATGAACTTACTAAGTTTAAAGCTTACCCATCCTCTCCATTTCTTTAGTATTGGCAGGTCGGCTCGGGGTTGGAGATCGTCGGAGGCAAAATCACACTATCAAACTATCATTTTTGGGAGAATTAATTCAAATATTAGAAATATCAAGTGAGTGGCATGTATAGAAAGTTGGTTTGTGATATGTATTTTTATTATGATTTTGACCATACGTATTAGTCTGCATTGAGTTATCGTATAAAATCATGAGATGTGGTCCTTATCCATTATGGTTATAAGTTTAATTAATCGTGCCATGTCCTACGTTTTGATGTGATGATATAGTTAGCTTTGTTTGTTATGCATGTGTTCGAAAAGTTTTGAATTAAATGAAATTTTATGGCCCAATTTTTGTCTATGTGTATTGTTAAGTCTGGTAATGCCTCGTACTCTGTTCCGGCCTTGGATACGGGTAAGGGGTATTACATTTAGTGGTATCAAAGCTATGGCTTAGTCGGTTCTCGGACTAACCTAGCATGTGTAAAAGTCCAGCTATACATGCCACTGATCCGTGATAGTGTGATGTCTTCCGACGCATATGAGCACCGTCTTGCTTAGACAGAGGTACTCTCCAACCGAGCTGCACTGACCATTTTCAATGTGATGCGAAGGTGTTTGAATAAAATTACGATTATGATGAGTCTCAATTTAGGAAAGTATTAATAAAAATTTATGATACATATATATATATAAGTGATAACACGTGAGATGAAAGGTCACGTTGTGATAAATAGCCATACTTGCTTGATGCTCATATGATGTAGTGCACTTGGCTTACTTGATAAGATGAACGGAATAAATAGAAATTCATAGAAGTATGAGTAAAAGTTCCTAATATCATGATATGAATGAAAATGTCATTGCCTTGATTGAACATTGAATGTTGATGAATGTCAATGATATTTTTTATGAGATAAATGATTATAATGAAATGAATTTATCTATGTTAAATTGTTTGGACTGAATTATGTGATTGTAATGATATGTATATGATGATGCACGAAATGAAAGTTGCGATTGTGATGCAAATATCTATGTTTGTTTAACCCTTATATGATGTCATGAGTATGATTTGTTCGAGTAGATGAATGGATAAGTTAAGCTATCCAGAAAACATAGGATGCATGCATAATTATACTTGACTAAATGAGATAACTAGAAAGTGGGCATTAAACCAATATGAATGTTAGTTATTTGAAATGAATGACATGATTGAGATATGATTGCTATGATGAAAACTGTGTTACATGTATATGTATATGAGAGTTGAGTCAGAGGCTCTACGACCCCTTCTCCGTTACCAAAGTAGTGTTTTATAATGGAATTTCATGAGATTTGTACTGAATAAGTTTCCGATTGAGAAACCAAAGAGTTCGATGCTAGAATAATTATAAATATGATTAGAGATTGAAGAATGAGTTGGTAAGTAAAGTTAAAGCTAAAAAGTATCGATTGGCATAAGGATTATTGGAGCTATACCTTGTCGATTAAAGAATGAATTTACTTTGGTAAATTGAATTACTCGGATATAAGGTCGAGAAAAGTGTAAATCAAAATTTATTCGAACTAGTCTTCTTTAGTGAAAAGTAATATGAAATTTGTGATGGCGAAATAGTTGGGAAATGATATCTAAAATGTGTAATATCCGAGTGTGACGATTCTGACTAGATGATTTTAGTAGTTTCTTCTAAGATGTTCTATGTGTTTATCCGTTCCCGAAATATTTCTATGGTTATTGATCTTTTGAAGAAATTTTTGTTATATGGGGATGTTTTCTAATCGATGTTAGACGAAAACATTGGTAGCTTTGACCGGTTTATAATTTGTATTACTCTATTCCTTGGGCATTCCATTATATTACTTTGATAAAAAATTGGTGAGAGAATATGTATGATACTATGATTCTGCTTTCTTCTACTTGATACTCCATTTGATATGTATATATATGGGAAGATACATTGTTCTTGTTGCATTTGATTCCAGTGAGATTAAATGATGTTTTCTATTGGATTTCTTTTCTCTGAGGAATTATCGGGATCTTCTATATTTTCCTATGAGTTTGGTTTTCGATTTTTCGGCATAGTATCGTATATTGGGTTTCTTTACTCTGGGTTTCTTTATTCTGGGTTTCTCTATCTTGGATTTCTTTATTCTGTTTTCTTGTTATCTTTTTTCCGTAATTTGTCAACTATGACTCATGTTCGGAGTGCATTCTTCAGCTCGTGATAATCATGTCAAGTATGGCTATACTTCTGATTTGATTTGGGTGATGTGGTGATTTCAGTATTGGGATTTTTCTAATTTTCATGTAAGGTTTGACAACAGTAAAGGTATAAGTGATAAAAGTGCGAGTTTCAATCGGTATGGTGGATTACTTCTCTCAAGTAAGTCAATTATAGTTAATGTCTTCAATTGAGATATTTTGGTACTTGAGCTAATGCAATTGAGACAGTTTTGATTAACGTAATGAATGAATAGTAAAGGATGGCATGATGAATTATTTTGTAACTAGAAGAAAGGATTATTTTCGAGGTTATATCAGAATTATTTCCGTAGCGGAAAGAGGAAAATGTGATAGTGAGTAGCAAACTAAAAGAGTACAATGAGGATCGACTTCTGATAATGAATTTCAGAATATATGAGAAATTAAAGAGATATATTGGAGGCACTGCCTGAGTGAAGTTTCTTCAACACTGAATATGAAATTGAGGAATCTAAGTGAAGACCACTTTTCTGGTAAGATTTAGGGGGACGAAAATCCCTAAAGGGGGGAGAATTGTAATATCTCGAATTAGGGCCTAATCGGAATAGTGGTTTCATGACCACAAATCTCGAGATAGAAATAATTATTTTATGATTATTTTGAGGTCTATGATATGATTGCATGATTGTGTGAAAATTTCGTGAAGAAATTCTATGCATAAAGTGCTTAATTTGAAGTTAAGGACTAAATTGAATAAGTTGCAAAACTTGCATTCTAGAAGTTTCTAGTATGAAATTGCTTTGAAATATTAATTAGGAGGTCTTAAATAGAAATTTGACCAATTTCAAAGTTTATGGACAAATATTGGACATGAATGGAATTTTTGGAAAGTTTAGTAGTAAGGGCATTTTGGTCATTTAGGGGTAAAATGAATTAAAATACAAAATTAAAAGCCAATTTTGCTCATCTTCTTCACCATGGACGTGTATACCAAGGGAGACTCCATGGCTAGGGTTTCCAAGCTTCCAACCTCGATTGTAAGTCCGTTCTAGCCTCGTTTTTAATGATTTTTACATTTTTGGAGTCCCGGTAACTTGATTTAGCTTATGCTAGCAATAATTCAACTTAGGGTTCATATTTGGAAAAATACCCATAGGTGAAATTTGTGTATTTTGGTGTTTTATGATAGAATATGAGGTTTTAAATTATTTTAGACAACTTGTGCTACTCGGTTTTAAGTGAAAACAAGCAAAAGGGCTTAATCGATAAAAATACCTAATAGTCATAAGTACATGTTAGAGTGAGAATTTGATGTTGCCATAGAAGGGAAAAATGATCATTATATCATAAAACATAGGAAAATAAGATGAAGTTTAATTTCCGAACCTTGGGGAAAAAGTGCAAATATGCAAAAGTTTAGGGGTCAAAATGAAAATTTTTAAAAATATGATTTTTGGACCTGTATGAATAGTGTGACTAATTATTAGGCTAAATGTGATATTATAGATGAAGGAAATCGAGATTCGGGCTTAAATCGGGAAAATACAAGGTTATGGACTAAAATGGTAAATTGTTGTTTCTTGTGACAGCCCAAAATTGACCCTAGTCGGAATGTGGTTTCGGGACCACAAAACCGAGGCATAAAAATAATTTAAAATTTATTTTGATGCCTATAATATGTTTGTGCTCATGTGTGACATTTTTGATGATTGATTTAGTGTTATAAAGGTGAATTCCACTAGAAAGGACTTAGTAGTGAACTTTGAAAGTACGATAGGGAAATGTGTGATGACTAATTAAAGCATGCATGCAAAACAATGGACTTGCATGTCAAATTCCCCTTTATAGGTGGTGGCGGCCATGACATGGTTTATGGGCAAAAAAACATGTTGAAACATGTTTTGTTAATGGAGCATGAAAGAAATGATTAATAATTAGATGTGGGAAGAGAAACAAAAAAAAAATGTGTGTGAGAGTGTAGCATTCCCCCCCATTGCCGTGCAACTAAGAAAGAAAACAAAAAAATTTTGTTCATCCTTGTTCTCTCCTTTTTGGCCGAAAATACTAAGAGGAAGAAGAGGAAGAAGAGATTTTTGCTTCATTTTCTTTGTTTAGAAGAGATCTAGAAGGAGATTTGGCTAAACTTGCATCAAGATTAAGGTATGTATGAGGTTGTGTCATGAGATTCATGCATGTTTTAGTTGCCAACTTGATGTTCATGTTAGCCATGGTTCAAATCCTTGTTATGCCATGGAAGTGGTATTTGGTCAAAGTTGATATTGTGATAAAGTCATTGCATGCTAAATGTGAAGCTTGATGATGATGCATGCAATGATGGATTGACTACTCTTGAAATTTCTTTTTAGTATTCTTGAGTAGGGCATTGAGTCCTTTGTTTAACCATGACCAAAAATTTAAAAGGAGTATGGTGTGTGAGGTATTCGGCCATGGCATGCTCATGAGCATGGTTTATGTTTCTTGCATGTTAGTTAAAATTTGTGTTTTGGATGGTTATGAACACCTTGAAATTGACCTTGCACCTATATGTGTATATGTGTTTGCACATGATGATTTGGTTATGAAGTAAATGATAAATATGTTTGTTTAAAGAAGAAATGGTTGAAGAATGTTTGTGAAACTTGCATGTATATTCGGCCTAGTACTTATATGGTGTGAAAATCTCAAATTTATTGTTGATTTGTGCAAGTATGACTAAGTATAATCGGCCATATGAGTGCTTGATGCTATGTTATAATTATTGAGCTTAAGTATGTGGATGTAAGTGTATGCGGCCTTATAAGGGCTAAGTACCTTGGATTCCCTTTTGATATTCAAAACGATTAAATCAATTTATTTGTTAACATTAAGCTCAAGAGCAAGGGAACTAGCTCAATAAAGGAAAAGAAAAGGTGATTGAATAGCCGTTGGAAGCGCCGATAATCTCCAAGGTAAGTTTTGAGTATCGAAACTTAGATTTTGATTCGATTGAACAAAGTAATAAGCAATCGAAATTGTGCCCTTGTATGTGGCCATTGAGCGAAATGATATTCTTGATTAAGTAAATTGTGCATAAAAGTTTGTTATGAAATTGAAACAAAGATGTGTATTAATGTGCGAATTGTGATATCGGGCTAAGCCGAAGGCAATTGTGCGAGTTGTGATATCGGGCTAAGCCGAAGGCAATGGTGCGAGCTATGATATTGGGCTAAGCCGAAGGCAATTGTCGAGTTGTGATATCCGGGTTAAGTCCGAAGGCATTTGTGCGGGTTACCATAACGGGCTATGTCCCGGCGTTTGAGCAGTAGCTATATCCGGTTAAACTCAGAAGGTATGTGATTTGAAAATTATAAGCTTGCTGGAAAATTTTCAGTTAATGCACTTGTGAAATTCCCAACAACAAGGTATGTGTTGTGTGTGCTTTGCACACTAGGAGTAAGTCGTATGAATATTTGCTCCAATGATAAGCGAGTTATCGGCCTTAACTAAGCCGTTATTTGTGTATGAATATAAGAGTTGGGATTGTGAAGTAAGCATGTCATTGAGAAATTGTGCATATGAATTATTGTTTAGCTACTTGAATGCTATGCTTTGGTTGTGTGTAAATTATGGCTCGAAACTTACTAAGCATAAATTGCTTACTCCGTTCCTTTGTTTCTCTGTTTTATAGATTTTGCTCGTTAGCGATCGGATTCGGGATCATTAAAGTCGAAGTCATCTACACTATCAAAGCCTCCATTTTGGTATAATTTTGGTTGAACTTTGAAATGGCATGTATAGGACTACCCTATTGTTGAAGTCATGTACCTTTCGGTTTTGTGTGTAGCTTGGATAGCCATGCGAAAATGGCTTATATACGTTTTTAGTATGATTCTATAATCATTTGTATGATGATCATTATGGGGTATGGAATTGTTTTGAAAAGATTAGCCATTGGAATGGTTAATCATGATCACACTTTGTGCTATGTATGCAAAAAGGGCCAATTGAATCGTGGAAATCATGAAATTAGTAAAGGTTACCTTGAAAACAGATGCTGGCAGCAGCAGTGGTGTGGTTTTGAAAAATCACCAAAATTTGTAGGAATGGTATTAAATAGTGAATAAGTTATGTAATTGAACCTTGATGAGTCTACTTTCATATGGAAGAAACGAAACAGTCATAGAAGTTACATGTTAAGAGTTATTAAAGTTATTGTGAGACAGGGCCAGAACGGTTTCTGGGTCCCCTATCGCGACTTTAAAAATTTACTATAAATCATCCAGAAAGAATTAGAAGTCATGCATTATATGTGCAGATTCCATTTTGAGTCTAGTTTCATTAGAAACAAACGGCACCAGTATTAAAGCCCTTTACAGAGAGATATTCAATTTGTAACGCGCGAAGGTCAGAGCAGTCGATCCCTATAATATGGGTGACTTTAACTAATAAACTGTACCAATTGGCCTGACCAAAAATTCTGTAAATAAATCCATGGAAGGATATATGAGTCTAGATTCAGGGAAAATTTACGGAACCAGTTTCCGAGTTTTGAAACTCGATATATGATTTTTAAGGCGACAGTGATGCAGTTTTCCAGCCTGTCTGGAAATGCCAAATTGGTCGGTGCTTTAAGAGGATTTAGCTTGTTAACCCCTCGCGTCCGACACCGGCGATGGTCTCGGGTTCGGGGTGTTACAATTTTATTGGTATCAGAGCTATGGTTTAGTCGATTCTAGGACTACCGTGATATGGGGTCTAGCTATACATGCCATTAAATGATGAATTGATAGTGTGGTGATTTCTGACAATTTGACTTTGTATTTGTTTATAGCAATGGATCCCGATCCCAACCGAGCAATAGCTGATGATGTGGAGAGTGTGGAGCCTACTCCCGCGCAAGGGACAGCGCCGGCGGACTCTCAACCTATGGCCAGCAATCCGAATGATGAGGCTAGGCAAGCCTTTTATAGTGTGATGAATGATTGGTTTAACCAATGCATTCGAACTAACACGGCTGTTCCACAACCTCCATTCCCGACAAACGCAACCCCCGCACCTACAATACCTCCAGTAACTGACCAAATAAGGTCAAGTAAGCCCCCAGTCGACAGGATTCAAAAACATGGGGCCACTGAATTTAAAGCTACGGATGACGACGATGCCGAGCAAGCTGAATTTTGGTTGGACAACACTATCCGGGTGCTCGATGAGCTATCTTGTACACCCGATGAGTGCTTAAAGTGTACTATCTCCTTGCTATGCGATTCCGCCTACTATTGGTGGAGTACTCTGACTTCGGTTGTGCCTAGGGAGCAAGTAACTTGGGAGTTTTTCCAAACCGAGTTCCGAAAGAAGTATATCAGTCAGAGATTCATCGACCAAAAACGAAAGGAATTTCTTGATCTTAAGCAAGGCTCTATGTCCGTTACTGACTACGAGCAAAAATTTGTTAGACTTAGTAGATACGCTCAGGAATGTGTTTCGTTCGAAGCTATTATGTGTAAACGCTTCGAGGATGGGCTGAATGATGATATAAGGATGTTTGTTGGCATTCTCGAAATCGAGAGTTCGTAGTACTTGTTGAGGAGCTTGTAAAGTCGAAGAGCTTAGAAAGGAGAATCAAAAGTTGATGTGGGAACCGGAGAATTTGAAAAGGTCCTCGGAAAGTCTCTTCAACAGCATCGAAGAGATTTCGAGAAGATGTGAGCCGGTCTAGAGGCGCTTGGGCCTTTTTAGACGAGATCGTGATCGACCCCACAATGGGTATCTGAGGCACTTGGTCTCCGGTGTTGGGAATGATCGTCGAAACCGAATGGAGTGTCGACATTGTGGCAAATGGCATTCGGGGAGCTGTAGGTTCCGTGATCGCTCCTGCTATAAGTGTGGATCGGCCGACCACTTTATCAAGGATTGCCCGAGGTTGCTTGAACAAAATGTAAGTCAGAGTGGAAACCCGGGTGCTACCACTGCTCGAAGTAGGCCATCCAGAAATACGGGCAATGCTAGTGGCGGTCAGAGAGGGTCGAGAGATGCTACAACAAGACCCGAGGCTCGTGCTCCTGCTAGGACTTATGCCATCTGCCAAGACGCGAGGATCTTTGCCTCACCGGATGTCATTACGGGTACTTTCACTCTTTTCGATACTAATGTGATTGCTTTGATTGACCCTGGTTCTACTCATTCTTATATATGTGAAACCTTAGCATCCAGTAAGACTTTGCCTATTGAGTCTACTGAGTTTGTAATTCGGGTGTCAAACCCCTTGGGTCATTACGTGCTTGTCAACAAAGTGTGTAAGAAAAGTCCCTTAGTATTTCGAGGTTCTTGTTTTCCGGCGGACTTGATGCTTTTGCCGTTCGGCGAATTGACGTTATTCTTGGTTTGGATTGGTTGACCATGCACGACGCGGTTGTAAATTGCAAAAGCAAGACTATCGATCGAGGTCTTGCGAATAACGAGATAATTCGGGTTGAGTCTACGGACTTAAAGGGGTTGCCACCGTAATTTCAGCAATGTTGGCCCGAAATATGTAAGAAAAGGGTGCGGCGTACCTTGCGTATGTGCTCGATGACAAGGAGTCGAAAAAAAACCCGAATCTGTGCGATGGTTTGTGAATACCGGATGTTTTCCACGAAGAATTGCCGAGTTTACCACTGTTCGGAAATAGAGTTTGGCATCGAATTGGTACTGGTACCACTCCAATTTCGATAGCTCCGTGTCGTATGGCACCAATGAAATTAAAGGAGTTGAAAGCTCGGTTGCAAGAATTGGTGGATAGAGGTTTTGCTCGTCCGAAGTTTTTCACCTTGGGTGCGCCGGTGTTGTTTGTGAAAAGAAGGATGGAACCATGAGGTCGTGCATCGACTATCGTCGACAATAAAGCGACGATAAAGAACAAATATCCGTTACCACGTATCGATGATTTGTTCGATCAAGCTGAAGAACCTCGGTGTTCTCGAAAATAGATTTGAGATCGGGCTATTATCGATTCTTGAATTCGAGATTCAGACGTACCCAAGACCGCCTTGAGCGAGATATGGTCACTCGAGTTCCTAGTGATGCCGTTTGAGCTTACTAATGCCCTGCGGTATTTATGGATTTGATGAATCGATCTTGGACCATATTTGGATCGGTTCGTAGTCGTGTTCATTGATGACATCTTGGTCTATTCAAGAAATGAGACCGAACATCTTTGAACACACGAGGTTAGTCTTGCAAATTCTACGGGATAAGCAATTATATGCTAAGTTCAGCAAGTGTGAGTTACGGTTAAGAGAGGTTAGCTTCTTGGGGCATGTGATATCGCATCGGGCATTCGAGTCGACCGAACAAAATTTCAGCCATACTTAGCTGGAAGCCTCAGAAATATTACCGAGGTTCGAGCTTTTTGGGCTTTGCCGGTTATTACCGACGATTTGTAAAGGTTTCTCAACGATAGCCACGCCAATGACAAAGCTACTCCAAAAGGACGTAAGGTTGAATGGTCGAGAAATGTTAGAAAAGTTTCGATCAATGAAAACTTATTTGACTAAAGCCCCAATTCTAGTGCAACCCGAATCGGCAAAGAGTTTGTCATCTATAGTGGCGCCTCCCTACTTGGGTTAGGTTGTGTATTGATGCAAGAAGGTCGAGTTGTGGCCTATGCATCGAGGCAATTAAAGCCACATGAGAAAAATTATCCGACCCATTATCTCGAATTGGCTGCCATCGTATTCGCCTTAAAGATTTGGCGACATTACTTATTTGGTGAGAAGTGCCATGTGTATTCGGATCACAAAAGTCTCAAATATTTGATGACTCAAAGAGACTTAAATCTGCGACAAAGACGTTGGCTCGAGTTGTTAAAGGATTATGAGCTGGTCATTGACTATCACCCGGAAAGGCGAATGTGGTTGCGGATGCCTTGAGTCGTAAATCATTATTAAACTTCGAGCGATGAATGTGCACTTGTCCGCTCGATCCGACAACGTGTTAGTAGCTGAATTGAAAGCCAAACCATTGTTGATACATCAAATTTGTGAAGCTCGGAAGGTCGACAATGAGTTGGTTGCAAAAGCGGGCCGAGTGTGTTTGAACAAGGAATCGGAGTTTCGGATCGATGATGACGATTGTTTGAGGTTCAGAGTCGTCTGTATGTTCCAAAGAATTGAACTTATTTCGATATCTTGAGCGAAGCCCATTGTAGCGAATGGCGATCCACCCGGGAGTCGAAGATGTACAACGATTTGAAACGTCGGTTTTGGTGGCATGGTATGAAGCGAGACATCTCGACTTTGTTTTGAGATGTTTAATATGTCAACAAGTGAAAGCGGAACATCAAGTGCCTTGAGATTACTTGACCGATCACGATACCCGAGTGGAAATGGGATCGAGTCACAATGGACTTTGTATCCGGACCGCCATTGTCGTGAGTAAGAAGGATGCGGTTTGGGTCATGGTAGATAGATTGACTAAGTCACTCACTTTGTCCCGTCGTCTGATTTTTCAATGGACAAACTAGCCGAATCTACGCGTTTCTCAGTTGTGAGATTACACGGGTGCCTATTTCCATCGTGTCGGATAGAGATCCGAGATTTACCTCGCGATTTTGGAAAAAGTTGCAAGAAGCTTTGGGTACCAAGTTGCATTTCAAAGACCGCCTTTCACCCCAAATCGATGGTCAACCCGGCGGATAATTCGAGATACTTGAGGATATGTTGAGATGTTGCATCCTCGAGTTCGATGGTTCATGGGAGCGGTATTTGCCTTTGATTGAATTAAACACAACAACGACTTTCAATCAAGTATTAAGATGGCACCCTACGAGGCTTTATGCGATCGTAAATGCCGTACACCATTGTTTTGGACCGAGCTCGGTGAATGCAAAATTTTTGGGGTGGATTTGATTAGAGATGCTGAACAGAAAGTGAAAGTAATCCGTGAAAGTTTGAAGATAGCCTCCGACCGTTAGAAGTCGTACGCGGATCTGAAGCGTAAAGACATCGAGCATCAGGTGGGGGATAAAGTGTTTCTCAAGGTTTCGCATTGGAAAAAGATACTCGATTCGACCGTAAGGGCAAGTTGAGCCCGAGGTTCATTGGGCCATATGAGATATCCGAAGCGAGTCGGTCGATTGCATATCGTTTGATTTTGCCCCGAACTCAAAAAGATTCACGATGTCTTTCATGTTTCGATGCTTGACGCTATAGATCGATCCATCGCACGTGATTAGTCCATCGAGGTTGAAATTCAAGCCAATATGAGTTATGAGGAAGAACCGATTCGTATCCTATCACGTGAAGTGAAAGAGTTGCGAAACAAGCGGGTTCCGCTAGTGAAAGTGTTATGGCTCAAACACGGGATAGAAGAAGCTACTTGGGAAACCGAGAACTCTATAAAAGAGCGATACCCAACCCTATTTACGGTAAGATTTTCGGGACGAAAATTTCTTAAGTGGGGAGAGTTGTGACAGTCCAAAATTGACCCTAGTCGGAATGTGGTTTCGGGACCACAAAACCGAGGCATAAAAATAATTTAAAATTTATTTTGATGCCTATAATATGTGTGCTCATGTGTGACATTTTTGATGATTGATTTAGTGTTATAAAGGTGAATTCCACTAGAAAGGACTTAGTAGTGAACTTTGAAAGTACGATAGGAAATGTGTGATGACTAATTAAAGCATGCATGCAAAACAATGGACTTGCATGTCAAATTCCCCTTTTATAGGTGGTGGCGGCCATGACATGGTTTATGGGCAAAGAAAACATGTTGAAACATGTTTTGTTAATGGAGCATGAAAGAAATGATTAATAATTAGATGTGGGAAGAGAAACAAAAAAAATGTGTGTGAGAGTGTAGCATTCCCCCCATTGCCGTGCAACTAAGAAAGAAAACAAAAAATTTTGTTCATCCTTGTTCTCTCCTTTTGGCGAAAATACTAAGAGGAAGAAGAGATTTTTGCTTCATTTTCTTTGTTTAGAAGAGATCTAGAAGGAGATTTGGCTAAACTTGCATCAAGATTAAGGTATGTATAAGGTTGTGTCATGAGATTCATGCATGTTTTAGTTGCCAACTTGATGTTCATGTTAGCCATGGTTCAAATCCTTGTTATGCCATGGAAGTGGTATTTGGTCAAAGTTGATATTGTGATAAAGCCATTGCATGCTAAATGTGAAGCTTGATGATGATGCATGCAATGATAGATTGACTACTCTTGAAATTTCTTTTTAGTATTCTTGAGTAGGGCATTGAGTCCTTTGTTTAACCATGACCAAAAATTTAAAAGGAGTATGGTGTGTGAGGTATTCGGCCATGGCATGCTCATGAGCATGGTTTATGTTTCTTGCATGTTAGTTAAAATTTGTGTTTTGGATGGTTATGAACACCTTGAAATTGACCTTGCACCTATATGTGTATATGTGTTTGCACATGATGATTTGGTTATGAAGTAAATGATAAATATGTTTGTTTAAAGAAGAAATGGTTGAAGAATGTTTGTGAAACTTGCATGTATATTCGGCCTAGTACTTATATGGTGTGAAAATCTCGAAATTTATTGTTGATTTGTGCAAGTATGACTAAGTATAATCGGCCATATGAGTGCTTGATGCTATGTTATAATTATTGAGCTTAAGTATGTGGATGTAAGTGTAAAGCGGCCTTATAAGGGCTAAGTACCTTGGATTCCCTTTTGATATTCAAAGCGATTAAATCAATTTATTTGTTAACATTAAGCTCAAGAGCAAAGGGAACTAGCTCCAATAAAGGAAAAGAAAAGGTGATTGAATAGCCGTTGGAAGCGCTCGATAATCTCCAAGGTAAGTTTTCGATATCGAAACTTAGATTTTGATTCGATTGAACAAAGTAATAAGCAATCGAAATTGTGCCTTGTATGTGGCCATTGAGCGAAATGATATTCTTGATTAAGTAAATTGTGCATAAAAGTTTGTTATGAAATTGAAACAAAGATGTGTATGAATGTGCGAATTGTGATATCGGGCTAAGCAGAAGGCAATTGTGCGAGTTGTGATATCGGGCTAAGCAAGAAGGCAATGGTGCGACTATGATATCGGGCTAAGCAGAAGGCAATTGTGCGAGTTGTGATATTCGGGTTAAGTCCGAAGGCATTTGTCTGAGTTACCATAACCGGGCTATGTCTCGAAGGCGTTTGAGCAGTAGCTATATCCGGTTAAACTCGAAGGTATGTGATTTGAAAATTATAAGCTTGCTGGAAAATTTTCAGTTAATGCACTTGTGAAATTCCCAACAACAAGGTATGTGTTGTGTGTGCTTTGCACACTAGGAGTAAGTCGTATGAATATTTGCTCCAATGATAAGCGAGTTATCGGCCTTAACTAAGCCGTTATTTGTGTATGAATATAAGAGTTGGGATTGTGAAGTAAGCATGTCATTGAGAAATTGTGCATATGAATTATTGTTTAGCTACTTGAATGCTATGCTTTGGTTGTGTGTAAATTATGGCTCGAAACTTACTAAGCATAAATTGCTTACTCCGTTCCTTTGTTTCTCTGTTTTATAGATTTTGCTCGTTAGCGATCGGATTCGGGATCATTAAAGTCGAAGTCATATACACTATCAAAGCCTCCATTTTGGTATAATTTTGGTTGAACTTTGAAATGGCATGTATAGGACTACCCTATTGTTGAAGTCATGTACCTTTCAGTTTTGTGTGTTAGCTTGGATAGCCATGCGAAAATGGCTTATATACGTTTTTAGTATGATTCTATAATCATTTGTATGATAATCATTATGGGGTATGGAATTGTTTTGAAAAGATTAGCCATTGGAATGGTTAATCATGATCACACTTTGTGCTATGTATGCAAAAAGGGCCAATTGAATCGTGGAAATCATGAAATTAGTAAAGGTTACCTTGAAAACAGATGCTGGCAGCAGCAGTGGTGTG
This sequence comes from Gossypium arboreum, assembly GCF_025698485.1. Lineage (NCBI taxonomy): Eukaryota > Viridiplantae > Streptophyta > Magnoliopsida > Malvales > Malvaceae > Gossypium > Gossypium arboreum. Next base: position 52,912,764 of record NC_069082.1, read on the forward strand.
GTTTTGAAAAATCACCAAAATTTGTAGGAATGGTATTAAATAGTGAATAAGTTATGTAATTGAACCTTGATGAGTCTACTTTCATATGGAAGAAACGAAACGGTCATAGAAGTTACATGTTAAGAGTTATTAAAGTTATTGTGAGACAGGGCCAGAACGGTTTCTGGGTCCCCTATCGCGACTTTAAAAATTTACTATAAATCATCCAGAAATAATTAGAAGTCACGGCTTATATGTTCAGATTCCATTTTGAGTCTAGTTTCATTAAAAACAAACGGCACCAGTATTAAAGCCCTTTACAGAGAGATATTCAATTTGTAACGCGCGAAGGTCAGAGCAGTCGATCCCTGTAATATGGGTGCTTTAACTAATAAACTGTACCAATTGGCCGGACCAAAAATTCTGTAAATAAATCCATGGAAGGATATATGAGTCTAGATTCAGGGAAAATTTACGGAACCAGTTTCTGAGTTTTGAAACTCGATATATGATTTTTAAAGGCATGGCGCAGTTTTCCAGCCATCTAGAAATGCCAAATTGGTCGGTGTTTTAAGAGGATTTAGCTCGTTAACCCCTCGCGTCCGACACCGGCGATGGTCTCGGGTTCGGGTGTTACAATTTTATTGGTATCGAGCTACGGTTTAGTCGATTCTAGGACTACCGTGATATGTTTGGGGTCTAGCTATACATGCCATTAAATGATGAATTGATAGTGTGGTGATTTACGACAATTTGACTTTGTTTTTGTTTATAGCAATGGATCCGATCCCAACCGAGCAATAGCGATGATGTGGAGAGTGTGGCGCCTACTCCGCGCAAGGGGCAGCCGCGGACTCTCAACCTATGGCCAACAATCCGAATGATGAGGCTAGGCAAGCCTTTTATAGTGTGATGAATGATTGGTTTAACCAACACATTCGAACTAACACTACTGTTCCACAACCTCCATTCCCGACAAACGCAACCCCGCACCTACAATACCTCCGATGTGACCAAATAAGGTCAAGTAAGCCCCGATCGACAGATTGAAAACATGGGGCCACTGAATTTAAAGCTACGGATGACGACGATGCCGAGCAAGCTGAATTTTGGTTGGACAACACTATCCGGGTGCTCGATGAGCTATCTTGTACACCCGATGAGTGCTTAAAGTGTACTATCTCCTTGCTACGCGATTCCGCCTACTATTGGTGGAGTACTCTAACCGGTTGTGCCTAGGGAGCAAGTAACTTGGGAGTTTTTCCAAACCGAGTTAGAAAGAAGTATATCGATCGAGATTCATCGACCAAAAGCGAAAGGAATTTCTTGATCTTAAGCAAGGCTCTATGTGCATTCTTCGACTACGACGAAAATTTGTTAGACTCGATGAGATACGCTCGGGAATGTGTTTCGTCCGAAGCTATTATGTAAACGCTTGAGGATGGGCTGAATGATGATATAAGGATGTTTGTTGGCATTCTCGAAATCGAGAGTTCATAGTACTTGTTGAGCGAGCTTGTAAAGTCGAAGAGCTTAGAAAGGAGAATCAAAAGTTGATGTGGGAACGGAGAATTTGAAAAAGGTCCTCGGAAAGTCTCTTCAACGAGCATCGAAGAGATTTCGAGAAGATGTGAGCCGGTCTAGAGGCACTTGGGCCTTTTTAGGCGAGATCGTGATCGACCCCACAATGGTATCTGAGGCACTTCGGTCTCCGGTGTTGGGAATGATCATCGAAACCGAATGGAGTGTCGACATTGTGGCAAATGGCATTCGGGGATCTGTGGGTTCCGTGATCGCTCTGCTATAAGTGTGGATCGGCCGACCACTTTATCAAGGATTGCAGAGGTTGCTTGAACAAAATGTAAGTCGAGTGGAAACCGGGTGCTACCATTTGCTCAAAGTAGGCCATCCGTAAATACGGGCAATACTAGTGGCGGTCGAGAGGGTCGAGAGATGCTACAACAAGACCCGAGGCTCGTGCTCTGCTAGGACTTATGCCATCTGCCAAGCGCTAGGATCTTGCCTCACCGGATGTCATTACCGGTACTTTCACTCTTTTCGATACTAATGTGATTGCTTTGATTGACCTGGTTCTACTCATTCTTATATATGCGAAACCTTAGCATCCAAAGAAGACTTTGCCTATTGAGTCTCTTGAGTTTGTAATTCGGTGTCAAACCCTTGGGGCATTACGTGCTTGTCAACAAAGTGTGTAAGAAAAGTCCCCTAGTATTTCGAGGTTCTTGTTTTCGGCGGACTTGATGCTTTTGCCGTTCGATGAATTCGACATTATTCTTGGTTTGGATTGGTTGACCATGCACGACGCGGTTGTAAATTGCAAAAGCAAGACTATCGATCGAGGTCGCGAATAACGAGATAATTCGGGTTGAGTCTACGGACTTAAAGGGTTGCCACCGTAATTTCAGCAATGTTGGCCCGAAATATGTAAGAAAAGGGTGCGGCGTACCTTGCGTATGTGCTCGATGACAAGGAGTCGAAAAGAAACCCGAATCTGTGCGATGGTTTGTGAATACCGGATGTTTTCCACGAAGAATTGCCGAGTTTACCACCGTTCGGAAATAGAGTTTGGCATCGAATTGGTACCGGTACCACTCCAATTTCGATAGCTCCGTATCGTATGGCACCAACAAATTAAAGGAGTTGAAAGCTCGGTTGCAAGAATTGGTGGATAGAGGTTTTGCTCGTCAGAGTTTTTCACCTTGGGGTGCGCCAGTGTTGTTTGTGAAAAAGAAGGATGGAACCATGAGGCTGTGCATCGACTATCGTCAGCTTAATAAAGCGACGATAAAGAACAAATATCCGTTACCGTGTATCGATGATTTGTTCGATCAACTGAAGGGAACCTCGGTTTTCTCGAAAATAGATTTGAGATCGGGCTATTATCGATTCTTGAATTCGAGATTGAGCGTACCCAAGGCGCCTTGAGCGAGATATGTTCACTCTGAGTTCCTAGTGATGCCGTTTGGGCTTACTAATGCCCTGCGGTATTTATGGATTTGATGAATCGGATCTTGAGACCATATTTGGATCGGTTCGTAGTCGTGTTCATTGATGACATCTTGGTCTATTCAAGAAATGAGACCGAACATCTTTGAACACACGAGGTTAGTCTTTGTAAATTCTACGGGATAAGCAATTATATGCTAAGTTCACAAGTGTGAGTTACGGTTAAGAGGTTAGCTTCTTGGGGCATGTGATATCTGCGACGGGCATTCGAGTCGACCGAACAAAATTTCAGCCATACTTAATGGAAGCCTCAGAAATATTACCGAGGTTCGGAGTTTTTGAAATGGGCGGTTATTACCGACGATTTGTAAAGGTTTCTCAACGATAGCCACGCCAATGACGGCTTCTCCAAAAGGACGTAAGGTTGAATGGTCGGAGAAATGTCGAAAAGTTTCGATCAATGAAAACTTATTTGACTAAAGCCCCAATTCTAGTGCAACCCGAATCGGCAAAGAGTTTGTCATCTATAGTGGCGCCTCCTACTTGGGTTAGGTTGTGTATTGATGCAAGAAGGTCGAGTTGTGGCCTATCGTCGAGGCAATTAAAGCCACATGAGAAAAATTATCCGACCCATGATCTCGAATTGGTCGCCATCGTATTCACCTTAAAGATTTGGCGACATTACTTATTTGGTGAGAAGTGCCATGTGTATTCGGATCACAAAGTCTCAAATATTTGATGACTCAAAGAGACTTAAATCTGCGACAAAGACGTTGGCTCGAGCTGTTAAAGGATTATGAGCTGGTCATTGACTATCACCCGAGAAAGGCGAATGTGGTTGCGGATGCCTTGAGTCGTAAATCATTATTAAACTTCTGACGATGAATGTGCACTTGTCCTTCGATCCGACAACGTGTTAGTAGCTGAATTGAAAGCCAAACCATTGTTGATACATCAAATTTGTGAAGCTCGGAAGGTCGACAATGAGTTGGTTGCAAAAGCGGGCCGAGTGTGTTCGAACAAGGAATCGGAGTTTCAGATCGATGATGACGATTGTTTGAGGTTCGAGAGTCGTCTGTGTGTTCCAAAGAATTGAACTTATTTCGATATCTTGAGCGAAGCCTATTGTAGCGAATGGCGATCCACCCGGGAGTACAAAGATGTACAACGATTTGAAACGTCGGTTTTGGTGGCATGGTATGAAACGAGACATCTCGACTTTGTTTGAGATGTTTAATATGTCAACAAGTGAAAGCGGAACATCAAGTGCCTTGAGGATTACTTGACCGATCACGATACCCGAGTGGAAATGGGATCGAGTCACAATGGACTTTGTATCCGATCGCCATTGTCGTGAGTAAGAAGGATGCGGTTTGGGTCGTGGTAGATAGATTGACTAAGTCACTCACTTTGTCCCGTGACGTCGGATTTTCAATGGACAAACTAGCCGAATCTATCGCTTTCGACAGTGAGATTACACGGGTGCCTATTTCCATCGTGTCGGATAGAGATCCGAGATTTACCTCGCGATTTTGGAAAAAGTTGCAAGAAGCTTTGGGTACCAAGTTGCATTTCAGCACCGCCTTTCACCCCAAACCGATGGTCAATCCGGCGGATAATTCGGATACTTGAGGATATGTTGAGATGTTGCATCCTCGAGTTCGATGGTTCATGGGAGCGGTATTTGCCTTTGATTGAATTAAACACAACAACGACTTTCAATCAAGTATTAAGATGGCACCTTACGAGGCTTTATGCGATCGTAAATGCCGTACACCATTGTTTTGGACCGAGCTCGGTGAAAGCAAAATTTTTGGGGTGGATTTGATTAGAGATCTTTGAGCGAAAGTGAAAGTAATCCGTGAAAGTCGAAGATAGCCTCCGACCGTCGAAAGTCGTGCGCGGATCTGAGCGTAAAGACATCGAGCATCGGTGGGGATAAAGTGTTTCTCAAGGTTTCGCCTTGGAAAAAGATACTCGATTCGACCGTAAGGGCAAGTTGAGCCCGAGGTTCATTGGGCCATATGAGATATCCGGCGAGTCGGTCCGATTGCATATCGTTTGATTTTGCCCCGAACTCGAAAAGATTCACGATGTCTTTCATGTTTCGATGCTTGACGCTATAGATCGATCCATCGCACGTGATTAGTCCATCGAGGTTGAAATTCAAGCCAATATGAGTTATGAGGAAGAACCGATTCGTATCCTATCACGTGAAGTGAAAGAGTTGCGAAACAAGCGGGTTCCGCTAGTGAAAGTGTTATGGCTCAAACACGGGATAGAAGAAGCTACTTGGGAAACTGAGAACTCTATGAAAGAGCGATACCCAACCCTATTTGCCGGTAAGATTTTCGGGGACGAAAATTTCTTAAGTGGGGGAGAGTTGTGACAGTCCAAAATTGACCCTAGTCGGAATGTGGTTTCGGGACCACAAAACCGAGGCATAAAAATAATTTAAAATTTATTTTGATGCCTATAATATGTGTGCTCATGTGTGACATTTTGATGATTGATTTAGTGTTATAAAGGTGAATTCCACTAGAAAGGACTTAGTAGTGAACTTTGAAAGTACGATAGGGAAATGTGTGATGACTAATTAAAGCATGCATGCAAAACAATGGACTTGCATGTCAAATTCCCCTTTATAGGTGGTGGCGGCCATGACATCGTTTATGGGCAAAGAAAACATGTTGAAACATGTTTTGTTAATGGAGCATGAAAGAAATGATTAATAATTAGATGTGGGAAGAGAAACAAAAAAAATGTGTGTGAGAGTGTAGCATTCCCCCATTGCCGTGCAACTAAGAAAGAAAACAAAAAATTTTGTTCATCCTTGTTCTCTCCTTTTGGCGAAAATACTAAGAGGAAGAAGAGATTTTTGCTTCATTTTCTTTGTTTAGAAGAGATCTAGAAGGAGATTTGGCTAAACTTGCATCAAGATTAAGGTATGTATGAGGTTGTGTCATGAGATTCATGCATGTTTTAGTTGCCAACTTGATGTTCATGTTAGCCATGGTTCAAATCCTTGTTATGCCATGGAAGTGGTATTTGGTCAAAGTTGATATTGTGATAAAGCCATTGCATGCTAAATGTGAAGCTTGATGATGATGCATGCAATGATGGATTGACTACTCTTGAAATTTCTTTTTAGTATTCTTGAGTAGGGCATTGAGTCCTTTGTTTAACCATGACCAAAAATTTAAAAGAAGTATGGTGTGTGAGGTATTCGGCCATGGCATGCTCATGAGCATGGTTTATGTTTCTTGCATGTTAGTTAAAATTTGTGTTTTGGATGGTTATGAACACCTTGAAATTCGGCCTTGCACCTATATGTGTATATGTGTTTGCACATGATGATTTGGTTATGAAGTAAATGATAAATATGTTTGTTTAAAGAAGAAATGGTTGAAGAATGTTTGTGAAACTTGCATGTATATTCGGCCTAGTACTTATATGGTGTGAAAATCTCGAAATTTATTGTTGATTTGTGCAAGTATGACTAAGTATAATCGGCCATATGAGTGCTTGATGCTATGTTATAATTATTGAGCTTAAGTATGTGGATGTAAGTGTAAAGCGGCCTTATAAGGGCTAAGTACCTTGGATTCCCTTTGATATTCAAAACGATTAAATCAATTTATTTGTTAACATTAAGCTCAAGAGCAAAGGGGAACTAGCTCCAATAAAGGAAAAGAAAAGGTGATTGAATAGCCGTTGGAAGCGCTCGATAATCTCCAAGGTAAGTTTTCGAGTATCGAAACTTAGATTTTGATTCGATTGAACAAAGTAATAAGCAATCGAAATTGTGCCCTTGTATGTGGCCATTGAGCCGAAATGATATTCTTGATTAAGTAAATTGTGCATAAAAGTTTGTTATGAAATTGAAACAAAGATGTGTATGAATTTGCGAATTGTGATATCCGGGCTAAGCCCGAAGGCAATTGTGCGAGTTGTGATATCCGGGCTAAGCCCGAAGGCAATGGTGCGAGCTATGATATCCGGGCTAAGCCCGAAGGCAATTGTGCGAGTTGTGATATCCGGGTTAAGTCCCGAAGGCATTTGTGCGGGTTACCATAACCGGGCTATGTCCCGAAGGCGTTTGAACGAGTAGCTATATCCGGTTAAACTCCGAAGGTATGTGATTTGAAAATTATAAGCTTGCTGGAAAATTTTCAGTTAATGCACTTGTGAAATTCCCAACAACAAGGTATGTGTTGTGTGTGCTTTGCACACTAGGAGTAAGTGCGTATGAATATTTGCTCCAATGATAAGCGAGTTATCGGCCTTAACTAAGCCGTTATTTGTGTATGAATATAAGAGTTGGGATTGTGAAGTAAGCATGTCATTGAGAAATTGTGCATATGAATTATTGTTTAGCTACTTGAATGCTATGCTTTGGTTGTGTGTAAATTATGGCTCGAAACTTACTAAGCATAAATTGCTTACTCCGTTCCTTTGTTTCTCTGTTTTATAGATTTTGCTCGTTAGCGATCGGATTCGGGATCATTAAAGTCGAAGTCATCTACACTATCAAAGCCTCCATTTTGGTATAATTTTGGTTGAACTTTGAAATGGCATGTATAGGACTACCCTATTGTTGAAGTCATGTACCTTTCGGTTTTGTGTGTAAGCTTGGATAGCCATGCGAAAATGGCTTATATCGTTTTAGTATGATTCTATAATCGTTTGTATGATGATCATTATGGGGTATGGAATTGTTTTGAAAAGATTAGCCATTGGAATGGTTAATCATGATCACACTTTGTGCTATGTATGCAAAAAGGGCCAATTAAATCGTGGAAATCATGAAATTAGTAAAGGTTACCTTGAAAACAGATGCTGGCAGCAGCAGTGGTGTGGTTTTGAAAAATCATAAAAATTTGTAGGAATGGTATTAAATAGTTAATAAGTTATGTAATTGAACCTTGATGAGTCTACTTTCATATGGAAGAAACGAAACGGTCATAGAAGTTACATGTTAAGAGTTATTAAAGTTATTGTGAGACAGGGCCAGAACGGTTTCTGGGTCCCCTATCGCAACTTTAAAAATTTACTATAAATCATACAGAAAGAATTAGAAGTCATGCCTTATATGTGCAGATTCCATTTTGAGTCTAGTTTCATTAGAAACAAATGACACCAGTATTAAAGCCCTGTACAGAGAGATATTCAATTTGTAACGCGTGAAGGTCAGAGCAGTCGATCCCTGTAATATGGGTGACTTTAACTAATAAACTGTACCAATTGGCCCGACCAAAAATTCTTTAAATAAATCCATGGAAGGATATATGAGTCTAGATTCAGGGAAAATTTACAGAACCAGTTTCCGAGTTTTGAAACTCGATATATGATTTTTAAGGCGACAGTGACGTAGTTTTCCAGCCTGTCTGGAAATGCCAAATTGGTCGGTGCTTTAAGAGGATTTAGCTCGTTAACCCCTCGCGTCCGACACCGGCGATGGTCTCGGGTTTGGGGTGTTACATTTCTGCATCGAGGTAAGTTCGCATGATAATAATAATGCAATGTTATGTTTGAATTATATTTCTTACTATTATTGTATATATTTTATGACGTAATATGTTTAAGAGAAGTTGATGGATGGTATGTATGATATGAAAAAAAAAATAATATGTAATGCTAGTTGTATTATGTGAAATTGAATGGAAAATTATTGCTACGTGAATTGAGTGTTAAATTACTATTACCTGGGTTGTATGAATTGCTGCACGGTTGTACCGATGAGATTTTTTGACAAGTTTGTACGTAAATAATTTATCGATTCTTTTTATTTTTTTATATTATGTTATCATATGAAATGAGGCTACCTATAGATTGACTATTTGTTGTAAATTGAAAATTGAAAAAAAGACTATGAATAAATTTGTAACATGTTAGAAAGTGAGAAATTTCCCAGTTGAGCCTTCGGAATAAAAACGATATGAATGATCTATTGTGAAGTCGCATGTGTAGTACTAAGTGCAGGCTACTATGCGTACCCGATAACTTCAATCACGTGTGTAGTACTAAGTGCAGGCTACTACGTGTATCAGATGGTTAGGTCACGTGTGTAGTACTAAGTGTAGGCTACTACGTGTGCCGGATAATTGGTCGCATGTGTAGTACTATGTGCAGGCTACTATGCGTACCAGATAGCTTTGGCTACAAGTGTGAAAATATGTGCAGGCAATTGAGTATCAGTTATTATTCCGAAGAGTTCAATGGGAAAATCGATTAAGTAAAAATACATATGAACATGATTATATGATGAATAAGTGTTTATGAAAATTATGAGCAATGTGCTCGATAGTTGGGTGAACTTCGATAAGATAAAATGGATTAAGTGATATTATATAAGAATGAATTTTAGTAGTAAAACAGTGTTGGACAGCAGCAGTTGCGTGATTTTTAAAATTCACTAAAAATTGTGGAAGTTGAATAAAAATGTAAATGATATATGAAAATAAAGCTTGATGAGTCTATTTTCATATGAAAGAAACAGGGGAAGCAAAAGCGTTCTATATTGTGTGATATTTTAATTCTTGTGAAACAGGGTCTGAATGAATTCGAGATTCCCTGTTCTGACTTTATAAATTCACCATAAATTGTAAAAAAATTATTAAGAGTCATAATTTACATGGATGGGTTCTTTATTGAGTCTACTTTTAATGGAAAGAAACTACATGGTCGTTGGAATTCTGTACAGGGAGAAATTTGGTTCGTAGTGCACAGAGGTCAGAGTAGTTGTACTCTGAAACAGGGGAGACTTTAACTAATAAACTTTAGTAATTGGCTAAACCAAAAATTCTAGAAATTTTATGGGAGAAATATATATGAATCTAGTTTCAAGTAAAATTAACGAAACTAATTTTGGAGTTTTGTAGCTTCAGATATGAATGATTTAGTAACTATAAGTCGATAACATATCTTAACCTGAATATGTGTAATTGTACAATTATAGTGTTTTATCTTGAAAAGCATGGTAGTAATTGCTTATTATTTTCATATGAACTTACTAAGCGTAAAGCTTACCCATCCTCTCCATTTATTTAGTATTGGCAGGTTGGCTCAGGGTTGGAGATCGTCGGAGGCAAAATCACACTATCAAACTATCATTTTTGGGAGAATTAATTCAAATATTAGAAATACCAAGTGAGTGGCATGTATAGGAAGTTGGTTTGTGATATGTATTTTTATTATGATTTTGACCATACGTATTAGTTTGCATTAAGTTATCGTATAAAATCATGAGATGTGGTCCTTATCCATTATGGTTATAAGTTTAATTAATCGTGCCATGTCCTACGTTTTGATGTGATGATATAGTTAGCTTTGTTTGTTATGCATGTGTTCGAAAAGTTTTTAATTAAATGAAATTTTATGGCCCAATTTTCGTGTATGTGTATTGTTAAGTCTGGTAATGCCTCATACTCTATTCCGGCCTTGGATACGGGTAAGGGGTGTTACACAGGTGCGGTGACAATTCTGGACACAGTTTGGGATTAACTCATGAAGTGACACTGTGGACAGCAGTCAGGTGTGGATTCTTAACGTAGTCTGGAATTAACTCATGCAGTGACATTAATGCAATAAGATAGCAAAATTAAGGATAAAATAGGCTAGGATCCATTCAGTTATAAAATTCAATTTACTAAATTGAAAATGCTAAAATGTATGCTAAGGCTAACTAAATGGGGACAATTTAACCAATAAAGGGGAAAACCTATGTTCTTTCTAGTGCTATCAGTACCCCTCATTAGAGTGATAAGTTTTAACCTTTTAATTCACTATTTTAGTTTGAAGCATCGAGTATTTATTTGGTTTGATAAAGTAGAGATTGTTTTCCATCCATCCATTACAGATTAAAGAACAATTTTTGTGAATAGCAATCCCTCTATTGAATGTTACAATATAACTGTCATGAAATAAACATGCTACATAAATGAAATTCCTCTTAAAATGATGTACATAAAACACGTTCTTTAAAACAATCTTCCTAAAATTATCAAAATGTAAAATAACTTCTCCAACTGCTTCAGCTAAAACATAGCTTTCATCTCTGGTCCGCACTGAGAGGCTCTTGTCACACAGACTTCTTGTTTCATTGAACCCCTGTAAAGAAACACACACATATGGTTAGTGGCTCTAGAATCAATAACCTGGTTGTCAATTGATTCTTCCACTAAGCAAGCTTCAACCAAAAAGAGTTTCATACATTTGCCCTTTTTGGCTAAGTAATCCAAATACTCCTTGCAGTTTGATTTGAAATGCCCTTTTTCCTATTGCAGAATACACATTTGATCTTTTTGGGATCTTTTGACTTCTTAGCCTTCTTCCAGTCCACACGATGTGGAACCAAAGACTTAGTTAGTTTCTTCTTCCCTTAGCTTTCTACTTCCCCTTAGAGGACAAGGGGCCCACAACTAAGTTTCCTTCAGGTTTATCCTGAATCGACTTACCACCTATAACAGCCCGATTTTGGGCTTAGTCAGAACAGTGGTTTTGAGACCACAAGTTCGAAGTTAATAAATTATTTTTATTATTATTTTGGATTCGTAGTATGATTATATAAGTGTATGAAAATTTTGGTGAATTAATTTTAGCGTTGTGAGCCTAATTGCTAAAAAGGACTAAATAGCATAAAGGGAAAAAGTTGTGATTTACTAGCCAAAGGTGTTAAATAACTAGAGAGCCATAATTGGAGTTCTTTAAAGTGTAATTAGACCCCTAAAAAAAGCTTGGCCGGCCATAGGGACAAGATTTGACCAAATTGTCAAGGTTAGGTGGGTGTTGGTGACTTAATTGATAAATAAATAAAATAAAGAGAAAAGCTATCATATTTTTTTACCACCTTCTTCTCCACCAAAAAATTAAGGGTATTGGAAGCTTGAAACTCTCAGCCACTCATGTAACACCCCAAACCCGTGACCGTCACCGGATTTGATCACGTGGTGTTACCGGGCTTACTTCCCTTATTTCTCTCTTGACAATAATTGATTTGATTCGAGCGGGCTAGCTAACTGCGTCACTGTCACCTTAAAAATCATATCTCGAGTTCAAGAACTTGAAAATCACCGTAAATTTTCCCTGAAAATAGACTCATATATCCATCCCTGGATTTATTTATAGAATTTTTGGTTGGGCCAATTGGTACAGTTTATTAGTTAAAGTCACTCCTGTTTCAGAGTTGGACTACACTGACCTTTGCGCATTACTACCTGGATATCATCTCGTACAGAGCTCTAATGCTCATGCCGTTTGTTTCTAATGAAACTAGACTCAAAGGGGAATCTATGCATATAAGGCATGACTCCTAATTGTTTCTGGATAATTTATGGTAAATTTTCAAAGTCAAAACAGAGGATCCAGAAACCGTTCTGGCTCTGTCTCACGAAATCTCGAATATCTCTTAAAATACGGCTCATATGGTCGTTTCGTTTCGTCCATATGAAAATAGATTCATCAAGGTTCAATTTCATAATTTATTCACTATTTAATTATACTTCTACTATTTTTAGTGATTTTTCCATCTCACCTCACTGCTGCTGGCAGCATCTGTTACTAAAGCAAACAATGACTATTTCATAATTCTTCCATGGCCAACTATTTCATCATACATAATGTAACTATGGCCACCTTATCAAAATTAAGGTTTCTAAGGCTCGTGACCATAGGTTTTAGAATCACACTCAACCGACCACATAGGCCATTTTCGCATGGCTTAAAGTTTACAACCCACAATTCAACAAAACAAAATAGCCTATACATGCCAAATGTTCTCCTAGTTCAACTACGAAGACAATACCAAAAGATTTCCAGCGGTGTGATGACTTCAACGACGGTTCCGAAACACGCATAAACGATCGAGTCCAAGAGACCTAAAATGGGTGACAAGAATACACCGAGTGAGTTTATAACTCGATGAAGTCATAAGCATTCATCAACCATCCATTAATAAAATTATCCCAACATGAAACGATAAACGAGGCTAGGTACTCCATCCATATCGAAACTATACCATAATTCCTCGGACCTTTCGGTTCAATCTCATACCAAGCCATACATCCACATTTCATGTTCTATACAATAAGATATTTGAGGCATTTTCACACGTCAACTCATTTTCACCACAATCATACAATTGCAATCATCACATAGATTTAAAGCTTACCAAGCTCAACCCCGAGCATGAACGTATTGCCTATTCGTCATGAGCTCAAGGTACTTACCCGATCCGCTGTCCGGATTAACTCGATAATGTCGCACACTCGAAGTACAATTGTAATACAAGAGCATATAGTGAATCCGCACACTTAGTGCTATATATTTTCAGCTCGCACATTTAGTGCTATATAATTTTTAGCTCGCACACTTAGTGCTATATATTTTCAGCTCGCACACTTAGTGCTATATAATCAAACTCGCACACTTAGTGCTGTACAATTTTAAACCCGCACACTTAGTGCCTATCTTGTCACCATGTCCATTTATACCCGCACACTTAGTGCCGAGACCAATACCTTATGCATTTTGCTGCCTTTATACATTCAACAATGGCATCATTCCATACACATACATTTCCATTTACACATCAACTCATTTAAACACATTTGCATATATATTATGATCATTTAAATCAACACCAAATATATGCTTAATGACTTACCTCGGACGTTGTCGCACGTCTTCAACGGCTATTCAATTACTTTTTCTTTTCCCTTGTCCAACTTCGATCCTTTGAGCTCTTGAGCTAAATCAAACAAATTTACTTCCCAATCAAACACACACATACGGCAACCATATATTGTTTTTAACACATTCGGTCACTTGGGCGACCCATTTAACTTTTAAGCATTCATTTCAAATTTTAGTTAAACAATGCGAATGCCATTAGCTCCTAATGCCACACACACATATGCATAAAATTTAATCATACATGACCCATAGCTCATTTGGTCATTCATCTCTCAAACTTACCAAGCTTCATACCACACTTCCTTGGCGAATACATATATAAGCACAATTTAGCATTTTCATTTACTTAATATTTCATACCTATCATGCTAGCGAATATTGTTTAATCAAGTTCAACATCCTCATATACGGCATTAGCATCCAAACAACCTATATGAACATTTAACTAATTCAAGCTTCACCCATCCACACTTATTCATTTAACATAAAGAAAATATATCAACCTCTTCACTATCAACCATGGCCGAATGCTTCATGGGTTTAAGGTAGATTCAAGAAAGAACCTCATAATTATTAAGATGTAAGCAACTACCCTTGTTCATCTAGATTTAGTATGAACAACAACTATCACCATTATTAATCACCATAGCCGAAAACCTCACCCTCATGGCCGAATGTACCAAACATTTCCTAACTAAACTTTTGCAAATTTTTAACCTCATATCGATCTCAACTTGTTCAATACAACATGAAACAATCCCTTCTCCTAACCTCTTGATACACGGCTTGATGTTCAAACCCCATGAAAGTTTGATTTTCATGACATTACCAAAATGCATTATGACAATTAGCTCAACAAACTCAAGAAGTTAAAGCCAACATCTCAAAGCTTACCTCCAACTAGAAGAAGGGTTGCGAATTTGCTTAATGAAAAGCTCTCCAATTCTTTCCTTTGGTTCACGGCAAGAAGAACAAAGCATAACCAAATTCCCTTTTTTTCTTTCTTTGGTTAGTCACGCAATGGGGCATCCACACACTTTTTTTTCTTTTTTTTTTCAACATTTTCTTTAATGTTAGCACATTATTTTATTGCTTCATACATCACTCACTAACCAAACATGTTGGGAGCATGTTTCCTTTGCCCATCAACACCCACCTTGGCCGGCCACTATAGCAATAATTGGGCAATTTAACATGCAAGGACAACATTTCCTAGTATGCATCAATAGGCCACTTCAACATTTGCCTATCACATTTCTAAGTTTTCTCACACAAGTCCTATTTAGCAAAATTCACTTAAAATTTTCAAAATTCAAACACGAAATTTCCACACATGCCTATATACACATATAATAAACACAGAATCCAATATTTAATTGTTTTTATGACTCGGTTTGTGGTCCCGAAACCACTTCCCGACTAGGGTCAATTTGGGGCTGTCACAACTCATTCCTCTCTAAAGTAAGTGATTTAGGTAGTTATTTTTTATGATTTTGGTACTTTTGGAACCCATGTAACATGAGCCAACTAATGAGGGGACTATTTTGCAAAATGGTTGAGTCTAGGGTTTTTCCATGAAAGCATATATGTTGTTAACTGAATTTTTATGGAAGAATATGAGTTATGGTTGTGAAATAAACAACTTTTGTGAAAGAACTTCTCATGAAAACCCTAATAGGACCATTTTGTAAAGATTGTAAATAGACAGTAATATGGTGAAATAATGGAAATTTTAGGTTTCTATCAGAGTAAAAAGGGTTTGGCTAGGCTTAAGGCATGAAGAAATTCGATAAAAATTGATTTTCGAGCCTAGGGGTAAAATGGTCATTTTGTGAAAGTCTAAGGGCAAAATGGTCATTTTGTAAAAATGTGATTTTTTTTACTGTATAAATTTATCTAGTGATTAAATGGATGAATTTTTATTATTTTAGATCAAGAAATACAAAATTCGAACCTAGACCAGGGAAAGGCCAAGCAAATAGATTAAAACCGACTATTCGCCTACATTTTGTAATTTGAGGTAAGTTGTATGTTAATAATGCAACTATATTGTTATAATGTATAATTGAATTGATATTGCATAAATTGTTTTGCTTGTGAATATGAGTGTGCATGTTGAGAAATTAATGAAATAAAGACTCCCGATTAAACATTAGGAATAGAATTGGATATTCATGCCATTACATTGGGTGATATGTGTGCTAGTGTAAGACACGTCTGGGACATGCATCACCACATTACGAGAGCCAGTGTAAAACATGTCTAGGACATACATCGGCCTTGAGAGATACAAGCCAGTGTAATACATGCTTAGGACATGTATCGGCATTGAGACAAGAGCTAGTGTAAGACATGTCTGGGACATGCATCGGCCTCGAGATAAACAAGCTAGTGTAAGACCTGTCTGGGACATGGCATCGGCACCAATAGATAGGAGCCAGTATAAGACCTATTTGGGACACGGCAATAGCCTCGATATATGGAAGTCAGTGTAAGACCTGTCTGGGACATGGCATCGACTTTGATGCGCTAGCCAGTGTAAGACCATGTTTGGGACATGGCGTCGACATCTTATCCCATGTTTGGGGCTATTGAATATCCTATAGTATTCTAAATGGTTAAACGGAAGATTTATGGTTTACATCAAAATGAGAGAATTTATGACCATGTGGTGAGTGGTACAAGTACCTAAATGAGAATTACGACATACGAACTTTATTTACGTTGTATGTTTAGAAAAGGAGGAAATTGAGTAAGTTATGCATATGACTACTTGTGCATTTTACATGAATTACGAAATGTGAATTCAAACCAATGTTGTATGATTGGTGAGGAACAAATATGAGCAAGTAGTGTTTATGAATCCTTACTTTCATGTGCGAAACGAGAAATGTTGGGAGTATGACCCCTTATGGTAGCTTATAGTTACTCGCTATTTACATGCGACTTACTAAGCTTTATGCTTACCTCTTTTCCTTCCCATTTTCTTATAGTGTTGCCAAAATAGCTCGTGGATCATAGCTTTACGACAGAGAAGCCAGTCACACTCTCCTTGAAGCAATTGGTATAGCTAGTTTTATCATTTTGATTATGGCATATATAGGAACTAGTCTTTTTTGTAATGGTCACATTGTTTTGGGCCAAACGAGTGGCTTTTCAAAGCTCTTTAGTCATTTTGTATAACTCCATGGATGGTGGCAAATATTGGTTATTGATAAGTGTAAATGATGATGATTTCATAGATGAGTAAATCGCATGACTATTCAAGTTCTTGTTAGATTGTTAAAGTGTAATGTAGTTGTATTAGATATCTTGTTGTGGTTGAATTGGCTTTGTGTTGCTGTGTGAATCGGTTGTATGTATTGCTTTGTAGGTAGGTGTTAGTAAGGGTGGCAAAAAGGCTTGGTAGATAGCCTATTTTTGTCCACACGGCTAGACAGACGGGCGTGTGCCTAGGCCGTGTGTGACACACGGATAGCCTCATGGGCGTGTTGTTCGACAGTGTGTCCCCTGTGCCTCAAATTTGCAAGTCAGTAAGCATGGTAGTAAACATACGAGCAGAGGCACAGTCATGCGTCTCAGCAGTGTGGAGGACACGGCCTTTAGCCACGGGCTTGTGCCTTGGTTGTGCGCCTTTAATTTATTGTTAACGTCAAAAACAGAATGTCAAGGTTTTTACACACAGGCTGCAACACGACCGTGTCATGGCAGTGTGAAGGACTTGGGCTGTAGACACGGACATCTGCTCAGCCATGTGAAAACCCATGTAGGTTCAAATTTGGAATTTAATTTACAATTGCTCGAGGCACAGGCATGTCCCCTTATGCTTAGGTCATGTATGTAACACCCCAAACCCGGCCCAGACGTTACGGCCGAATCCGGTGTGTCACATTGAAGCATTATTAGAGAAGTCATGTTTTATCTAAAATCTTTCTTTGTGTTTAAAGAATATTTTCATTTTGAATTAAAGTGAATGGAAGCTGCGCACCCGGTAGGATTCAAGAAAAGAGAAGGTGAGTCAATTAGACTGCTTAAGTACCTAGCTCTTCCATGATCCAATCTTAGACATGCACACATCCATTGCCACACTTTAAGCTTAGTACTTGTCCACGAACAACAAATTAAGTTTAAGTCTATTTAAAATATTTATTTCCTTTGAAAACATTTACGTTGCGGTTGCTTTGCTCGGTTATCGTGATATTTTGAAAATAAGTAACTTTTATAAAATGCACTCTATAGCTAACCAATTTTAAGGATTCAATTTAAGTGATGTGAATCTCAAGTTGCAAACGATTTAAGTAATTTAAAAACCCAAAATAAAAATAATAAAGCGGTCTTATTACAACTTTAACCAAAATAGAAATAATCAGAAATAAATGCGAAATTTAAAAGGAAGCTAATTGAAACTTATTTAAAAGCAAGAAATTTAATCTTCGTGACCATTCTGAATCCCGCCCAGCTCTAAGTCCACCAACTAGGGCTCACCTGCAAGGATGGAAGAGAAAGGGGGTGAGTTTAGAAAACTCAGTATGTATGGAAAACCCATCCAAAGCCCAAGTCAGCTCAAGCCCATTGGGCCTAAGCCCTATTCAGATAACAGCAGGTACTGGGCCAAAGCCCTTTTCAGAATACAGTAAACTGGGCCTGAGCCCCTTTTCAGATAATAGTATGGCCCATAGGCCCATTCCAGAACAGAACAGACATATTCGTGTATGCAAGCCCAACCCAGCCTATAACCAACCGCTACACTCCACCTGCATCACCCTACACTCCATGTGGGGAATAGCTCAACCCACCCAACCCTACACTCCACGATTGCAAAGATTGTCTCAGATATCGATAAGTTTAGGCAAAGCCTCCAAGACGTGGTCAAGCCACTTTCAAGACTTCCTCCATCAATAACCCATCCCCATGCATCAGATAATAATAACATGGCATGCAGTAAATAGTAGCAATCAAACATGCATTCAGGTCAACCTTAACCCTAGGGGTATATCAGTAATTTTGCTCCTAGGGGTAAATCTGTAAATTTTCTACCTATAAAGGTATTTCAGTAATTTTATTAGTTTTAAGGGTTCTCATGAATGTTACGGTCCTTACTAGCCCATTTGTCATCGCAATAATTTATTTGTCTCAATTTCACAATTTTAGCCATTGGGCCCTAAAACCCCTAATGGGCCCTATAGTGTCCATTAGCAATTTAAGCCCATTTAATTCAAGTTTTATAACCAGTTTATCGGTTTAAGCAGTTTTGATTCCACAGTCTAACAGAACATACTTATTGCCTAATTTTATTATCATCTTTTTTTCTCGTATGGGCCCGTAACCTCATTGGGCCCAATTTTAGCCTATCGAGGCCCAATTACCAAAGTGCACAAAATTTCACACACGACTAACTTACCACTTTGCAATTTTAGATTTAATGATTTCTAAATTTCTTGTGAGCACTCGCACACTCACAAGCCCACGAAATGCCAGAATTTCGGCATTTCAGCTTTTGCCGAATTGAACTATGAGAGGGTGTTGGATACACACCTGTTTCACGACGGCTGCTACTGAGATCCCTTACGATGTCCTACAATTGATCACCATAATTCTTAGATTACAACCCACAACAACCAATCCCAATATTCAGCAATCCATATACGAACCATGCCCCTAAAGCCTTTAGAATCTTACCTTTTTGCCAAAAACCGATGACTAGATCTAAGTCTAGTTGTTCCAAAGATCCAAGCCTTCGATCAAACCTCTAGAAGACACTAATCACCAAAAGAAATAGTCGGTTAAAGACCCTTAAAGCCCTATGCCCAAATCGATAGCCACCCTAGAATTTAGGGACTTCGGCTTTTCTAAATTGCAAAATAAGACTAGATCTGAAGTGATGAGCACTTACCACTTATTCCTATTTGATTTCTACGTAGATGTACTGTAGATCTATCCTCTAAACTATAGTAGAACTCGAATCCAGGAGATCTGAAGTTTCGGCTATAAGTCCCTAAATCTATAGTATTTCGGCTTTTTAAGTGATGAAGAAGTTGACGATTTGAGGCTATAACTTTGAAGTAATGTTGCCGACAGATGCTAAGGGTTTAGAGAAGATGAAAGTTGATCAAAAAGAACAAAAATAATTGAAGGATTTTGGCTTGGAGAAATCGGCACAAGAAGTGAGTTTTCGGGATTTCAGCTTTTATGGCAATCGGCTATGGAGGTTTTGTGGAGGATGGGATTGACAGAGGAGGTGAGTAAGGTGATCAGAAGGTTTTGGCTAGAATAAAAAGCAAAAAGGAAGAAAGAAAATGGAGGAAAAAGAGAGGAAGAAGAAATCAGCACCAAGGAGACGGAATTTGCATTTTCGACTTTTGTAAGAACTCAGAAAGGATGAATGACAGTGAAAGCTTTCAGGTGGCTAACCCTAATTCTCCAATACAGAAAAGGAAAAGAACCTAACCCTAATATCAACTAAAACAATCGGCCCAACCTCCCTAAGGCCCTTGCTGAAATTCACTTAAGTGATCACATGCCCAGCACATGCCTAAAAAAAATAACAATATGCCTACCTTGCAACTTGAACCCTGGACCTTTAATTCCTAACCCAGACGCCATTTTTTTAGGAACTTAGTGGCACCACCTTGCCACTTTACCAAGGCCTTATTTGTGTCCTATTTTACCACATCAACTTTAAAAGCCCATATCGCCAGAACCCTCTCTCCCACAATTAAAATTCAGGAATTGCCTCGAATTAAATTTACTCTGGGGCCTTTTTTCCCACACCATAAACCCTTCGCAATTTATTTAATTACTAAACTAAACATATGAAATAGTAACAACATCAAAATTATTCGGGCCATTTTCCACCGAACCCAGACTCAAGGCCCAATACTTCCAGGCCCAAAATTGGGGCGTTACAACTCTACTCCCTTTAAAGAAATTTCGTCCTCGAAATTTTCAAACTATCAACTAACCGTATTACTCAAGTCAAACCACTATGCTTCTGCTGTGCACTGTAATTAAAAAAATAATTCTTAGTACGACCCAGAACGTCTAATTACCAAAGTAAAGAAACATCTATCAAGTACGCATACAACTCGTAACACACACTTAAATAAAATAAGCTTGGCAATCCTGAGCTCGATGCTCCTTGGACCCACATCTAAAGCATGCTCCTGTCTTCCTATGGCATTCACCCGGATGATTCCCGTTGTAGTTCTTGCAGGTTGGAAAGTTTGGCCGTGTCTTAACTTGTTTCACAGAATGAGGCTTAGTCTTCTGAGAACTAGAATCCTTCCTTTTCTTACACTCCAAGCACCCTACTTGAAGCGTTTCCCTAATCTCCTTAATTTTGGTATCCAATACTTCCTCTACCACTTTCCTTACTAACTCGGCAGTGCCTCAGTACCAAGCTCCGAGTTACCGCTACCCGAAGTTGGCAGACTTTGCTTACCCTCAGAATCCATATCAACTCTCTACATTATCAGCATGCATAACAATAACTACTAAGATCTTGATTCAAAAATTTCAGTATTTATACAGATGTCCTATGCATAAAGAGTATTTCAAAGTTCTTGTTTTCGCAGTATCGTATCCTAGCTACAGTCTCAGTCTTCTAAAGTTTTCAATTTTCCCTACTATCTCAGTTTCTACAGTTTCAGTATTACCCTAACTACAGAATCATAGTAGGCTCTCAGTACTATCTATAGTAGTATAACAATATTTCAGTACAGTACAGAATAAAAATACTTACAGACTTGGTGCCGGGGATTCAGTGTGCCACTTCTAAAAAAATCAAAAATTTAAATTTATTCTTTGTGCACTTTGAAAACAAAATTTAAAAGATTTCCTAACATTTCCACAAAATCGATTTCAGTGTTTCTCCATGGAACTAGATTTCAAAATTTTATGAAAAACGTTTAGACCCGATCCACAGCTGAGTTGTTGCAACCGGGCTCTGATACCACTAAATGTAACACCGCAAACCCGGCCCAGACATTATGGCCGAATCCGGTGTGTCACATTGAAGCATTATTAGAGAAGTCATGTTTTATCTAAAATCTTTCTTAGTGTTTAAAGAATATTTTCGTTTTGAATTAAAGTGAATGGAAGCTGCACACCAGGTAGGATTTAAGAAAAGAGGAGGTGAGTCAATTAGACTGCTTAAGTACCTAGCTCTTCCATGATCCAATCTTAGACATGCACACATCCATTGCCACACTTTAAGCTTAGTACTTGTCCACGAACAACAAATTAAGTTTAAGTCTATTTAAAATATTTATTTCCTTTGAAAACATTTACGTTGCGGAAGCTTTGCTTGGTTATCGTGATATTTTGAAAATAAGTAACTTTTATAAAACACGCCCTAGAGCTAACCAATTTTAAGGAATCAATTTAAGTGATGTGAATCTAAAGTTGAAAACGATTTAAGTAATTTAAAAACCCAAAATAAAAATAATAAAGCGGCCTTATTACAACTTTAACCAAAATAGAAATAATCAAAAATAAATGCGAAATTTAAAAGGAAGCTAATTGAAACCTATTTAAAAGCCAAAAATTTAATCTTCGTGACCACTCTGAATCCCGCCCAACTCCAAGTCCACCAACTAGGGCTCACCTGCAAGGATGGAAGAGAAACGGGGTGAGTTTGGAAAACTCAGTGTGTATGGAAAACCCATCCAAAGCCCAAGTCAGCTCAAGTGTAACACCCCTATCCCGTATCCGTCGCCGGAATAGGTAAAGGGGCATTACCGGACTTGAAACTCATATCCGAACAGTAAAAATATGTATATATTTTTTTGTATAAAGAACGTTCCTTTAGGTAAATACTAAAGACAGTCAGGGATACAATTTAACTGCTATAAGTACACATTCAAAAGATGCCATTTTCGCATGGCTTATATACATTAACCAAAATATTCTTCTACCATTGGTCTATTCTTTACATGCCATAAAATAATTCAAAACATAACAAGAACAAGCAGTGGATAGTGATAGTGTGACTAGTTGCTGACGATCCCCGAGCCTGTAGCTTCCAAATGAGATCTATAAAACAGAGGAAACAAAGTAAGCGGAGTAAGCATTACAATGCTTAGTAAGTTTTAAGCGGTGTCAACAGATAACAATCAAATTATAACATAATTGTTTGTATTTTATTTCACTCTTCCTTCTGCATACCATCCCTTTACCGAATATGCCCATCTCATCATATATAATAGGCGATAAATTCTCACTTGATAGTGATCTCTTATAAACATAGGTACATTACATATTTTCACCTAACTTTCCACATTGACCAAACGCACAATAATCATAGAAACGGTCTTATTGCTTTACTCACATATGCATCACATAACGACCTTGTGATTTAGTCCAAATCAAGCTTAAATATAATCTCAAAATACATACCGACCACTTAACGCATTGAACGTATTTATTACCAATTGTTCTTGTGAAGTCGTATAATCTTATGCTTTACTCGAATCTTCAAATGAAACCTTTAGCTCGAATAGTCCCCACATGTAGTTATCGGGTCTTACCTGACAAAATCTCCACACGTAGTCATCGGGTCTTACCCGGACATAATCTCCACACGTAGTCATCGGGTCTTACCCTAATATATTTCAAGTTTCATGTACATTTAATCACATGTTACAACATTCACATCGACTGTCATATTTGTAATTCATTTGCCTCATCAAATATCTAATAATACACACCTTTCACATTTGGTCATTCGACCACAATATACACACATCTCCTACATATTTCACACTAGCCATTCGGCTTTACCAAATATACATATCTCATACATATTTCACACTAGCCATTCAGCTTTACCACATATACATATCTCATTCATATTTCACACTAGCCATTCGGCTTTACCACATATACATATCTCATTCATATTTCACACTAGCCATTTGGCTTTACCACATATACATTTCTCATATATATTTCACACTAGCCATTCGGCTTTACCACATATACATATCTCATACATATTTCATATTAGCCATTCGGCTTTACCACATATACATATCTCATACATATTTCACATTAGCCATTCGGCTTTACCACATATACATATCTCATACATATTTCACATTAGCCATTCGGCTTTACCACATATACATATCTCATACATATTTCACACTAGCCATTCGGCTTCACCACATATACATATCTCATACATATTTCACATTAGCCATTCGGCTTCACCACATATACATATCTCATACATATTTCACACTAGCCATTCGGCTTTACCACATATACATATCTCATATAGATATTTCACATTAGCCATTCGGCTTTACCACACACATATATATTTATCTTGTACATCAATTTCAGCAATAGCTTATAAGCAACTCAAATAGTTTCATCAATGTTTACAACAAATTCACATATTCACTACAAGTTGTTTTCCTGAGCAATAGTCACTAAATTATTTATAACTGGAGCTACAAAACTCAAAATCAATTTCCGTTAATTTTCCCTGAATATAGACTCATATATCTTCCATCCATAAAATTTTCAGAATTTTAGGTTTGGCCAATCAATGCCATATTTTTCTTAAAGTTTCCCCTGTTTCACTATTTGACTAATCTGACCACTCTTCACTACGAATTAAATTTCTCATTGTACAGAATTCAAAATATGTTCTATTTGATTTCATTTGAAACTAGACTCATTAAGGAGTCTAAGCATATAAATTTTATCTTATAACCATTTTTTTACAAATTATAATGATTTTCTAAAAACAGAACAGGGGATTTCGGAGTCTTTCTGACACTGTCTCACACAACTTTAAATATCTCTTTATAGGAAATTTCTTTACTTACACAGTCTCTTTTATAAGAAACTAGACTAATTAAGCTTTGATTACATATTTTATTCAGCCTATAATTCCACACCAACAATTTATAGTGATTTTCTAAAATCACGTTACTGCTGCTGTCCTAAGCAAATTATTACAATTTGCTCTTAAATTTCCAAGTCCAAACACTTATGAACTTACCATTTGAGTTTAAGACATATCATGGCCACATCATATCATTTTAAATCAACTCATTATGTCCTATTATGATTGAATTTATTCAACGTTTAATCACTTAAAACTTACCTCGGAAGTTGTCGAACGATTTCAACGGCTATTCGATCACCTTTTCCTTTCCTTTATCCAACTTTGATCCTCTAAGCTCTTGAGCTAAATCAAACAATTTGCTTCCCAATCAAACACAATCACATGGCATCCATATATATTTTGGAACCATTCTTAACATACTACTCATTTACAAAACAAAACACTCATATCACAATTATAAAACTACAAGCCGAATATACCTATACTTACCTCACTTAAACATCAACCCTCAATTCATGTACATTCTCAAATAGAGTAATGCTTACTTGAACTATTAGCCAACTTTATCAAATGAACAATTTTACTTAAAGTTCCATATATATATATCTACATAAGTGCTTAGATACCATGTTTCCAACAATTATTTCCTAGCTTAGTAGCCGAACCAATATTCAATAACAAACTCCTCTTTGATCAAATATATATTCGGCAAGGACATGATAATTTATACTACATCAATTTTAAGCACATAAATTACTCAAACATAATCAAATTCACATTCGGTCTTGGTACATAATAAGGTAGCCGATTCTTTACCCTTAGCACCCAATGCTCACATATGATTTTTTTGTATAGTTCAAACACTCATATACCATCGTTCATCTAAATTTAACATGAAACAACAACCATATATCTCTTCCATTTTCTACCATGGCCGAATGCTCTAGCTACCACACCGTTTCAAATTTTGCCATGGGTTAAGCAAAGAACTTAATGACTAACTCAAAAATGCTAAAAAGAAAATCCAAGAATCATCAATCCACCATCACATGTATCATTACAAAGCTTCATACTTAGCATGCTAATGACATCAACACAAATCCACATTAGCCGAAACTTAACTCATACAAAACCTATCTTCAAACCATAAAATAGGTAGAATTTAACTAATCATTCAAATGGTGCATAAATTTTTTTTTTTTCAAGAATGGCATTGAACTTACCTTCCTCTTGTTATCCACCTTGGCCGGATTTCTTCCCTAAAGATTTTTCTTCCTCCTCTTTCTCTAGTCACGGCAATGGGGGAGTAAGGGTGAGACAACTTTGGTTTCTCCTCCCACTCACCTCATGTTTTATCATTCTTAATTCACTATTTTATTTTCTAAACTAATAATGCTAATAGAAAATTCATATTATCATCAATGCCCCATCCATGGCCGGCCACTACTCATTATAATTGGAAATTTGACATGCAAACCTATCATTCTTATAACATGCATTAATTGATCCTTATAGATTAACCTGTCACATTTTAAAAGTGTCACACATAAGTCCTATTAGCTGAATTCACATGCAATCGACTAAATCAGAGCTTAAAACTTTCACACATTCATATTTACACATTTTAGACAATAAATATCATATTCAAATACTTCGGTGATTCGGTTTAGCGGTCCCGAAACCGCTTTTCGACTAGGGTCAATTTAGGGCTGTCACGTCAAGCCCATTAGGCCTAAGCCCTATTTAGATAACAATGGTCTCGGTCAAGCCCTTTTCGTAATCTGATGGCGGGCTGAGCCCTTTTCAGATAACAAGATGGCCCATAGGCCCATTCTAGAACAAAACAGACATATTCGTGTATGCAAGCCCAACCCAGCCTATAACCAACCGCTACACTCCACCGGTACCAGCCCTACACTCCATGTGGGGAATAGCTCAACCCACCTAGCCCTACACTTCACAGTTGCAGTATTGCTGCTCAGATATCAATAAGTTGAGGCAAAGCCTCCAGTACGTGGTCAAGCCACTTTCAGTACTTCCTCCATCAATAACCCAGTCCCATGCATCAGATAATAATAACATGAAATGCAGTGAATAGTAGCAGTCAAACATGCATTCAGGTCAACCTTTACCCTAGGGGTATATCAATAATTTTGCTCCTAGGGGTAAATTTGTAAATTTTCCACCTATAAAGGTATTTTAGTAATTTTATCAATTTTAAGGGTTCTCATGAATCTTACGGTCCTTATTAGCCCATTTGTCATCGCAATAATTTATTTGTCTGAATTTCACAATTTTAGCCATTGGGCCCTAAAACCCCTAGTGGGCCCTACAGTGTCCATTAGCAATTTAAGCCCATTTAATTCATGTTTTATGACCATTTTACCGGTTTAAGCAGTTTCGATTCCATAGTCTAATAGAACATACTTATTGCCTAATTTTATTATCTTCTTTTTTTCTCGTATGGGCCCGTAACCTCATTGGGCCCAGTTTTAGCCTATCGGGGTCCAATTACCAAAGTGCACGAAAGTTCACACACGACTAACTTACCACTTTGCAATTTCAGATCTAATGATTTCTAAACGTGTTGTGAGCACTGGCACACTCACAAGCCCACGAAATGCCGGAATTTCGGCATTTTGGATTTTGCCGAATTGAACTATGAGAGGGTGTTCGATACACACCTGTTTTGCGACGACTGCTACTGAGATCCCTTACGATGTCCTACAATTGATCACCATAATTCTTAGATTACAACCCACAACAACCAATCCCAATATTCAGCAATCCATATTCGAACCATGCCCCTAAAGCCTTTAGAATCTTACCTTTTTGCCGAAAACCGATGACTAGATCTAAGTCTAGTTGTTCCAAAGATCCAAGCCTTCGATCAAACCTCTAGAAGACACTAATCACCAAAAGAAATAGTCGGTTAAAGACCCTTAAAGCCCTATGCCCAAATCGATAGCCACCCTAGAATTTAGGGACTTCGGCTTTTCTAAATTGCAAAATAAGACTAGATCTGAAGTGATGAGCACTTACCACTTATTCCTATTTGATTTCTACGTAGATGTACTGTAGATCTATCCTCTAAAATATAGTAGAACTCGAATCCAGGAGATCTGAAGTTTCGGCTATAAGTCCCTAAATCTATAGTATTTCGGCTTTTTAAGTGATGAAGAAGTTGACGATTTGAGGCTATAACTTTGAAGTAATGTTGCCGACAGATGCTAAGGGTTTAGAGAAGATGAAAGTTGATCAAAAAGAACAAAAATAATTGAAGGATTTTGGCTTGGAGAAATCAACACAAGAAGTGAGTTTTCGGGATTTCGACTTTTATGGCAATCGACTATGGAGATTTTGTGGAGGATGGGATTGACAGAGGAGGTGATTAAGGTGGTCAGAAGGTTTTGGCTAGAAGAAAAATCAAAAAGGAAGAAAGAAGAAAGAAAATGGAGGAAAAAGAGAGGAAGAAGAAATCGGCACCAAGGAGAAGGAATTTGGATTTTCGGCTTTTGTGAGAACTCAGAAAGGATGAATGACAATGAAAGCTTTCAGGTGGCTAACCCTAATTCTCCAATACAGAAAAAGAAAAGAACCTAACCCTAATATCAACTAAAACAATCGGCCCAACCTCCCTAAGGTCCTTGCCGAAATTCACTTAAGTGATCACATGCCCGGCACATGCCTAAAAAAAATAACAATATGCCTACCTTGCAACTTGAACCCTAGACCTTTAATTCCTTCCTAGACGCCATTTTTTAAGGAACTTAGTGGCGCCACCTTGCTACTTTACCAAGGCCTTATTTGTGTCCTATTTTACCACATCAACTTTAAAAGCCCATATCGCCAGAACCCTCTCTCCCAAAATTAAAATTCAGGAATTGCCTCGAATTAAATTTACTCTTGGGCCTTTTTTCCCACACCATAAACCCTTCGTAATTTATTTAATTACGAAACTAAACAAACGAAATAATAATAAAATCCAAATTATTTGGGATATTTTCCACCTGAACCCAGACTCAAGGCCCAATACTTCCAAGCCCAAAAGTCAGGGCGTTACAGTGTAAACCACATTGGCCTTCAGCATGGCCAGGTCAAAATGGCCACACGTCCGTGTCATCTTTCCACATAGGCGTGTGCCCTTATCTCAAGTTATATTTTTTTAAAGTCTTTAAAGATGTTCGGTTTAACACCGGATAATTTCCCTAGGATGATTTGGGCCTTGTAGGCCCATATTGAGAATTTTTAGATTAAGAGCGAAAAGTTTTAAATTTGATCTAGTTTTTATAACTCGAAAATGATCGTATGCATACGTTTAAGTCAAGTAATGCCTCGTGCCCAGTCCCGGCCTCAGACTCTGGTGAGGGGTGTTACATTTAGTTGTATCAGAGCTATGGTTTAATCGATTCTAGGACTAAACTAGCATGAGTACGAGTCTAGCTATACATGCCATAATTGTATATTGATAGTGTGACGACTCCTGATGAAATAAATTATGTTTTTAATATAGTAAATGGATCCTGGCATGGCTACAGCGGATGACGTGGAAAGTAATGCGTCGGCTCTCGCTAAAGAGACTGTGCCAGTATACAGTGTGCCCATAACAATAAGTCAGGGCAGAGGGTCTAAAGAAACTTACCTCCACATGATGGATGCATGGTACTCAGAGTTTATTCATGCAAATCTGAATACTCCACCTCCCCTACCTCCCCCAATTCCTCAACCCATTTATATAGCTCCTCAAGGAACAAAAATGGCTAGAAGAGAGAAACCTTCAATGGATAGAATTAGAAAGTACGGGGCTGAAGAATTTTGGGCAAACATAGATGACCCAGAGAGAGTAGAATTTTAGTTGGAGAATACCATTAGGGTCTTTGATGAGCTATCATGCACACCTAAGGAGTGCATGAAGTGTGTAGTGCCACTCTTGTGAGACTCAACCTACCAATGGTGGGATACTCTCATGTCGATCATACTGAGAGAGTGGATAACGTGGGAATTCTTTCAGGAAGAGTTCAGAAAGAATTACATTAGCCAAAGGTTCATCAACCAAAAGAGGAAAGAATTCCTCGAACTGAAGCAAGGTCATATGATAATGACGGAGTATGAGCGTGAGTTTGTGAGACTCAGCAAGTGTGCACGGAAGTGCATATCCACAGAAGCCATGATGTGTAAAAGTTTTAAAGATGGATTGAATGAAGACATTCGTCTATTAGTTGGAATTTTAGAGTTGAGAGACTTTGTAGTACTTGTTGAGAGAGCTTGCAAGGCCGAAGAATTGGCCAAAGAGAAGCGAGTCTCGTGACTCAAAAAAAAGACAGATGGGGAAATCACACTAGACCTCATCCAAGAGATCAAGAGAGTTTCTTGCTCGATCAAATGCGTTAGTAGGATTTTCGAGTAGAAATAAGAGCAAACAGCAAGTAGTGTCTAAAGCTCAAACCACTTCTATCGCAAGTGTTAGTAGTGCTCGACCAAATAGACCAGAATGTTCACAGTGCGGTAGACGTCATTTTGGTAAGTGCTGAGGTAATGAAAGAGGCTGCTTTAAAGGTGGGTTGTTGGACCATTTTATTCATAGCTGTCCTGAGATGGTCAAGAAAGATAAGGATCAAATTGTGAGATTGGGTAACACTCCTTTAAAGGGTAGACCACATAAGAACCTGGGAAGTGGGGCTAGCAATAGAGGTGCACCTAGGGATGTTACTGTGAGGTCTGAGGGCAGAGCACCTGTAAGGACTTATGTTATACGTGCCCATGAAGAGGCAGAGTCTCTTGATGTGATTACGGGTACCTTTTCTATCCATGATATATCTGTCATTGCTTTGATTGACCCGAGGTCTACCCATTCCTATATTTGCATGAAATTGATACCCCGTATGAATGTGATAGTCGAGTCCACTGAATTTATGGTAAAAGTGTCCAACCCTTTAGGCAAACATGTGTTGGCTGACCAAGTGTGTAGAAATTGTCCCTTGAGGATTAGAGGTCATTGTTTTCTGGCTAACTTAATGTTATTGCCGTTTAATGAATTTGGTGTAATCCTTGGGATTGATTGGTTAACTTCTCATGGTGTTGTAGTGGACTATGGACGAAAAGTTATCGAGTTGAAATGTGGGAAATGGGATGTTCTTCGTATTGAAACGGATGAAATAGACAATTCGCCTGTAGTAATATCGTCTATGGCTGCAGAGAGATATTTGAGAAAAAGGGTGCGAAGCTTACCTCGCCTTTGTGTTGAATACTCAAACATCTGAATTGAAGATCGAGTCAGTACCAGTGGTATGTAAGTTCTCAGATGTGTTTCCGGAGGAATTACCCGGATTGCCTCCGATGAGGAAAGTTGAATTTGGAATTGAATTAGTCCCTAGCACAGCACCTATCTCGATTACTTCATATAGGATGGCTCTGACAGAGTTAAAGGAGTTAAAAGTCCAACTACAGGAGTTAACGGATAAAGGTTTTATAAGACCAAGCTTTTCTCCGTGGGGTGCTCTGGTACTTTTTGTGAAAAAGAAAGACGAGTCGATGAGGTTATGTATAGACTACAGACAACTTAACAAGGTGACTATAAAGAACAAGTATCCCTTGCCAAGGATAGACGATCTGTTTGACCAATTGAAAGGAGCCACCATGTTTTCCAAGATAGACTTGAGGTCCGGTTATTACCAGCTCAGAGTAAAGGAGGAAGATGTACCAAAAACTGCATTTAGGACAAGGTATGGGCACTATGAGTTCCATGTCATGCCCTTCGGTTTAACAAATGCCCTTGTGGTATTTATGGATTTGATGAACCGCATTTTCTGACCGTATTTGGATAAGTTCATGGTGGTCTTTATTGATGATATATTGATTTATTCTCGAGATACGAGTGAACACGCGGAGCACTTGAGGATTGTTTTGCAAACCTTGAAGGATAAACAGTTGTATGCCAAGTTTAGTAAAAATGAGTTTTGGCTTCGAGAGGTCAGATTCTTAGGACACATCATGTTGGGTGATGGAATTAGAGTTGACCCTAGTAAGATATTAGTCATTATTGAGTGGAAGCCACTGAGTAATGTGTCAGATATTAGAAGCCTTTTGGGCCTAACGGGTTACTACAAACGGTTTGTTAAAGGGTTCTCCATGATAGCTACTCCGACGACAAGGTTGCTACAGAAAGCGGCCAAGTTTGAATGGACCGAAAAGTGCCAATAGAGTTTTGAAAAGCTAAAGGCCTTGTTAACCGAAGCCCTAGTTTTAGTGCAACTGAAACCGAGAAAAGAGTTTAAGGTATATAGTGACACCTCCTTAAATAGATTGGGGTGCGTACTTATGCAAGAAGGTAAGGTCATAGCTTACACTTCGAGACAGCTGAAGCCACATGAGAAAATCTACCCGACGCACGATTTAGAGTTGGCCGCCATCGTGTTTGCATTGAAAATTTAGAGACACCATTTGTATGGTGAGAGATGCCGGGTATTTAATGACCATAAGAGTTTAAAGTATTTGATGACTCAAAAGGAGTTGAATCTAAGGCAGCGAAGATGGTTGGAGTTGATAAAGAATTACTAGGTGATTGACTACCACCCCGGGAAGGCAAATGTAGTCGCTGATGCATTGAGTAGGAAATCATTATTCGCTTTGAGGGATATGAATACTCAATTGACCATGACTAATGATGGTTCGATTCTAGTCAAGAAGAGTGCTAGACTGATGTTCATTCAAGAAATTTGTGAAGCTCAGAAAGGTGATAAGGATTTGCAAGCTAAGATGGCTTAGTGTGAGACGGGAAATGAATCAAAATTTTGTGTTGGTATCGACGGTTGTATGATGAACCGAGACAGAATTTGTGTGCCAAAGGACGAGGAGATTATTCATCTGGGTAGTGTGAAAATGTATAACGACTTGACGAAAATGTACTTGTGGTCGGGAATGAAAAGAGACATTTCAGAGTTTGTTTTTAAGTGCCTAGTTTGTCAACAAGTGAAGGTCATACACCAAGTACCTTCGGGTTAACTTCAACATGTAATGGTTCCCGAGTGGAAATGGGATTATGTAACCATGGATTTTGTGTTAGGGTTGTCTTTGAGGCCAAGGAAAAAGGATTCTATTTGGGTCATTGTTGATAGATTAACAAAGTTGACACATTTTATACCAATGCGTAACGACTATTCCCTTGAAAAATTGGTTGAAATGTATGTTTCTAAGATCGTTAAACTTCATGGAGTACCTTTGTCAATCATTTCGGATAGATATTCGAGATTTACCTTGCGGTTTTGGAAAAATTTGCAAGAGGCATTGGAACAAAACTGAATTTCAGCATGGCATTTCACCTGCAAACCAACAGTTGGTCAGAAAGAGTGATTCAGATCTTAAAAGACATGTTGTGGTGTTGTGTTCTCGAGTTTCAAGGTAGTTGGGAAAAGTACTTACCATTGGTAGAGTTTTCCTACAATAATAGTTATCAGTCAAGTCTGAAAATAGTGCCTTATGAGGCTTTATACGGACACAAGTGTCAGATGCCCTTATATTGGACCGAACTTAAAAAAAATTAGAATCACGAGGTTGATTTAGTTAAAGAAATCAAAGAGAAAGTTAAAGTGATTCGCGACTGTTTGAAGACCAGTTCGGATAGACAGAAATCCTACACAGATTTGAAATAAAAGGAAATTAAGTTTCAAGTTGGTGATAGGGTGTTTTTTTAAAGTATCGTAGAAAAGGCAAGCTGAGCCCTCGTTTTATAGGACCTTATTGGATTACCAAGAGAGTAGGGCCTGTTGCTTGACAATTGGACTTTCCCTCAAAGTTGGAAAAGATTCACGATGTGTTCCATGTATCCATGCTGTGTCGATATAGATCGGATCATTCGCATGTGATCGCGCCAACTAAGGTTGAGGTTCAGCCGGATATGACTTATGGTGAAGAGCCGGTTAAGATTTTTGCTCGGAAGGTTAAACAGTTGAGGAATAATAGCATAGTACTTGTTAACGTTTTGTGGCATAGATATGGAGCCAAAGAAGCCACATGGGAACTCGAGGAGACCATGAGAGATCAGTATCCAAACTTATTAATTGGTAAGATTTTCGGGGACGAAAATCCCTAACGAGGGAGAATTGTAATAGCTTGATTTTGGGCTTAGTCAGAACAGTAGTTTTGGGACCATAAATCTGAAGTTAAGAAATTATTTTAATTATTATTTTGGTGTCGTAGTATGATTATATGAGTGTATGAAAATTTTGGTGAATTAATTTTAGCATTGTGAACCTAATTGCGAAAAAGGACTAAATCGCATAAAGGGAAAAAGTTTTGATTTACTGGCCAAAGGTGTTAAATAGCTAGAGATCCATAATTGGAGGTCTTTAAAGTGCAATTAGACCCTTAAAAGAAGCTTGGCTGGCCATAGGGACAAGATTTGACCAAATTGTCAAGGTTAGGTAGGTGTTGGTGACTTAATTAATAAATAAATAAAATAAAGAGAAAAGCTATCATATTTTTTTACCACCTTCTTCTCCTCTGAAAATACAAACAAATTAAGGGTTTTGGAAGCTTGAAACTCTCAGCCACTTATTCCTCTCTCAAGTAAGTGGTTTAGGTAGTTGTTTTTCATAATTTTGGTACTTTTGGAACCCTTGTAGCATGAGCTAACTAATGAGGGGACTATTTTGCAAAATGGTTGAAAGTCTAGGGTTTTTCCATGAAATCATATATGTTTTTAACTAAAATTTTATGGAAGAATATGAGTTATGGTTGTGAAATAAATAACTTTTGTGAAACAACTTCTCATGAAAACCCTAATAGGACCATTTTGTAAAGATTGTAAAATGGATAGTAATGTGGTGAAATAATGGAAATTTTTTGTTGCTATAAGAGTAAAAAAGGATTCGGCTAGGCTTAAGGCATGAAGAAATTTGATAAAAATTGATTTTCGAGCCTAGGGGTAAAATGGTCATTTTGTGAAAGTCTAGGGGCAAAATGGTAATTTTGTAAAAAATGTGAATTTTTTATTGTATAAATTTAACTAGTGATTAAATGGATGAATTCTTATCATTTTAGATCAAGAAATACAAAATTTGAACCTAGAACGGGGAAAGGCCAAGCAAGTAGATTAAAACCGACTATTCGCCTACATTTTGTAATCCAAGGTAAGTTATATGTTAATAATACAACTATATTGTTATGATATGTGATTGAATTGATATTGCATAAATTTTTTTGCTTGTGAATATGAGTATGCATGTTGAGAAATTAATGAAATAAAAACTCCTGGTTGAACATTAAGAATAGAATTGGATATTCATGCCATGACATTGGGTGATATGTGTGCTAGTGTAAGACCCGTCTGGGACATGCATCAACCACATTATGAGAGCCAGTGTAAGACATGTCTGGGACATGCATCGACATTGAGACGATAGCTAGACATGTCTGGGACATGCATTAGCCTCGAGATATACAAGCTAGTGTAAGACCTGATCGAGACATGGCGCCAGCTTGTTGTGTGTCAGTGTAAGACCTGCCTGGGAAATGGCATCGGCACCGATAGATGAGAGCTGATGTAAGACTTGTCTAGGACACAGCAACGGCCTTGATATATGAAAGTCAGTGTAAGACCTGTCTGGGACATGGCATCGACTTTGATGTGCTAGCCAATGTAAGACCATGTCTGGGACATGGCGTCGGCATCTAATCCCATGTTTGGGGCTATTGAATATCCTGTAGTATTCCAAATGGTTCAACGAGAGATTTATGGTTTATATCAAAATGAGAGAACTTATGACCCTGTGGTGAGTGGTACAGGTACCTAAATGAGAATTACGACATACGAGCTTTATTTACGTTGTATGTTTAGTAAAGGAGGAAAGTGAGTAAGTTATGCATATGACTACTTGTGTATTTTACATGAATTACGAAATGTGAATTCAAACCAATGTTGTATGATTGGTAAGAAACAAATATGAGCAAGTAATGTTAATGAATCCTTACTTTAACGTGCAAAACGAGATATGTTGGGAGTATGATCCCTTATGGTAGCTTATAGTTACTCGCTATTTATATACGACTTACTAAGCTTTATGCTTACCTCTTTTCCTTCCAATTTTCTTATAGTGTTGCCAAAATAGCTCGTGGATCATAGCTTTATGTCAGAGAAGCCAGTCACACTATCATTGAAGCAATTGGTATAGCTAGTTTTATCATTTTGATTATGGCATATATAGGAACTAGTCTTTTTTGTAATGGTCACATTGTTTTGGGCCAAACGAGTGGCTTTTCATAGCTCTTTAGTCATTTTGTATAATTCCATGGATGGTGGCCAATATTGGTTATTGATAAGTGCAAATGATGATGATTTCATAGATGAGTAAATCGCATGACTATTCAAGTTCTTGTTAGATTGTTAAAGTGTAATGTGGTTGTATTAGATATCTTGTTGTGGTTGAATTGGCTTTGTGTTGCTGTGTGAATTGGTTGTATGTATTGCTTTGTAGGTAGGTGTTAGTAAGGGTGGCAAAAAGGCGTGGTAGATAGCCTATTTTTGTCCACACGGATAAACAGACGGGCGTGTGCCTAGGTCGTGTGTGACACACGGACAGCCTCATGGGCGTGTTGTTCGACAGTGTGTCCCCTGCACCTCGAATTTGCAAGTCAGTATGCATGGTAGTAAACACACGGGCAGAGACACGGTCATGCGTCTCAACAGTGTGGAAGACACGGCCTTTAGCCACGGGCTTGTGCCTTGGCTGTGCGCCTTTAATTTGTAGTTAACGTCAAAAACAGAATGTCAAGGTTTTTACACACGGGTTGCAACATGACCGTGTCATGGCCGTGTGAGGGACTCGGGCTGTAGACACGGGCATGTGCTCAGCTTAACTAATGCTCCAGCTATATTCATGGACTTGATGAACCGGATCTTTCGACCATATTTGGATAAGTTTGTGGTAGTGTTCATAGATGACATCCTAATTTATTCTCGGGACGAGTCTCAGCATGCCAGGCACTTGAGAACCATATTACAGATCTTGAGAGAAAAGAAACTGTTTGCTAAGTTTAGCAAAAGTGAGTTCTGGCTTCGTGAAGTCAGACTTTTGGGACACATAGTCTCAGGTGATGTTATTCGGGTGGATCCGAGCAAATTTTCCGCGATCGTTGATTAGAAACCGCCAAAGAATGTATCCGAGGTTAGAAGCTTTTTAGGCTTGGCCGGGTATTATAGACATTTTGTCGAGGGATTTTCGATGACTGCCTCTCCTATGACTAAGTTGCTGCAAAAGAATGTTAAGTTTGAATGGAATAATAAATGTCAGCAGAGTTTTGAAAAGCGTAGCACGATTGATGAAGCAATCGATTTTAGTACAAATTTCGAGCCGTGGAAGGAGTTCGTAATTTATAGTGATGCATCATTGGCAGGCCTTGGATGTGTGCTGATGCAATAGGGTAAAGTGGTAGCTTATGCCTTGAAACAGTTAAAACCGCATGAGAAGAGCTATCTTACAAATGATTTGGAATTGGCAGCTATTGTCTTTGCCTTGAAGATCTGGCGTCATTATTTGTATGATGAAAAATGCCAAATTTTTACTGATCACAAAAGTTTGAAGTATTTGATGAATCAAAGGATTTGAATCATGACAGTGAGATGGCTTGAATTATTGAAAGATTATGAGCTAGTGATTGATTATCATCCGGGGAAGGCGAATATAGTTGCTGACGCCTTGAGCAGGAAATCTCTTTTTACTTTGAGAGCCATGAATACGAGGTTAGCATTGTCTAATGATGGGTCAATCTTGGCAAAGATGAGGGCTAAACCGTTATTTCTCCAACTAATTTGTAATGCTCAAAAGAATGATAGTGAGTTGCGAACCAAGAGAACTCAGTGTGAATCGAGTTACGACTCAGATTTTCGAGTTGGACCAAATGATTGTTCGATGTTTCGAGATAGGATATGTGTACCAAAAAATGATGAATTGATTCAGAAGATATTACATAAGGCGTACAGTGGTTGTTTGTCAACTCACCCTGGTAGCACAAAAATGTATAATGATTTAAAGAAGTTATATTGGTGGCCAGGCATAAAAAGGGACATTTCTAAATTTGTAACCAAGTTTTTGATCTGTCAACAAGTAAAAGCTGAGTATCAAGTGCCTTCAGGATTACTCCAACCGGTGATGGTACCTGAGTGGAAATGGGATAGGATTACCATGGATTTTGTAACCGATTTTCCTTTAACTCCTAAAAAGAAGAATACTGTCTGGGTAGTGGTTGATAGGTCAACAAAGTCGGCTCACTTTATACCGGTACGTACCGATTACTCACTTGATAAATTAACTGAATTATATATTGCTGAAATTGTGAGGTTGCACGGGGTACCTATGTCTATAATATCAGATAAAGATCCGAGGTTTACCTCGAGATTCTAGAAAAAGTTATAAGAAGCTTTGGGTACAAAATTGAATTTTGGTACCTTGTTTCATCCACAATCAGATGGTCAGTCAGAAAGAATAATCCAAGTACTCGAAGATATGCTTAGATGTTGTGTTTTAGAATTTGAAGGCAGTTGGGAGAAATATCTACCTTTGGTTGAGTTTGCCTACAATAATAGTTTTCAGTCGAGTATACAAGTGGCACCATACGAAGCCTTGTATGGTCGCAAGTGTCAGACTCCTTTGTATTGGACCAAACTTAGTGAGTAATAGATTCACGAAGTTGATTCAGTTAAAGAAACCGAAGAAAAAGTAAAAGTAATTCGTGATTGCTTGAAAGCTGCTTCAGATCGACAAAAGTCATATGCAGATTTAAAAAGAAAAGAGATTGAATTTCAGGTGAGTGGTAAAGTGTTATTGAAGGTGTCACCATGGAAGAAGATTCTGAGATTTAGCTGAAAAGGCAAGTTGAGTCTGCGTTTTATTGGGTCGTACGAGATTATCGAAAGGATTGGACCAGTGGCATATCGGTTGGCCTTACCGGCAAAGTTAGAAAGAATTCATAACGTGTTTCATGTATCAATGTTGCGACGTTATCGTTCTGATCCTTCACATGTGATTTCTCCAACAAAAATTGAGATTCAATCGGACTTGACCTATGATGAAAAACCGATTAAAATTTTGGCTTGAGAAGTGAAACAGTTGAGGAAGAAAAGTATAGCTTTAGTGAAAGTGTTATGGCAAAGACGTGGGAACCAGAGGAAGCCATGAGAAAACAGTACCCAAACCTCTTTACCAGTAAGATTTTCAGGGATGAAAATCCCTAAAGGGGGGAGAACTGTAACAGCCCGATTTATGGCCAAAACAGAACAGTGGTTTTGAAACCACGAATCCGAGGTTGAAAATTTTATGACTAGGTGTTTAATTTGATGTTTAAGACTAAACTGAAATAGGTGAAAAATGTGTGTTCTAGTTCATAAAGTACTTGATTGAAATGGGGGTTTTAATTAGAGGTCCTTAAATGGCAATTAGACCATTATACTTTATGTGGACAAAAATGGGCATGAATAGGACAAAATTTTAAAGAAAGGCCTTAAGGGTATTTTTGTCATTTGGTAATTAAAAGAAATAAAATGGGAAAAATAAGCCAAAATTTTGTCCATCCATCTTCTTCCTTGGCCGAACCTTGTATGTCCACCATAGCTAGGGTTTTTTCCAAGCTTTCAAGCTCAATAGTAAGTGCATTCAAGCTCCGTTTTTAATGTTCTTTACATTTTTGAAATCCTCGTAACTCGATTTACCTATTCTACCATTATTTCGAGTTAGGGTTTATGTTTAAAAATTTACCCATGAATTATATGCATGTATTTTGATGTTTGATGGTTGAATATGAATGTTTGAAGTTAGGAGAATGATCTTTTCCAAGCAATTTTTAGCAAAAACGAGCAAAACGGCGTAATCGGTAAAAATACCTATTGTTCATAACTATGTGTTAGAGTGAGAATTTGATGTTACCATAGAAGGGAACAATGATCAGCATGTCATAAAACATAAGAATAAGGGCTGAAATTAAATTTCCAAGCCTAGGGGCAAAATTGTAATTTTGTAAAAGTTAGGGGGCAAAAATGTAATTTTCCATAATGTGATTTTTGGATTGAAATAGATAGTATAAGTGTTAAATGAGCTAAATGTGTTGTTAAAGATCAAGAAAGGTGTGGAATTAACCTCGAACGGGGGAAGGAAAAGATTTTGGACTAAATTGCAAAATTTCCATATTTTGCACCGAGGTAAGTTTGTATGTAAATAATACATTATCTTTATTTACGTTTTTATATTTTACCATATTTTATATATTTTAGCTAATTTTGAATCATAATCGACTATTGGAAGAATGGAAATAAGTAATAGAGAGAAAAATCCCAGTTGATCTTTCGGAAAGATTGGATAATAAAGATGGTACGTAGCTAGGTCACATGTATGGTGCTGACTGCACATCATGTGTACAAGAGAGCTACGAGGCACTATATGGTAGCTAGGTCACATGTGTGATACGGGATGTATACCATGTAGACAAGAGAGCTATGGGAGAGGATAAATGTAGCTAGGTCGCATGTATGGTTCCAAGTGAAGGACACCATGTAGACAAGAGAGCTACGAGATAAACTGGCTAGGTCACATGGGTAGTACTAAGTGTTCACCATGTGTACAAGAGAGCCGGACTATATGAAATATGATGGGTAGAGCTATGTGCTGAAACCACCAAGTATCGAGGATTGATCCGAAGTGTTCAACGGGATGATTTTATGGTGACATTGTAATCATGGACCTATACTTGTGATGTATAAAATGTGGTGAAAATGAATTGTGATATGCATGTTAAAATGAGGTTAATACAAAGAAAGTGTGAAAGAGTGAATTAGCAATAAAACTGTTTTGGACAGTTGCAGTAACGTGAATTTGAAAAATCCCCAAAAATAGTATGAATTTAATTAGGGGCTAAATGAGATATGAAATTAAATCTTAATGAGTCTATTTTCATTCAAAAGAAACAGAGAAAGTAAAAGAATCCTATATTTTGACATATTTATATTTTTGTGAGACTTGTTCAAAATGACTACGTGATCCCCTGTTCTAACTTTGAAAAATCATTAAAAATTGTAAAAAAAAATAATTAAGAAATATAGTTTATATGCATAGATTACTTATTGAGTCTAGATTTAAAAGAAACAAATTTTATGCTATGTGACTTTTGTACTGGGAGAAAATCAATTCGTAGTGAACAGAGGTCAGATCAGTCGAGCTGTATAACAGGGGAACTTTAACTAATAAACTATACTAATTGGCTAGACCAAAAATTCTAAAAAAATTTTAGTAAGAAGTAATATGAGTCTAGTTTCAGGAAAATTTTACTGATTTGAATTTCGAGTTTCGTAACTCTAGTTATGATTTATTCAGTGAACATGACGCAGGAGAGACAGCTTGACCAAATTAGAGGAAATAGTGAAATTAAAAATAGATATACTTGAGTTATTTAGTAAACATATTAGATTCCTTAATTATTATTTATATACTTACTTACTAAGCTATAAGCTTACTTTCTTTTCTCTCTTCTGTCTTATAGTTTCATCCAGCAAGCACAGGAGTTAGAGATCATTGAAGATCTGCCCGCACTATCACTACTTTCGGTATTAGAACTAAACATTTTGAATTATGGCATGTATAGTAGGCTTAGTTATTTTGTTACGTGTCATAATTGCCTAGGTATAAAATATTAGTTACAGTATTTGACAGATTATTTTGTACAAAGCCATTGAAATTGGCTAATATTGTTAAAGGCATATGTTATAATGATTCATGATCTAATTGGATGCCATATTTTTGTCTCGGTTTTATTTAATGGTATGTATTATGATCTGGTAATACCTAGTACCCTGTTCCGGCATTGGATACGGGTAAGGGGTGTTACAAGTTTCCCTACTAATCATATGCGCAATAAAAATTTTCACCAATGCCAAGACTTGAGCACTGGACTTCCTTCATGCTACCAACGCCTTTTGCCACTAGGCCAAGCGTTTCCTTGTGTTAGATTTTACCAGGCCTTATTAATAAGCCCTCACCTAATGCCCAGGATCCTTTAGAAAAAAATATGCAAAATTTTGCTGAAGCCTTAGATCGAACCCAAGACTTTTTCCACACTACCAACCCTTCCTAAATCACTTAACAATTAAACTAAACATGCAACTTAAACACATTCAAGTTATTTAAGCTACCTTCTAATCGATCCCAAACTCAAGGCCCATTTCTTCTAGGCCCAAAATTTAGGGTGTTACAATCGGTTAGGTTGTATTTATTTTCCTTAAGTTCTAACTTTGGTCTCATCAATTGTGGTCGGCAGTTACTAATCGTAACGAAAGGGATCTATCTCTGGAGTGTTAGACTACATTTGTTTCAGATGGTAAGGTAATCAACTCTTTTGTGAATGGAATGGCTTGGTTTAGGTATAAGGGGGATCTGTTGTATGGCCAATTGTTTTAGGTGCAGTTCGTTTCAGGATGGGTGCGTACCTAAAGTCTGAACAGGTGTGTTATCACGCTACTTCAATCGTGAAACGGAAAAAGTCAAAAAACAGGCACAATTGATGCCATACAGGCGTGCGCTCGCTTGTGTGGTCATCTAAACGCTTAAGCGCAAGCATGTGATTGTAGAGACCACCAAGAGCGATTTCGTGGGCTTAGGTCATTTTGGGCCATGTTGGGCTAAAATGGGCCGTGTGGGCCCCACAGACTCGTGGGCCCTACATAGGTAGACCACACGGATATATGTAGTTTTGTGGGCCAGGCTGTGTAGATCATACTGCCAAGGTCATTATTGGGCTTAATGGGCCACACAAGCGCGTGGGCCCACATGGGCCGTATTATGGGTTTTGGGCCCATTTCTATTGTTTGACTACTAAGGTTGCATGGGTCGCCTAAGACGACTGTAGGTCTACTGATGGGTCAGTAAGCACACTTAGACTCCATACTCATGAAATGACTGTTATACCCCTATGCTATATTTGACTATATTCGAGCATGACATTTTGCATACACATATATATTATAACATGACATGTTGCAAGGGGGTGGGTTTGATATATATATATTGGAGGAAGTGTACTGTACTGGCAGCTCTACTGCAATTACTGGCAGCTCTGCTGCAAACACTGATTAGTGCGGCAACCGGTGCTATATTTGGAGTGTAGAGATAGGTGGGTCGATTTTATCCCTACATGGAGTATAG
Organism: Gossypium arboreum; assembly: GCF_025698485.1. Taxonomy (NCBI): domain Eukaryota; kingdom Viridiplantae; phylum Streptophyta; class Magnoliopsida; order Malvales; family Malvaceae; genus Gossypium; species Gossypium arboreum. The sequence continues at coordinate 52,955,442 of NC_069082.1, forward strand.
GGCTAGACGGAGTGGAGTGTAGAGGATGGGTGGGTAGGATCTCTGTTATATTTTCTGATACTGTTATTGTAATGGGCTAAGGCCCACACTAATACTGGACTGTAACTGAAATGGGATTAAGCACAACCTATTTTGCCTACTGATTGTTTGTTTATTAAAAAAGGATTAAACACTTAGTTTTCATAAACTCACCCCTCTACTTTCCTGTGCAGGTAATCCTTAAATGGGCCAGTGCTACAAGGGACTCAATGAGGGCCACACAACTGATTTTAATTACTGACCTAGTTTTATCCTAAAGTTACTTAATTTGGATTTTTGGTTATGTTATAAGGCCTCTTAAAGTTTCATTTTTAAATTTTGGGATTTCTAAATCTTTTATTAGATCTGCTAGCTTTAGGACGTGATTGTTTTTCCAAAAGAATATATGTTTCCAAAACACCACGAATATGCAAACATGTTTCTCTAGCTTCCGCAAGAAAGAACATTTTCGAAAACTAATAACAATTCAACTTACTTCAAATTTGTCTAAACAAATTAACTTTTTATCAACAAAAATGATACTTAGAGTTTTGTGTAAGATCACCACAAGGGTTTTAATATTGTATGAACTTTTATTTGAATAGAACGATGCTATCGAAAACTCACTTCAATGTGACATCGCAGATTCAGCCATAACGTCTGGGTCAAGCTTGGGGTGTTACATTTAGTGGTATCAGAGTCAAGTTGCAAAACTCGACTTTGGATTTGGGTTTTCTAAAAACTTTCAAATGGTGGAAAAATATTTTGAAGTGTTGTTTCTGAATGTGTGGTCTACCGAGTCTCTGGCGCCAATCCTGTAAGTCCTCTAAAAACTACTGCTTGTTTAATACTAAGACTACTGTAGATAATAGACTATACTGAAATACTTTGCTTAGGGTAAACTGAAACTGTAGTGAAACTACGATTTGCGAAAACAAAATTATGGATTACTGATAATATTTTTTTCATAAAACATCTTGTAATAAACACTAGAATTGTAAAACTGATGCATAAAACTGTTAATACAGATTAAGCGTAACTCGATAATGAGCACCATAGATACTCGTGGAAGGGGTACAAGAGGCTGCGGTGGAGGCCGTGGAGGTGCTTGGGCTGGATCATTAGCGTCGGGCCATATGCCTAACAATGAAGCTAGAAAGGCACTAACTTCACCTGTAACTGAAACTAGGTCTCACGATTGTGCAGCTGGGGATGATGCACTATCCCAAGCTATGTTGCGAATTTTGGAAAGGGCCCAATACGGTAATATGGGCCATGGGTCAGTTACGAAACGACTCAGGTCCAATGGGGCTGAGATTTTTAGGGGTATCACTGGAGTTGCCCCTAATGTGTCTAAATATTGGATGGAGGCCACTGAGAGGATCATGGACGACCTCGACTGCACCCTTGAACAAAAAATTGAAAGGTGCGGTGTCTTTGCTATGAGATGAAGCCTATCAATGGTTGCTTACAGTTAAAGAGGGTACTCAGCCTGACCGGTTGACTTGGGAGTTGTTCAAAATAACATTCCAAGGGAAATATGTGGGTGCTAGTTATGTGGACGCTCGGAGGAGAGTTTCTGAATCTGATCCAAAGGGATAAGTTAGTAGCAGAATATGAGTCTAAATTTCCGTGACTTAGCCACTATGCACGTACGATGGTGGCAACAGAATATGAGCACTGTGTTCACTTTGAGGACGACCTCAGAGATGATCTATGAGTTTTGATTTCTCCACAAAGGGGGCGAGATTTTGCTGTGTTGGTGAAAAAGGAAAAAATCGCTAAAGATGTGAAGTGCGCTGAGTGCCAGAATCGTGAGACAGACGGGGGTAAGAGTAAGAGGGTTTGGGAGCCCTCAAGTTTAGCTAGGAGGCCTAAGAAAAAGGCCAGAGTTGATGGGCCAGTCAGACCTGTTGTTGCTTTTAGGGTGCAATCTTGTGTTATTTGTGGGAAACGCCATCAGGGCTCGTGCTGGGTGCAGATGCAGGCATGTTTGAGGTACGGGTCTTTGGAGCATCGCATCAGAGATTGTCCATGTAGGCCCGATCAGATGCAAGCTATGGGTATGGGTACTGTTCAGCCGCCGAGAGGGATTCAACAGCCATTGAGAGGCTGTGGTCAGACCAGAAGTGGAAATTGTATGGGCCGTGGTCGTAGAGCACCCGGTAGAGGGACTAGTCATGCTGATGCGAAGCAGCCGACACTAGTTTATACTGCACGTCGTCCAGAGGACGAAGATGCCCCAGATGTTATTACAAGTACGTTCTTTATTCATAGTGTACCTTATACTGCATTGATTGATGTTGGGTCTACGCGCTCGTATGTAGCATGTACTGATCTGAGACTTTGGGTGTGAGGGTTGACAACACTATGAGTGAAGTTACTGTGTTGAGTCCATTAGGACAGTCATTGAGATTGAATAATCTGTTTAAGGATGTACCTTTAGAGGTTCAAGGAATGATCTTTTTAGCGGATTTAATGGAACTTCTTTTTGGAGAATTCAACTAATATTGGGTATGGACTGGCTGGTTTAGCATCAGGTGAATTTGGACTGGGCTGCAAAGTGAGTGGTGCTGAAAACTGAAAAGGATGATGAGGTAGTTGTGATTAGGGAGCGATGAAATTATCTTTCGAATGTGATTTTTGCAATTAGAGTTGAGAAGTTGGTTCGTAAGGGTTGTGAGGCATATCTAGCCTACATCAGTACTTCGAGTTCTGAGGTTCCGTCTATTAAAAATATCAAAACAGTTAAGGATTTTCCTGACATATTTCTCGATGAGCTACCTAGGTTACCTCCAAACCGTGAAGTTGAGTTTGGGATTGAGCTCCTACCGAGTACGTCTCCGGTGTCCATCGCCCCTTACAGAATGGCACTGAAGGAGCTTGTAAAACTCAAACCTCAAATTCAAGAGTTACTGGATCGAGGGTTCACCTGCCCTAGTGTGTCTCTGTAGGGAGCACCGATTTTGTTTGTGAAAAAGAAGGATAGAACCATGTGAATGTGCATCGACTATCAGTAATTGAATAAACTGTCCGTTAAGAATAAGTACCCTCTACCGAAGATTGACGATCTATTCGACCAGTTTCATAGAGCATTGATTTTCTCAAAAATTGATCTTCGATCTTGTACCATCAATTAAGGGTTAAGGAGACTGATATGCATAAGACATCATTTAGGACTTAGTATGGTCATTACGAGTTCCTAGTGCTGCCGTTTGGATTGACGAATGCACCAGCGGCTTTTATGGATTTGATGAATCGTGTGTTCCAGCCCTATTTAGACCGGTTCATAGTAGTGTTCATTGATGATATTCTGGTGTATTCAAAGACTGAGATTGAGCATGATGAACATCTCCGAGTGGTTCTGTAGATTTTGAGAGAGAAACAATTGAACACCAAGTTCAATAAGTGTGAATTTTAGTTACTTGAGGTGACATTTCTGGGTCATGTGGTATCTGCTGAGGGGATTAGGGCTGATCGTCGAAAAATTGAGGCTGTTTTGGATTGGAAGCAACCTAAGACTGTATCAAAAATTTGTAGTTTTCTTGGTCTGGCAGGCTAGAAAGTTTGTAGAGGGGTTTTCGTTGATTGCTGCACCTCTAACTAAGTTGTTGCGTAAAGGGCTACCATTTAACTGGACTGATAAGCAACAGGAAAGTTTTGAGAAACTAAAGAAAGTTCTGACTGAGGCCTCTATTTAATATAGCCAGAATCTGGGAAGGAATTCACTGTCTACAGCGATACATCACATGTTGGCTTGGGATGTGTGTTGATGCAAAGGGGTAGGGTTGTGGCTTATGTGTCTTGTCAGCTTATGACGCATGAGGGAAACTATCCAACGCATGACTTAGAGTTGGCTGCGGTGGTATTTGCACTAAAAATTTGGAGGCATTATTTGTACGATGAGAAGTGTATCATTTACACGGATCATAAGAGCCTCAAGTATCTCCTCACTCAGACGGAGCTGGACCTTAGGCAGCGTAGATAGGTTAAGCTACTTAAGGATTATGACTGTTCGATTGAATATTATCCTGGTAAGGCAAATGTGGTAGCTGACGCACTGAGCCGTAGGGCTGTTACTGATCTGAGGGCGATGTTTGCTCGACTCAGTTTATTCGATAATGGTAGTTTGCTGGCTAAACTTCAAGTTAAACCAAGGTGGATTGAACAGATTAAGGGTAAGCAGTTGGAGGATGAGTCACTGGGTTCTCAAATCTGACAGACTGAGAGTGGAGAAGCTTCAGATTTTAGACTAAATAGCGAAGGGGTACTGTGTTTCTGTGGGAGAGTTTGTATACCGAAGGATATTGATTTGAGGCAGTGTATACTACAAGAGGCGCATAGTAGTCCTTATGCTATGCATTCTGGCAGAACTAAAATGTACCGAGACCTTTGAGAGTTATATTGGTGGCCAAGTCTTAAACGTGAAGTTATCGATTTTGTGAGTAACTGTCTGAATTGCCAGCAAGTTAAGGCAGAGCATCAGTTGCCTTCAGGGTTGCTTCAGCCAGTTAAGATTTCACTTTGGAAGTGGGAGAGAATAACTATGGACTTTGTTAGTGGGCTGCCCTTAACGCCTACTAAGAAGGATTCAGTATGGGTCATTGTGGATCGATTGACTAAATCTACCCATTTCATACATGTTCGTACTGATTACTCGCTGAAGAAACTGGTTAAGCTGTATGTATCTGAGATAGTGCGGCTGCATGGGGTTCCAGTTTCTATAATCCCTGATAGAGATCCTCGCTTCATATCTCGGTTCTGGAAGAAGTTACATGAAGCCTTGGGTACAATTTTGGACTTTACTACTACGTTCTATCCTCAAACAGACGGTCAGTCAGAGAGGGTGATTCAGATACTGAAGGACATGTTAAGGAGTTGTGTGATTGACTTCTAGGGTAGTTGGGAGGAGTACTTGTCGTTGGTAGAGTTTGCATACAATAATAGATACCAGCCCAGCATACAGATGGCACCTTACGAGGTATTGTATGGTCGTAAGTGGCATATTCCTACATGTTGGACTGAGTTGGGCGAGCAGCATGTTCTGGGTCCTGAATTGATTTCTAATACTGAAGGTAAAGTTAGATTGATTTGAGATCAACTGAAGGTGGCATCCGACAGGCAAAAGTCATACGCGGATCTGAAGCGTACTATGGGGGACTTGGTGTTTCTTAAGGTCTTGCCATGGAAGAAGATACTGAGGTTTGGTCAAAAGGGTAAGTTAAGCCCTAGGTTCATTAGGCCTTACCGTGTATTGAAGCGTGTGGGACCGGTTGCCTATCAGCTTGACTTACCTTCAGAGTAGGACCGAATTCATGATGTGTTCCACATCTCTATGTTGAGGCGATATCACTCTAGTTCTGCACACATCGTCTCGACTGAGGAGATTGAGGTTAGGCCTGATCTGAGTTTTGAGGAAGAGCCAATTCTAATTTTAGACCGTGATGTGAAAGTTCTGATGAGGAAGTTTGTTCCACTGGTTAAGGTACTATGGCGTAATCACAGTTTTGAGGAAGCCACATGGGGACCCGAGGAAGCGATGCGACGACAATACCCTCATCTACTTTGAGCAAGTAAATTTTAAGGCCGAAATTTCTTTTAGGGGGTAGACTTGTAACGCCTAAAAATCTAAATATTTATTTTTGTGTGTTGTGATGCATAAATGCGTGTCTGCTTCAGTGGTTGAGTGTCTTGAGGAGTATTGGAGAAGTTCTGGGTTCAAGCTTTGGCTTGGACAAAATTTTGTTTTTGGCTTGTTTAAACCCTGTCTCCTGACAATAGGGTTCTTAAATAAATATGGTTAGGATGTGTCATAAAAAGCTTGTTGGTTCAAGGGATAGTGGGGTGTTACTTCTGTTAGGAGACCTAAGTTCAAGTCATGTGGCATGCAAAGGGGGTTCTTTTTATCTCTGTGCTGTGTGAGAGGTTGAATGCTAGTGGGATACTAAGGTGCATGGGCGGTTGAGAGTGTTGAGGTAAGTGGGAAGTGTATAGCCGAATTTAAAAAGGGTTTTGAGGAGAAATTTTAGGAGAGAATGAGAGAGGTTGAGGTAAGGTAGTTGTCTGCCGAAAGTGGTACTCTCTTTGTGCCAAAAATCGGTCTTAGGCAAGTAGTGCCGAAACTGTTTAGTTTTTGCTTTTGGTTTTGGTAAAAATTGCTCAGTTGTTCTCTTCGTTTTGTTTTTTTTTTGTTGTGCCTTTGATAGCCGATTATCATATTGACCATTCGGGTTTCTGCCTTTTATGATCGTGGTGCATTTTGGTTATTCTTTTGCTAAGCCAGTTCTTCTTCCTACTCTCTTGGCCGAATGTCTTCTGTCCCCCTTCTCTGAGTTTCTTTGAGACTATTACTTCTCTTTGTGTTGTTAGCATACTTTGGCTGATTCTCTCTTCCTTCTTCCTCTCAATATTTCCTTCCTCTCTCAACCCCTCGCTTATGACCTCTTGCATCTTGGCCGCATATTGCATCTTCCTTTCTTTCAAATGCTCCTCTTTTGACCCAACGTTATCTGGTAAGTTCTTCCCTATTGTTTCCCTTTCTACTTTGCTGGTATGGCCACCATTTCTTTCTTCTGCTTTATTTTATAATTGTTACCCCCTTATTTACTGTTCCAGATTAATTCTCTCTTCCACCGATTTCTCTGTTCCTGATACTATTGGTTCTACCCTACGTGAGTCAGAGTTGTAAGCCACTTGGTAATGATAGAGGTCTTGCCTCAATCGGTTAGGTTGTATTTATTTTCTTTAAGTTCTAACTTTGGTCTCATCAATTGTGGTTGGTAGTTACTAATTGTAATGAAAGGGATCTATCTCCGGAGTATTAGACTACGTCTGTTCTGGTGCAGTAAGGTAATCAACTCTTTTGTGAATGGAATGGCTTGGTTTAGGTATAAGGGGGATCTGACATGAGTTGTTGTATGGCCAATTGTTTTAGGTGCAGTTTGTTTCAGGATGGATGCGTACCTAGAGTCTGAACAGGTCTATAATCACGCTACTTCAATCATAAAATGGCAAAAGCTGGAAAAATGGTACCATCAATGCCACACGGGCGTGCGCTTGCTCGTGTGGTCACCTAAACGCTTAAGTGTGAGCATGTGATTGTAGAGACCTCTACGAGCGATTTTGTGGGCTTAGGTCGTTTTAGGCCATGTTGGGCCAAAATGGGCCGTGTGGGCCCACAGGCTTGTGGGCCCCACACGAGTAAACCACACAGATGTGTGAAGTTTTGTGGGACAGGCTGTGTAGATCACACGGCCAAGGTCATTATTGGGCTTAATGGGCCACACGAGCGTGTGGGCCCACATGGGTCGTATTATGGGCTTTGGGCCCATTTCCACTGTTTGACTGCTAAGGTTGCATGGGTTGCCTAAGACGACTGTGAGCCTACTGATGGGTCGGTAAGCACACTTAGACTCCATACTCATGAAATGACTGTTATACCCCTATACTATATTTGACTGTATTCGAGCATGACATTTTGCATACACGTATATATTATGACATGACATGTTACATGGGGGAGGGTTTGATATATATATTGAAGGAAGTGTACTATACTGGCAGCTCTGCTGCAATTACTAGCAGCTCTACTGCAAACACTGATTAGTGCCGCAACCGGTGTTATATTTGGAGTGTAGGGATGGGTGGGTCGATTTTATCCCCACATGGAGTGTAGGGCTAGACGGAGTGGAGAGTAGAGGATAGATGGGTTATGCCGTTTAAATTAACTAATGCTCCTGTAGTATTTATGGATTTGATGAATTGAATCTTTAGATCGTATTTGGACAGATTCATAGTTGTATTCATTGATGACAATCTGATTTATTCCTGAGACAAATCTGAGCATGCTGAGCATTTCAGGATTATGTTACAAACAATGAGAGGCAAGCAATTGTTTTCTAAATTCAACAAATGCGAGTTTTGGCTACAAGTGGTTGGATTTTTGGGATACATTGTTTCAACGGAAGGCATCCGAGTCGACCCGAGTAAAATTTCAACAGTTGTTGACTGGAAACCACCAAGAAACGTATCAAAGTCAGAAGTTTTTTGGGATTAGCTGGCTATTATCGGTGTTTTGTAAAAAGGTTCTTGATGATTGCTACACTGATGACTCGATTGTTACAAAAAGATGTGAAGTTTGAATGGTCTGAGAAATGCCAACAGAGTTTTAAACAATTGAAGGCACTATTAACTGAAGCGCTAGTTTTAATTCAGCCTGATTCGGGTAAAGAGTTTGTGATTTTCAGTGATGTGTCATTAAATGGTTTGAGATGTGTTTTAATGCAAGAAAGCAAAGTGATAGCTTATGATTCCAGACAGTTAAAACTGCATGAAAAGAATTATCCGACACACAATTTAGAGTTGGTTGCTATTATTTTCGATTTGAAAATTTGGTGATATCATTTGTTCGGTGAAAAATGTCTATTTTTACCAATCACTATCTCAAAAAGATTGGAATTTGCGACAATGAAAATGGCTTAAGTTGTTGAAAGACTATGAGTTAGTGATTGATTATCATCCTGGGAAAACGAATGTAGTCGCAGATGCTCTGACTAGAAAATCTTTGTTTGCTTTGAAAGCGATGAGCACACAGTTGACCTTATCTAATGATAGTTCAATTTTAGCTGAATTAAAATCTAAACCAATTTTTCTTCTGTAATTTTGCGAGGCTCAGAAATGGCAAGCTAAAAGAATACAGTGTGAGTTGACTAATTCCAAGTATCAGATCGGAGATGGTGATTGTTTACTGTTGCATGGGAGAGTTTGTGTGCCGAGGAATCCCGAGCTTACTTAGAAAATTCTATACGAAGAACATAGTGGTTGTTTATCTATTCATCTGGGAAGTACTAAGATGTACAATTATTTGAAACAGTTGTATTGGTGGTCGGTCATGAAACGAGACATTTCAGAGTTTGTGTCGAGATGCTTGGTTTGTCAACAAGTTAAAGCCGAACATCAAGTGCCTTCGAGACTATTACAGCCAGTGGTGATACCTGAGTGGAAGTGGAATAGAGTTACGATGGATTTTGTATCAGGATTACCCCTATCTCCGAAAAAGAAAGATGATATTTGGATTGTTGTTAATCGTTTGATGAAATCTGCACATTTCATTCTAGTACGTATAGACTTTTCACTTGATTGATTAGCTGAATTGTACATCTCTAAAATTGTCAGATCGCACGGGGTGTTAGTTTCTATTATTTCGGATAGAGATTCGCGGTTTATGTCACGTTTTTTGAAGAAATTGCAAAAAACTTTGGGTATGCGATTACATTTTAGTGCTGCATTTCATCCTCAAACCGATGATCAATCTGAGAGAGTGATTTAGATTATCGAAGATATGCTTCATTGCAGTGTTTTAGAATTTGAAGAGAACTGGGAGAAATATTTACCTTTGGTTGAGTTTGCAAATAATAATAGTTATCAATTGAGCACAAACATGGCACCGTATGGTGCTTTATATTGTCGTAAATGCTGAACTTCGTTGAATTTGACTGAGCTTAGTGAGAAAAAGATTCATGGAGTTGATTTGATCAGAGAGACCGAAGTGAAAGTGAAATTAATTTGCGACAGTTTGAAAGCAGCTTCAAATCAGCAGAAATCGTATGTGGATTTGAAACGTAAAGATATTGAATTTCAAATAGGTGACAGAGTGTTTTTAAGAGTATTGCCGTGGAAGAAGATTTTTCAATTTGGTCGCAAAAGGAAAATTGAGTCCACGATTTATCAGGCAATATGTGATTATCGAGAGAATAGGGCCAGTGGCATTCGGCTGGCTTTACTGCCAGAATTAGAAAAGATTCATAATGTGTTTCATGTGTCGATGTTTCGCTGATATAGATCAGATCTGTCACACATAATTTCTCCAAAAGAGGTTGAAATTCAACCTGACATGTTGTATAACGAAGAATCGATCAGAATTTTAGCTCGAGATATTAAAGAGTTAAGAAACAAAAGCATAGCTTTAGTAAAGGTTCTTTGGCAATGTCATGATGTTGAAGAGGCTACGTGGGAGCCCGAGGAAGTTATGAGAAAACAATACCCTAACCTATTTTCTGGTAAGATTTTCGGGGACAAAAATTCCTAAGGGGGGAGAGTTGTAACAGCCCATTTTAGTGAAATCAAAATAGTGATTTTGAGACAAAAAATCAGAGGTTGAAATAATTATTTTATTATTATTTTGAGGTCTAAAACATGATAGTATGATTGTATGAAAACTTCATTAAGAAATTTATTCATTTGCATGCTCAATTTGATAAAAATGACTAAATTGAAAAAGGTGCAAATTTAGAGTTCTATAGGATAAACGCACTAAATAGCTAAAGAACTTCAATGTATGAGTACTTAAATAGGAATTAAACCATTAATAATGGTAATGGACAATTATGGACATCATCAATGTGATTAATAAAAACTAAAATAAGTAAATTAGCAAATAAAAACTAAAATAAGTAAAACAAAAATTATATTTTTTGTCTATCTTCTTCATCTAGCCGAAATTCAAAGGAGGAAACAACACCATTTAAGGGTTTGAGCATTCGACAAGCTTTTTCTTGTGCACATCAAGTTAAGCCTCGTATGCATCTAGATCGAGGGAAAGATAAAGTTTTGGACTAGTCGATCCTATTATGTCATTTCTGTGATCGAGGTAAGTTCGTATGTTAATAAGCAATAATGTAATTATGCTTTAAATGTTTTATAATTGCATTATTGATGAATATGACTTTACGGAAATGTTCGATAAAGATTTGGCGACGTGTGAAATCCTGGTTGAACCTTAGGAATGGATAGGATACAAACGACATTTCATTAGGGGTTATTGTGTTTTGGGTGCTGGTCCATACGTTCTATGTAACACCCCTTACCCGTACCCGAGATCGGGACAAGGTACTAGGCATTACCATACATAGACAGGGCATTATCAAAACACAGGGGTCATCAAATTTCATTCCAAACTAAAACCAATCAAACAAAATCATATTGTCCTTATTATAGACCTAAGAGGTCCAAAACATACATAAAAAAACAATCCGGGACTAATCCGAGAACTTAAGAGAATTCTAAGAAAATTTCTAGGGTTGAGCCTCACACACCCGTGTGGAGGCAATGTACATGCCCGTGTGCTTTGGGACACGCCCGTGTCTCTTACCCGTGCAGGATTTCTAAAAATTATTTTTCATTTTGAACCTACAGAAGTTTTCACACGGTCGAGCACACACCCGTGTTGTCCCTCACACGGCCTAGACACGCCCGTGTCCAAAAACCTGGACATTCTATTTATGACGTGATCACTTATTTAGGGGCACATGGCCATGGCACACGCCCGTGTGCTAGGCCGTGTCCTTCACACAGTTGAGACACACGGCCGTGTATTGTGTGCTTACTACCATGCAAAATGACTTAGAAATTTTAGGTGCAGGGGACACACAACTGAGTAACATGCCCAAGGGGCTAGCCGTGTGTCACACACGGCCTAGACACATGCCCGTGTGTCTACCCGTGTGGACCTTTTTGGAGGCTATTTTCCAAGCCATTGTTCACCCTCAATCACTCATACATTCAAGCACACTTTACAACATGCAACATGACATATTTATACACTCAAACATTGCACACGATGGCACTCTCACATCTTCATAATGTCATCTTATTGCACCTCATTTGTTACACCATTTAGAGGCATTCCATTCCCATTTTATACATTATTAAACTTGTTACCATAACCTCAAATTGTGTACTTATGTACATAGTCATTTTAAGTCATTAGGTCATCCTTAAACCTTTAGTACTTAATCCACGCTTTACCATACATTCATTAAGCAATAACATATCCTACCATCAATACACTAACACATGCATGCATGGGTAATTAGATTACAACCCAAATGATCAAACATGAGCCATATTACATGGCCATTACAAAAGAATCATCATCATCATAGGCCATCACAAATTGGCCAAATAACATAACATATATCACAAAATGACCAAGTTCATATACATGTCATACTCAAAATAATAATTCCACTATACCCAATAGTCTTTTGATAGTGTGATCGAGTATTCCGACAGCTTTTGATCCCCGAGATAGCTTGGCGGAACTACAAAGAATGGAAGGAGGAGGGAGTAAGCATTAAAGCTTAGTAAGTCTATATACAAATAATATGTAAAAGTAATAAACAATTAACATGTAAAAACATGGTAACATATACGTAAAGATTTTTTTTTATCCATCCAAACCTTTTTGCTTACTCATCATATGTTCATACATACTTGCTCATCTTAAATCGATCTTTATCAAAGCATTGCTAATAGGTTTAGCATATGTACCTATACTTATCGTAGAGTATCAATAGCCATACCTCTTTCATATGCCCTCCTCGGGACATTTATTACAATATTTACATTACCCGTTGAATACTCGGAATACTATTGGATATGTGGAAACCTTGCACATAAGTGCCACATATACAAACGTAGCCGAAGCTGCCACATAACATTTAACATATCCATAATAAACTTAGACCTCTCAACGAGCTCGGATGTGACATGAATCGCATCCATCATGAACTCAGACCACTCAACGAGCTCGGATGCTCGCATCCATAATGAACTCGGACCTCTCAACAAGCTTGAATGCTATATACCTCATGAACCCAGACCACTCAACGAGTTCAAACTTCTTAGTTCCTAGTGACATGTCACTTGTATCCTAAATTATTCTTAAGGTTCAAACAGGGTTTTTCCTCACTTGCATATAGTATCCCCACCATACTTGCTCGTAACGTCGTGGATAATGACCATAATAATATTCATGCTTTCATAACAATCAGCAAGCATATAACTCATAATTACAATAAAAAATTTATTACAATTTATTAAAGCATTAAAACATACTACAATGCCACATTATTTGCATATGTACTTACCACGGTGCAAAACGATGATAATCGAGCCTAGTCGTCGTATACTTTATTCTTTCCTCGATCAAGTCCCTATTCACTTTTTTCTTGATCTATAATGCCAAATTTAACTTATTTATTATTCACATTATTCAAACGGGTCCATAAATCATACTCTTGCAACTTTACATTTTGACCCTTAAACTTTCACATATTTAGATTTAATCCCTAGGCTCATAAAATGAAATGCAAGCATTTTCTTGATTACCCAACTTGGCTGAACCTCTTTTATGCTCATATCAGCCCATATTTTCTTTTATTTCACATTATTACTACTCACTTTTACACTTTTACAAACAAGTCCCTTGTTTAGGTGTTTTCACTAAAAATCACCTAATAAAAGATGTTCACCAACAAACATTCATATTCCTCCATAAATCATCATTTCATGCATGGGTCAATTTTTATAGATGAACCCTAGCTCAAAATATAGCTAGAAATGGGTAGATCATGTTACCGGGACTTCAAAATTAAAAGCGGGGCTAGGGAACACTTACTATTGAGCTTGGAAATGTTGAACAAAACCCTAGCTATGGTGTTTTGTGATTTTTGACAGCCAAGGAGGAAGATGGACACATTTTTGGTTTGTTTTTCCCTTTTTATTCTTTTAATTACCTAATAATCGAAACGCCCTTAGGGTTTCTCTTTCCAATTTTTTTCTATGCATGTCCATTTTTGTCCAAAATTTTAAAAATTGGTTAAATTTCTAATTAGGACCTTTTAATTCATAATCAAATGCAATTTCATGCTTAAAGCTTCTAGAATGCAAGTTTTGCACTTTATTCAATTTGGTCCCTAAAATGCAATTAAACATTTTATGCAGAGAATTTCTTCATGAAACTTTCACACAAGCATGCATTCATAACATAAACCTCATAATAATCACAAAATAATTATTTCTATCTCGAATTAACCACTATTTTGATTAGGCCCTAATTCGGGATGTTAGATTCTACCGGTGGCTGAGTTTTTCAGCATGTGTTGCGGATTCTAGTTAGCTTGTGTGAGCAGCACCATGTAGCTACATCTTGACTGTCAGCTTGTGTGAGCAGACCCGGTGATAGCTCAAGATGAGCATTTTCATATGAGATATGCGATTGAGATGGTTTCGACCATGTATTGGCACTTAAGGTACGAGATTCCCGAGTATCCGATATTATTCCAAATGGTTCAACGGGTATATCAGTGATATCAAAGAGTATGAGATTGATATGAATTAGTACAGGTATGTACGTGAACCATACAAGCATTGAATCAAAGAAATTTATGAACTTCATATTTAACCTTATGGATGAATTTGTGTTAGGTTTATGGATTAAATTGAGTTACATTATCTCATGTTTACTTACTTGAAATTCTGAATGAATGGTAAGTTATACTTATTAGAGCATATGTGCTTACTAAGCTTTATAGCTTACTTTGTTTGCTTTTTCCATATTTATAGTGATTTTAAAGCTAGCTCGGATTGAGAGTTATTGGAGATTTCATCACACTATCCAACAGTCGTTTTGGTACTTTTGAACTTGTGTATTTGGTTATATGGCATGTATATATGTTGTAGTTAATATGGCCTATATGTTGGTAATGTATTTAGCCAATTGATTTGGCTTGTAAATGATATATGTTTTTGATTATGTGTTTAGCCATGTGATTTGGCTTATTTTGGTAAACTTGGTTATGTATATATGTGTAAATGGCCTTTTGTTATGTGATTTATATTTGCTTTGTGAATGCCCTATTAATAATTGGTAATGAAAGTAGAAAATGGTAGAAATTAAGAATGAATTAGCATGCTAAGTATTAGGCAAAATAATGCTATTTGAAAATGACCAATTAAGTGAATTATTGAAGGATATATTGGTATGTTTTGAATTGGAAAATTATGATGTTATGAGCATTATGATTGTTGGTATTGGAATAGCATGATTTTGGCTTCGTTGAGATTGGTTTGAATGTCTATTGATGATATGGTTATATATTGTTTGGTATGTGTAGATGAATGCAAGTTTGGGTGAGAAAGATAGCTTGGAAATTAGCCTATTTTTGTCCACACGGGTAGAGACACGGGCGTGCGTCTCAGCAGTGTGTGACACACGACGAGGTGACACGACCGTGTCTCCCCTGGTACTTAATTAGAAACCAAGTCAGTAGCTCCACATGTTCTAGCACACGAGCGTGTGACCTGGCCATGTGGCATAAGTAGTATACCCTCCAGTTTTCACATGGCCTAGTACATAGGTGTGTGAGGCTATTTCGAAGGGTACATGGGCTAGTCACACGGGCGTGTGGTTGGCCGTGTGACCCAAATTAGAGAGTTACATGGGGTAGGACACGGGCTGGGACACAGCCATGTGATCCCATTTCGAATGTCCACACGACCTATGACACGGGCGTGTCTTTGGCCGTGTGAGGCACACGGCCTTGCCACACGAGCGTGTGTCCCCTGTACTTTGAAAATTTTCTATGTTTTTCCAAAATTTGCTTGAGTTCTTGGTTTAGTCCCAAACCACTTCTAATTATTGTTTTTGGCCTCGAGGCTCGTATTAGGGACTATATGATTGTATTGAATGATGTTTGTTTGGTTATGAGAATGGTATGATTGTTTAATTGATAATTCTGGTAATGCTCTGAAACCCTATTTCGGCAACAGATACGGGTTAGGGGTGTTACAAAAATGCTGTGACATTTCGATATGGGAATATATCTACTTAAGGAAATTATAATACGAGACAAGGGAATTACAACCAACAACAACAGAACTACAATCAGCACACTCAGATGCATCCACACTAAAATCAGACACAGCCACAACACTCTTCAATGCCACATCAGTATGTTCAAGAGCGTCTACGACAACAGTACATGCAAGCTTCTCCTTTTGACCCATTAGCTGCTCTTGAGGCTTGAATGCGAAAGTATATGACTCGCACAGAAGCTATTGTGCAAAGGAATTCATCTTCTATTCGGGCGTTGGAGGCAAAATTAGGAAAATTTACTTCAAATCTTAATACTCAACCACCGGACACACTACCTAGTGACACGAAAAATCCTAGTCCAAGGGGGAAAGAAGATTACAAAGATATCACTCTTAGGAGTGGTAAACAAACTGGCAAGCTGACTACAGACTCTATTGTAGCACCTCAAGATACTGGCGAAGTGATCTCTGGTGTGAAGGTTAAATCTGAAGAGCTTGTCAATGTACCAGACAAAGAAGTTCCACAAATTGTCACTCATATGCCTAATGTCCAACCTTTGAAACTATTGACGCAATCAAAGGTGTCGGCGTAATCAGATGAATCTCCACCTTTACCTTTCCCATAAAGTTTTAGGGAGAATGAGTAGGACAAGCAGTACCAATAGTTCCTGAGCACACTGAAGCAACTTTAGGTCAATATTCCTTTAGTAGACGCTCTTGTGCAAATTTCAAATTATGGGAAATTTATGAAGTAGCTCTTGCCCAAGAAAAAGAAGCTCAGTGATATGGAAACTATTGCACTCACAGAAGGCTGTAGTGCTATTTTGGCAAATCAGTTGACTCCCAAAATGAAAGATCCTGGGAGCTTTACTATCCTATGTTCAATTGGCAACCATTATTTGGGCAAGGCTTTATGCGACTTAGGAGCTAGCATCAACCTACTAACGCTATCTACTTTCAGAAAGTTGGGAATTGGTCACATGAAACCTATTACAGTGAATTGCAACTAGTTGATCAATCCTTGGCTCAACCTAAAGGGAAAATCAAAGATATCTTAGTTTGTGTGGATAAATTCATTTTTCTGGCTGATTTTATCATACTTGACTGCGAGGCTGACAAAGAGGTTCCCATAATATTTGGACGACCATTTTTAGCCACCGGGCGAACTCTTATTAATGTTTACAAAGGTGAACTGACAATGCAACTTAATGATGAACTGACCATGCAACTTAATGATGAACACGTTACCTTCAGTGTTTTTGAATCTATTCAATGCAAGGATAAAGAAGAATGCCATATTGTCGATGTGCTAAATGATCTAATTGAGGAAGAATTCAATAACCAAAGCACAATACTTTCTAAGAATTTTGTAGTGATATCTAATGATGAATTCTTAGATAATTGTGATAGCATGGTTGAAGCTAATAATATTGAACTCAGGCATGGATGGTAGATATAATCCTTAGACTTAGCCAATAGAACAGTTCCAATTTTCAAGCCATCTATCGATGAAGCTCCTACTTTGGAATTGAAACCACTACCTACTCATCTTAAATAGGTCTTTCTTGGTGATAACAATATTCTTCCAGTTATTGTCTCTGTAACACTGAATGTAACTCAAGAAGATAAATTGGTTCATATTCTTAAGCAACATAAAAGGGCTATTTCTTGGGGTATTGTCGATATCTGAGGCATTAGTCCATCTTTTTGCATGCACAAGATCAAGTTGGAAGATGAAGGCAAGCAATCGGTTGAGCAACAAGGAATATAAAATGAGAAGATGAAGGAAGTTGTTAAGAAAGAAATTATATAGTAGCTTGATGCTGGAATTATTTACCCTATTTCTGATAGCAGTTGGGTAAGTCCAGTACAATGCGTTCCTAAAAAGAGTGGCATAACTATGGTTAGCAACGAAAAATATGAATTAATTCCTACACGCATTCCTACGAGATGGCGAGTCTGTATGAATTATCACAAACTTAATGCTACCACAAGGAAGGACCACTTCCCACTTCCTTTCATTGACCAAATGTTGGACAGGCTTGTTGGAAGAGCCTATTACTACTTCTTAGACAGCTATTCTGGATACAATCAAATTTCTATTGCACCGAAGGATCAAGAGAAAACAATTTTCACCTATCCCTTTAGTACTTTTGTTTTTTGCTGTATGCCTTTCGGTCTTTGCAATGCATCAGTCACATTTCAAAGGTGCATGATGGCAATATTTTTGGATGTGATTAAAGATTCTTTAAAGGTTTTATGGATGATTTCTCAGTCTATAGGAATGATTTTGATCATTGCGCCGACAATTTGGAGAAAGTATTACAGTGATGTGAAGACATACATCTTGTTCTAAATTGGGAAAAATGTCATTTCATGGCAACTGAAGGAATTGTGTTAGGCCATCGCATCTCTAGTCAAGGCATTGAAGTAGACAAAGCTAAAGTGGAAATCATTGATAAATTACCTCTACTGACAAATGTGAAAGGTATTCGTAGTTTTCTTGGACATGTGGGGTTTTACCGAAGATTTATTAGAGACTCCTCAAAAATTGCAAAGCCCTTATGCTCATTGCTGAAAAAAATCGAAAATTCCTCTTTGACGATGCATGTCTGGAGGCATTCATTCAATTAAAGACGCAGCTAGTAAATGCACCTGTTATCGTTGCACCAGATTGGTCTCAAACTTTTGAAGTTATGTGCAATGCAAGCGACGTTATTGTAGGTGTTGTTCTAGGACAACGCAAGGGAAAAATATTTCACACCATCTATTATGTTAGCAAAACTCTTACAAAGGCTCAAATAAATTATACCACTACAGAGAAAGAATTGTTGGTTGTAGTCTCTAATTTTGATAGGTTTCATTCTTATCTTGTTGGCGCAAAGGTTACAATATTTACTGATCACTCGGCGTTGCGATATCTTTTTGTGAAGAAGGATGCAAAACCAAGACTGATACGTTAGATCTTACTGTTGCAAGAAATCGACATTGAGATAAAAGACCGCAAAGGTTCAGAGATGTAACACCCCTAACCCATATCCGTCACCGAAATAGGGCTACAGAGTATTACCAAAGTTTACAGAACAAATACAATTAAATTATATGATCCACTATTCATATCCATAACCAATCATATTCAATTGTATTGTCCCTTAATTGGACCCTCGAGGCCCAAATTATACATTAGAAAAAAGTCGAGACTAAATTGAAAACTCAGAGAATTTTTTGCGAAATTTCAAAAAATTTCCTAAATATAGGGGACACACGCCCGTGTGGGTAGGCCATGTGAGTAAATGACACGCCGGTGTCTCAGGCTATGTGGGTATTCGATGTGAGGCACACGGCTATGTCCTAGCCCATGTCTATACTCGTGTAACTCTCAGACTTGAATCGCACGGCCAACCACACGTCCATGTGCCAGGCCATGTGTACAATTTAATTTTCCAAAATTAGGTACAAGATTTACACGGCCAAGACACACGCCCGTGTGCTAGGCCGTGTGTCACACAATGCTGAAATACATGCTCATGTCTCTACCCGTGTGGCCAATTTTGAGCATTCTATTTCTAAATTTTAAAGATGCAGGGGACACAAGGCCAAACCACACGTCCGTATGCATGGTCGTGTGTCACACACTGTTAAGACATACGCCAGTGTGTCTACCTGTGTGGAATAAATAAGGTCGTTTCCTAGCCTTATTTTTAACCCAAATTTTGCCTTGTACCTACATTAACATTTTAACACATTTCCAAACCAATTCAGGACATTTAAATCAAGCCAACATTAACATTATACATCATATATCATCACATGTATTCAAACTTACCTTTTGAAAGACATATATGTTTACCATAATTCAATATAACCATACCAAGCACACATTTATTAACCATATTATAACCTCAAGCATATATGTATTCACTAAAAATACCATCACTAGCCATTCCAATAGCTAGATTACAATCAACCATTTACAAGCCAACATTTTTCAAATTAGCCTATACATGCCATTATACCAAAATAAGTTTGTTATTTATACCAAAACGAGCTGAAGGATAGTGTGATGATGCTATGACCAATTCCAACCTTTACGAGCTTCTGAGCACTATAAAATAGAGAAAAGAAAACAAAGTAAGCATTTAATGCTTAGTAAGTTCTCATAACAGGAATTTAACTTACCATGCACTTACATTTAAGGTAAGCATATAAAGATACATCCAAGCAATTTGGCTAATAGCCTAAAACACACAGCTTCACCAAACATGTTAGTCATTGTTCCATATAAATTTCAATTATCAAGGATGAGCTCATCATAATAAAATTTTCATAACCATGTTCTTGTCATATAATGTTTCCATATAACATGTGCATTTTTATAAATAATCATCTTAAGTTCATTTTAACCATGTTAGAACTTTTCTCGTTGAATTTATTTGGAATATCAATGGATACACATGTAGTACACTTGTAGTGTACAAATCAGTAAACCGCCAACTCATAATCAGGAGTACCCAATTAGGGCACATAATTAGGAAGCACTCTCTCGAGCCATATAACCGGATGCTCATGTGAGCCATGTAACAAGAAACTTATCCGGGCTAAAATAGGAAACTCATAAGAGTTTAAAATAAGAAGCTCATTGAGTTTAACAAGTAACTCCAAAGAGTTATTATCAGGAAGCTCTGGATAGCCATATAACAGGTAGTTCAAGCGAGCCATATCAGAAAGCTCACAAAGAGCCTATATCAGGACGCTCATAAAGAGCCTATATCAGGACGCTCATAAAGAGTTGCGTTTGTGTCCGTAATATATGCAGGATCACAACCGATCATATAACAGAACACTTACAAAGAGCTGCAATAGTCTGCAATCCATGCAGGATCACTACCAATCAGGATGCTTGCAGGAACCATGTAACAGTAAGCTCGAGAGGGCTTATAACAGGATGCTCGTAAGAGCTGTAGTGTGTCTACAACATATGCAAGACCACAACCAATTCAAGAAACCCCATATCCATCGAATCCCATTATTCAAATGGGACTTATTATGCATCGGGCTTTGTTGGATATAGATTAATTTCATATTCATGACAATGATACAATTTACATACATATCATTTAATTTAAAACATATAAATACACAATTTAGTTACACGAACTTACCTCGATAAACGTTCATATACAAGGATCTACTAATCTGATACTTTTTGTCTTCCTCGATCCAACTCCGTATTTGTAACACTCCTAACCCGTATCCGTCGTCAGATTAGGGTTATAAGGCATTACCGTACAAAACACAATTCAGCACTGTCATTTATCACTCTTTATGCACTATAGAATAATGATACATTTATAACATTATCAAACTTTTATACATCAAAATCATGTGCACATATTTAACACTTTTATTAATTGATTCCCTATATACATTACATTAATGACATTTTTATAATTGTACCATATTCAAGCATATAATCTCACTTTTCATATATAGAAAATACATCAAGACATAATTTGATTAACTAAGTATCAAACATCTCATTTCTAATTTACGTATATGTATATGATGAAACCAATCAAACCAATATGTATACAACTTAATGTCCAATCATATATATACGACATTAGCAATATTACTATATGACCGTACATACCTTTGATGTTATTATAGTATGCGCATTTAACCTATTCCATTAATTAAGTCATGACTATACCAATTCATATATTATGAACGTTTGTCTAAATTCTAAACATTCACACGGCATAATAGGCATGTGTATATAATATGTATAAACAAGCATATTCCTTTAACCATATACAAATATGATTATAATCAATTTTAAACGCTAGTATCGAAGCAAAACATACCGAAGTACCTATCTAATATATACCAAATTATTAACCACAAATATGGCACATTTTCAACTCAATATTAAACTAACATTTTGATCTTTCATTATTGTACCTCAAACAAAGCATATTAACCAAAACAATCATATACATACTTATTATTTGTCTTCATCACCCGTACTTAATTAGCCAACCATTCAAGCACAATATATGCACATATACTGCCATTACAAACCGAATTAAGATAACTAATACACATTCGAATATATATATCATTATAATTTTACTCCGTTACTAAGCCAAATTAATAAACCAATCACAAAGACAAAACATACCATACAACAAACTTACAGAAAGTGAGCTAATCATAGGCTATCTATGATACCTTAACAAAACACATCAACAAAATTCACATATATTTATCTATGTATAAACTATAGCAAAAACACCAAAACCACAACCAAACATAATCATATATTGATCAAACCATGAAACCGAACTTAACAAAATAAATGAGCCATTTTCGCATGGCTTATATATATACACAAACCAAAATCCAACATTTCTAAATATTATCTAGCCTATACATGCCATAGGTTCAAATTTTAGCTTATAAAGTACCGAAAATAGTCGATAGTGTGATAAACTTCACTAACAATCCCTGAACTCGTAACTTGACTCCAAAATCTATAAAACAAAGGCAAACATACACACACAGAGTAAGTTATCTTAGCTTAGTAAGTCATAAGCAAATAAATAACTCAATTTAACCAAACCAATTTATGCTATCATAATCACATTTAATTTCATATACAACATATACTTTCATATATAAATTTTACCTTGACTAATTATACATATATCTATTATCAAAGTAACATTCAATTTCAAAACCATAGTACCATTATATAACCGAATATATATACACTCATAAGCATATACTCTTGAATCAAACTTTAATGTCTCATACTTATACATAGCATGTGGCCGAATATACTTCACAAATACACTTATCTTTACATTAGCATCATGTAATAATTTGCATCACATATCAAATAACCAACTTACCTTATTTTCAAATAAGTAATCAACTATTCATACCTAATCACTTAGCTCGATTTACACATTCGATCACAACTTATCAATGCCCGTTAAACCATTCAGGATTGAATAGGATACTCAAACAATCACACATATCTACAATGCCAACGTCCCAAACGTGGTCTTACATGTAATCACATATCGATGCCACTGTTCCAGATAGGGTCTTACACAAATCAAATACGATGCCAATGTTCCAAACATGGTCTTACACGTAATCACATATATAAATGCAAACATCCTAGACATGGTCTTACACGAGAACACATATAGGAGATCCTATGTCATGACACATGTATCCTAGCTATTCCTAAGGTTCGTACGGGCTTTCAGATGTTGTAACTTGATCGAATCGAACTCGTACACATAGATTCTAAGCTTATACATGTTCGGCTTTCACATATATACTATCACATTATACATTTCAGCATATATAGTTTGTATTTAATCAAATAAATAGAATCTATTTGCTTATAAACATACCCCGGACAATGATAATCTGAACGGGACGACTAATCAACAACTTAGGTTTTTCCCCGATCCAAATCTGATTTCTTTGGTTCTTGAGCTAAACATATTCAAATTAAACTCCTTTAAACATAATTTCATTCAATTTAGTCCAAAAACACATAAATGGGAAAATTACCATTTTACCCTTGACATTTAACACTTTTTACAATTTAGTCCAAATTGCACAAAACACAAAATATGCAAAATTTGCACGCACCATGCTTAGGCCGAATACTACCCATGTTCATACAAGTCCATACATTTCATTTATTTCACATTTTAGTTCCTCAATTTATTATTTTTGCAATTTAGTCCTAATTAATCAAAATCATCAAAAATTCCAATACAAAACATATTAATCCAAAACATATCTTTCATAATTCATTAACTAACATCACAAAGCTCAATTATTTATCAATGGCATAACTCAAAATATTTGTCAAAATCAGAAATTCAAGCATGGGCTTTGTACATTACACTGGAACGATCTCAAAAACGTAAAAATTATCAACAACTGAGCTAGTTACATACCTTAATCAAGCTTAGCTTTGGCCGAACCCTTTAAGGTTTTGTTTTTCTTTCTTTATTTTGATATTCGGTCAACACCAAAAGATAAACACTACGGCTTTTAATTATGTTTTATTATAACATATATTAACTTATTATTCAATTTACATATTTAACCTTAATGATTTAATAACAAAACTATATATTGCATGCCATTACCGTCCATTTATATAATCAATGGACTAATTGCAACATAAGTACTTCATATTATAAAGACAATAACAATTAGGCACTTTCACATTTATCTAGTCACTTTTACATTTTACGCGATTAAGCCCTTTTTATTAAATCGGCACTCAAATGGCAAAATTAAATTAAGAAAATTTCACACATATAAATTCACACATAATAAACATAGAAAATAATTTTTAAATTTTTTCTGACTCAGATTCGTGGTCCCGAAACCATCGTTCCAAATAGGGTCTAAATCGAGCTGTTACAACTCTCCCCTCAAGGGATTTTCGTCCTGAAAATCTTATCGGTGAATAGGTTCGAATAACGTACTTTCATTGCATTCTCTGGCTCCCACATTGCCTCTTCAACTCTGTGTTTATGCCATAGTACTTTCACTAACGAAATTTTCTTATTTTGCAATTCTTTAACTTCACGAGTCAGAATACAAATCAGTTCTTCCTCATATGTCATATCAGACTTAATCTCAATCTCTGACGAATTAATCACATGTGAGGGATCAGATCGATATTTACGAAGTATCGAAACATGGAATACATTATGGATCTTTTCTAACTCAGGTGGCAATAACAATCTATAAGCAACTAGCCCGATACATTCAATAATCTCATACGGCCCAATAAATCTCAGACTCAATTTGCCTTTACGACTGAATCTGAGTATTTTCTTCCATGGTGAGACTTTCAAAAAGACTTTGTCCCCTATCTGATACTCTATATCTTTTTTTTTCAAGTCCGCATACGATTTCTGACGATCTGAAGCTATTTTCAAACTTTCGCGGATCACTTTTACTTTCTGTTTAGTCTCTCTGATCAAATTGACCCCATGTAACTTATTTTCATTGAACTCAGTCCAATACAATGGTGTACGACATTTATGACCGTACAAAGCCTCGTAAGGTGACATTTTGATACTTCATTGAAAGCTATTTTTGTACTCAAATTCAATCAGAGGTAAGTATCGTACCCACGTACCTTCAAACTCGAGAATACAACATCTAAACATATCCTCAAGTATCTGAATGATTGTTCAGACTAACCCTCTATTTGCAAATGGAAAGCAGTGCTAAAATGTAATTTTATACCTAGAGCATCTTGCAGTTTCTTCCAAAACCGCGTTGTAAAACTTGGATCTCTATCCGAAACAATAGAAATAGGTACTCTGTGCAATCTCACAATCTGAGAAACATATAATTCGACTAGCTTATCAAGCGAGTAATCTATGCAAACCGAAACAAAATGAGTCAATTTAGTCAATATATCCATAATAACCTATATCACATCTTTCTTGCTCTATGTCAACGGTAAACCAGATACAAAATCCATAGTGACTCTGTCCCATTTCCACTCAGGTATCATGATCGGCTGAAGCAATCCAGAAGGTACCTGATGCTCGGCTTTTACTTGCTGACAAACTAAACATTTCGAAACAAAGTCAGAAATGTCTCATTTCATACCATGCCATCGGTAAACCTGTTTCAGATCATTATACATTTTTTTCCTACCGAGGTGAATAGATAACGAACTGCTGTGAGCTTCATTCAAAATCATCTGAGTCAACTCTGGATTTCTCAGAACACATATTTGGTTTTTGAACCTCAGACAACCTTCATCATCAACTCAAAACTCTGAATCAACATTCAAATCACATTGGTTTCGCTTTTCTAACAATTCATTATCAACTTTCTGAGCATCACAAATCTGTTGAATATAAAACGGTCTTGCTCTTAACTCCACGATAATCGAACCATCATCAGAAAAATCAATTTGTAATATATAGTGATGCTTCGTTGAATGGACTGGATGTGCTTTGATGTAGGAAGGCAAAGTCATTGCTTATGCTTTGAGACAGTTAAAGCTACACGACAAGAATTATCTGACGTACGACCTTGGGTTAGCTGCGATTGTATTTGCTTTGAAGATTTAGCGCCACTATCTATTTGGTGAGAAATGTCACGTATATTCTGATCATAAGAGTTTGAAATATCTGATGACTTAGAAAGATTTGAATTCGTGACAGAAAAGATGGCTTGAACTGTTAAAAGACTACGAACTTATTATTGATTATCATATGGGAAAAGCAAATGTTGTTGCTGATACTTTGAGTTGAAAATCACTGTTTGCATTGCGTGCGATGAATGCTCATTAGGTTGTGTCCATTGATGGTTCGATTTTAGCTAAATTGAAAGCAAGACCATTGTTCTTACAATAGATTATTGATGCTAAAAAAGTTGATAATGAGATTATGACAAAATGAGCTCAGTGTGATCTAGATTTTAATTCAGAATTTAAAGTTGATAAAGATGATTGTTTGAGATTCCAAAATCAAATTTGTGTTCCGAGAAATCCAGAATTAATTCAGATGATTTTGAACGAAGCTCACAACAGTTGTTTATCTGTTCATTTGGGTAGTACGAAAATGTATAATGATCTGATACAGCTTTATTGGTGGCCTGGTGAATTTGTTGCAAAATGCTTAATTTGTCAACAAGTCAAAGCTGAACATCAAGTGTCATCTAGTTTGTTACAACCGATTATGATTCTGGATTGGAAATGGGATAGAGTGACGATGGATTTTGTTTCGAGTTTTCCCCTATCTCCGAGAAAGAAAGATGTAATTTGGGTTGTAGTTGATCGATTGATGAAATCAGCCCATTTTATTCCGGTATAATCTGATTACTCACTTGATAAGTTAGCTGAGTTATACATTTCTGATATTGTGAGATTGCATGGTGTGCCATTATCTATTGTGTCAGACAGAGATTCGAGATTCACATCGTTATTTTGGAAGAAATTGCAAGATGCTCAGGGTACAAAATTGCACTTCAATACTACTTTTCACCCGCAGACGGATGGTCAATCTGAGCAGATTATTTAGATACTCGAGGATATGTTGAGATGTTGCATTCTTGAGTTTAAAGGTATGTGGGAACAGTATTTACCTTTGATTCAATTCGCTTATAATAATAGTTGTCAATCAAGCATCAAAATGGCACCGTACGAAGCCTTATATGGTCGCAAATGTCGTACACTTTTGTATCGGATTGAACTCAGTGAGAATAAGATTCACGGGGTTGACTTGATAAAAGAGACTAAACAGAAAGTAAAAGTGATCCGAGATAGTTTGAAAGGAGCTTCCAATCGTCATAAATCATATACAGATTTGGAACGAAAAGATGTTGCATTTGAGATCGGTGATAAAGTGTTTCTAAAAGTATCCCCATGGAAGAAAGTACTTCGGCTCGGTAGAAAAGGAAAATTGAGTCTGAGGTTTATTGGGCCGTATGAGATTATCAAACATATCGGACTGGTTGCATATAGATTGTTGTTGCCACCAGAGCTAGAAAAGATTCACAATTTATTTCATGTATCAATGCTTTGATGATATAGATCTGATCCTTCAAATATGATTCCTCCGTCTGAGATTGAGATTCAGTCTGATATGACCTACGATAAAGAACCAATTCGTATTTTAGCTCGTGATATTAAAGAACTGCGAAATAAGAAAATTCTGTTAGTAAAAGTAATGCGGCATCGACATTGTGTTGAAGAGGCTACGTGGGAGCCTAAAGATGTTATGAGACAGCAATATCAGAATCTGTTCAATGGTAAGTTTTTTGGGGATGAAAATCCCTAAAGGGGAAGAATTGTAACAGTTTGGTTTAGACCCTAGTTGGAATAGTGGTTTTGGGACCAAAAATTTGAGTTAGAAAAATATTTTAATACTATTTTTTGAGCTTATAATATGTGAAAGTTTGTGTGCCTAATCTGATAAAAGGACCTAATCGCGTAAAATGTAAAAGTGGCCTTCTATTTGTTTAAGTGCTTATTTGATATGTCTTTGTAAATGAGAGGTCCTTATGTTGTTATTTTACCATTGGAAATTTGAGTGGTCATTAATAACCTTGTATGTTAATGGTTTAAATGTTAATTAATTAAGGGTATAATGGTAAATGATGTATTAATATGTGTTAAAAAAAAAGAAATGTTAAAATTAGCTCATTTTAAGTGTTCTATTGCCGAAAATACTAAGTAAAAGAAGAAGAAAAGTTCAAGTTAGTGTTCGTCACTTGTGGTTGTTAATTCAAGGTTCTTTTTTGATCCGTTTTCGATAATTTCTATGTTTTTGTGATTGTTGCTTTGTATACTAACAATCCCATGTCTTAATTTCTGATTTTGTTGATGGTTTTGAGTTGAGCCATTGATGAAATTATGAGTTTTGTGAAGTTAGTTGATAGAAAATGAAAGATATGTATTGGGTTAGTATATTTTGTCTTTGAATTTTTTGATGAATTTGAGTAATTTGGACTAAATTGTGAAAATGAGATTTTGAGGGACTAAAATGTAAAATAAATTAAATATTTGGACTTGTATGAACATTATGAAAATTCGGCTAAGCTTGTAAAAAAAGAAATTTTGTGTATTTTGTAATTTTATGAAATATGGACTAAAATGTAAAAATGTTAAAATGTGAGGGTTATTTTGTAAAATGCCCTAAATGTGTGTTTTTGGGTTGATTTGAATGATTTGGTGAATAAAAAGGTTAAATTTGAATTTATATAGATCAAGAACTAAAAAAACAGAATTAGATCGGGGAAAGTCGAAAGTTGTCGAGTAGCCGATTTCGTCTATCCGAATCCGTACAAGGTAAGTCTATACACAAATCCCCAAAGTGACCCTAGTCGGAAAGCGGTTTCGAGACCGCTAAACTGAGTCACCAAATTATTTGAATGTGATATTTATTGTCTAAAATATGTGAATATGAAAGTGCGAAAATTTTTAAGCTTCGATTTAGTTAATTGCATGTGA
Organism: Gossypium arboreum; assembly: GCF_025698485.1. Classification (NCBI taxonomy): domain Eukaryota; kingdom Viridiplantae; phylum Streptophyta; class Magnoliopsida; order Malvales; family Malvaceae; genus Gossypium; species Gossypium arboreum. The sequence continues at coordinate 52,984,144 of NC_069082.1, forward strand.
ATGGAGTACATAGGACTTATGTGAGAAAATTTAGAAATGTGCTAGGCAAATGTAAAGTGGCCTATTAGTGTATGTATGAAAAAGGGGAGACTTGCATGTCAATTTCCCCCCCCCCCATCTAGTAGTGGCCGGCCATAAGCATGGGTGGACAAAATGTTATGGCTAAAAAACATGTCATAAACATGTTGGGGTAGTGCATTATGTAAGGAGTAATAGAATAAAAAGCATGGGAAATAAAATATTAGTGTTAGTAGGATGAGAAACAAAAAAAAAAAAAAAGAAAGGATGTGTGTGATTGTTCTTCCATTGCCGTGAGTTGAGGGAAAGAAGAAAAAAGAAAGTGTCCATCATTTTTCACTTCTTTTGGCTGAAAGTTCTAAGGAAGAAAGAAAAAAAAATGTGTCCATCCTTTTTCCATTCTTCTTGACCGAAAATTCAAAAGAAAGAAGGGAGGAAATGTTGAAGAGATTCGGCCATGCTTGTAGCTAGGTGAAGGTAAGTTTGATGTTGTGCCTGAGATTCATGCATGTTTTTTTTGTTAGCTTGAGTTCTAACTAGCCCATGGTTCAAATCTTTACTATGTCATGGAGATGATATTCGGCTAAGGTGGATTTGTGTTGATGTTATTTGCATGCTAAAAGTGAAGCTTGTAATGATGCATGTGATGGTGGATTGATGACTCTTGAATCTCCTTTTAGCATCCTTGAGTGAGACATTAAGTTCCTTGTTCAACCATGACCAAAATTGAAATGGTATGGTGTTGTGATGCATTCGCCATGGTAGGAAGTAGAAGAGAAATATGTTGTTGTTCACGTTATTGGATGAGAAATGGTAGTAGGGTGAAGTGCAAATGCTAGTGTTTGATTTACTAGTGTATATGTGTGTATTAGCCAAGTTTTGAACTTGAAACAAAATGGTGTTTAGTCAATACAAGTGACCATACTTGTAGAATGTATTAAGTGTTGCAATCGGCCCCAACATAGACATGTATGTTCGCCACATCAATGAGTACATGAGTTGATGTGTATGTTCTACCATAGGTAGCCTATTGATGGCTTTAGCTTGACTTAGAAAATTCGCTAAGGGGAAATATTAGCTAGTATGTTGAATTCGATTCGTGATTTCGTACATATGTGACTCTAATGTCTAATGTATATATGGGCTAAGTACCTTGAGCTTCTCTTTTGATGTTCGAATGAATTGTATTAAATTGCTTGATGTGATTAAAAATGCGTATGATCATTGTGTATTTGAGCTAAAAGGTGGCCATATGACCTATCAAACTCCTTGTCATATTCGGCCATAAGCTAGCAAAATGAGAGTTTAATAAGTTAAATTTGTTTGAATTAGCTCAAGAGCTTAAAGGACCACAGTTGGATAAGGGAAAGGAAAAAGTGATCGAATAGCCGTTGAAGCCGTTCGACAACATCCGAGGTAAGTTTTCGAGTAATGGAACTTGGATTATGATTTGATTAGATCATGTTTTAAGCAAATCAAAATCATGCTCTTTGTGTGTGGCTATTGAGCCGAAATTGCAAGTGTGATAAGTGCCTTGTGTTAGAGTTTTGCTAACGAAAATGAAATACGAATGTGTCATGATTTATTGATAATGTGCATGGTTATTCGAATGATGTCCGGGCTAAGTCCCGAAGGCTTTGTGCTAAGTGACTAAATCCGGACTAAGATCCAAGGCATTTGTGCGAGTTACTAATTAGGGCTAAGCAAAGGCATTGTCTTGAGTTACTAAATCCGGTTAAGTCCCGAAGGCATTTGTGCGAGTTACTATAATCGGGCTATGTCCCAAGGCATTTGAACGAGTAGCTATATCCGGTTAAATTTCGAAGGTACGTGATTCGAGAATGATTGATCTTGCTGTAAAAATTTCAGTTAATACGCTTGTAAAATCCCAACAATGAGGTATGTTTCGTATGTGCTTTGAATTAGTTGAGCCCTTACAAATAAGTATTCGCTCAGTTGATAAATGAGCTACCGGCCTTTGGCTAAGTTGATCTTTGTGTATGAATATAAGGGTTGGTAATGTGAAGTAAGTATGATATTGAGAATTTGTGCATATGAAATTATTTGTTTAGCTACATGAATGCTATACTTTGGTTGTGTCTAAATTCATAACTCAAACTTACTAAGCATTAAATGCCTACTCCGTTTCTTTGATTCCCTGTTTTATAGATTTTGGTTAAATCACTATCGGACTCGGGATTTTGAAGTTGAAGTCGCCCACACTATCAAAGCTCCTTTTGGTATACTTTTGGTTGAACTTTGAAATGGCATGTATAGGACCACCCTTCTTGTTATTGGTCACATACCCCTTTGGTTTTGTATAAATTTGGATAGCCATGAGAAAATAGCTTATATACACTTTGGGCATGGTATTATAATCACTTGTATGTTGATCATTAAGAGGTATGGAAATGTTTGGAAACAATTAGCCATTGGGATGGTTAATCATGATCTTATTTTGTGCTATATATGTAAAAGGGCTAGTTGAATCATGGAAACTATGAAATAGATAAAGCCTACCTTAAAGACAGATGCTGACAGCTGCAGTGACGTGGATGTGAAAAATCACTAAAAATAGTACGAATGGAATTAAATAGTGAATATATTATGTAAACGAACCTTGACGAGTCTATTTTCATAAGAAAGTAACGAAACAATCATATGAAAAGTATGTTAAGAGATATTTAAGTTTTCGTTAGACAGGGCCAGAACGGCTTCTGGAGTCCCTGTTCCGACTTTGGAAATTCATTATAAATTTACCAGAGATAATTAGAAGTCATGCCATATATGTACAGATTCCTTTTCAAGTCTAGTTTCTGTAGAAACAAACGGCATCAGTATTGAAGCCCTGTACAGGGAGATATCCAAGTCGTAATACGAAAAGGTTAGTGTAGTCGATCCCTATAACATGAGGGACTTTAACTAATAAACTGTACTAATTGGCCCGACCAAAAATTCTAGAAAAAAATTTTAAGATGCATATATGAGTCTAGTTTCAGGGAAAAATCACGAAACTGATTTTTGAGTTGTGGAGCTCAAGATATGAATTTTAAGGTGACAGTGACACAGTTAGCCGGCTGTCTGGAATTTTTTTTTAAAATGAACTGTGCAAGTAAGTGGATTAAGCTCGTCAACCCCTCGTGTCCGACTCCGGCAACGGTCTCGGGTACGGGGTGTTACAGTTTTATTGGTATCAGAGCTACGGTTTAGTCGATTCTAGGACTACCGTAATACGTTGGGTCTAGCTATACATGCCATTATGTGATTTATTTGATAGTGTGGTGATTTCTGACAATTGAAATGTGTTTATTTATAGTAATGGATCCCGATCCCGACCGAGTGGTAGCTGATGATCTTGAGAGTGTAGCGCCTGCTCCCACACAAGGGACAGCACCGGCGGACTCTCAACCTAATGCTAGTAATCCGAATGATAAAGCTAGACAAGCTTTCTATAGCATGATGAATGATTGGTTCAACCAATACATTCAAACTAATACGGCTGTTCCACAACCTCCATTCCCGACAAACACAACCCCCGCACCTACCATACCTCCCAGATCGACCAAATAAGGTCAAATAAGCCCCAGTTGATGAAATTCAAAACATGGGGCTACTAAATTTAAGGCTACGGATAGTGATGATGCCGAGCAAGCTGAATTTTGGTTGGACAACACTATTCGGCACTCGATGAGCTATCTTGCACACGATGAGTGCCTAAAGTGTGCTATCTCCTTGCTACGTGATTCTACCTACTATTGGTGGAATACGTTGACTTCATTGTGCCTAGAGAGCAAGTAACTTGGGAGTTTTTCCAAACGAGTTTTGGAAAAATATATCGATCGAGATTTATGGATCAAAAGCGGAAGGAATTTCTTGAACTTAAACAAGGTTCCATGTCGGTTCTGACTATGAACGAAAGTTTGTAAGGCTTAGCCAGACGCGACGAGAATGCATTTCCTCGAAGCCGTAATGTGTAAACGTTTGAGGATGGATTGAATGATGATATAAAGTCGTATGTTGGCATTTTGGAAATCAGAATTTGTGGCACTTGTCGAGCGAGCTTGCAAAGCCGAGGAGCTCAAGATGGAGAAAAGAAAAGTTGAGGCGAGAGCAAGGGAGTTTCAGTAAGAGGTCTTGGGAAGCCCTTCCCACGATCATCGAAGAAATTTAGAGATGGCTTAGGCGGTCTAGAGACACTTCGGCTTTTCTAGACGAGATCGCGATTGACCCTTTCGAGTGCACGAGTCACTTGATTAGCTAGTGTGGGAAATGATCGTCGAGATAGAACGGAGTGCCAGTATTGTGGCAAATGGCATTCTGGAAGTTTTAGATTCCATGACCGCTCCTGCTACAAGTGCGGGTCAGTTGACCACTTTATCAAAGATTGCCCGAGATTGTCTGAATAGAATGTAAATCAGAGTGGGAAATCGAGTGCTACCACTGCTCAAGGTAGACCATCTAGAAACACGGGAAATGCTAGTGGTAGTCAGAGAGGATCTAGAGATGCTGCGACCAGATCTGAGGCTCGTGCTCCTGCTAGGGCTTATGCTATACGCGCACGCGAGGATGCTTCCTTGCCAGATGTTATTACCGGTACTTTTACTCTCTTTGATACTAATGTGATTGCTTTGATTGACCCTGGTTCTACTCATTCTTATATATGCGAAACCTTAGCATCCAAAGAAGACTTTACCTATTGAGTCTCTTGAGTTCGTAATTCGGTGTCAAATCCCTTGGGTCATTACGTGCTTGTCAACAAAGTGTGTAAGAAATGTCCCTAGTACTTGAGGTTCCTATTTTCCGGCGGACTTGATCTTTGTTCGGTTTGATGAATTTGATGTTATCCTCGGTTTAGATTGGTTGACCGTGCATGATGCGGTTGTGAATTGCAAAAGCAAGACTATTGATTTGAGATGCGCAAATAACAAGATAATCCGAGTTGAGTCTACGGACTTAAAGGGGTTGCCAGCTGTAATATCAGCAATGTTGGCCCAGAAATATGTAAGAAAGGGGTGCAAAGCATACCTTGCGTATGTACTTGATGACAAGGAATTGGAAAAGAAACCCGAATCTGTGTCGGTGGTTTGTGAATATCCGGATGTTTTTCCCGAAGAATTACCGGGTTTACCACCTGTTCGGGAAGTAGAGTTTGGTATTGAGCTTGTACCTGGGACTACGCCGATTTCGATAGCTTCGTATCGTATGGCACCAACCGAGTTAAAAGAATTGGAAGCTCAATTGCAAGAGTTGACGGATAGAGGTTTCGCTCGACCAAGTTTCTCACCTTGGGGTGCACCAGTATTGTTTGTGAAAAAGAAGGACGGAACCATGAGGTTGTGCATTGACTATCGTCAGCTGAATAAAGTGACGATAAAGAATAAATATCTGTTACCGCGTATTGATGATTTGTTTGATCAACTAAAAGGAGCCTCAGTGTTTTCAAAGATAGATTTGAGATCGGGGTATTACCGATTCTGAATTCGAGATGCGGATATACCCAAAATTGCTTTGAGCGAGATACTGCCACTCGAGTTCTTAGTGATGCCGTTTGGGCTCACCAATGCCCTACGGTATTTATGGATTTGATGAATCAGATCTTGACGATTTTGGACCGGTTCGTAGTTGTGTTCATTGACGACATCTTGGTCTATTCAAGAGATGAGACCGAACATCTTTGAGTACACGAGATTAGTATTGTAAATTTTACGGGATAAGCAATTATATGCTAAGTTCAATGAAGTGTGAGTTACGGTTAAGAGAGGTTAGCTTCTTGGGTCATGTGGTATCCGCGCGGGTATTCGAGTTGACCGAGCAAAATTTCAGCCATACTTAACTGGAAGCCTCAGAAATATTCTTGAGGTTCGAGCTTTTTGGGACTTGTCGGTTACTACCGACGGTTTGTAAAAGGTTTCTCGACGATAGCCACACCCATGACGAAGCTACTTCAAAAGATGTTAAGTTCGAATGGACGAAAAATGTCGAAAAGTTTTGATCAACTGAAAACTTATTTGATGAAGCTCAATCTTATTGCGGCCGAATCGTAAAGAGTTTGTCATCTATAGTGACGCCTCCCTACTTGGGTTAGGTTGCGTATTGATGCAAGAAGGTCGAGTTGTGGCCTATGCGTCGAGACAATTAAAGCCACATGAGAAAAATTATCCGACCCATGATCTCGAATTAGCTGCCATTGTATTCGCCTTGAAATTATGGCAACATTACTTATTTGGTGAGAAGTGCCATGTATTTTCAGATCACAAAAGTCTCAAATATTTGATGACTCAAAGAGACTTGAATCTGCGACAAAGGCGTTGGCTTGAGTTGTTGAAAGATTATGAACTTGTCATTGATTATCACCCGGGAAAGGCTAATGTGGTTGCGGACGCCTTAAGTCGTAAATCACTTTGCTTGCTTTATGACGATGAATGTACACTTGTCTCGTTTCTACCCGAGAATGCGTTAGTGGCTGAATTAAAGGCCAAACCATTATTGATTCATCAAATTCGTGAAGCTCAGAAAGTCGATGATGAGTTGGTTGCAAAACGGGCTGAATGTGTTCCGAAGGTGGAATCGGAGTTTCAAATTGATGATGACGATTGTTTGAGGTACGAAATCGGTTGTGTGTTCCAAGAAATTCGAACTCGTTTGATGATTACGAACGAAGCTCATTGTAGCCGAATGTCAATTCACACGGGAGTACGAAAATGTACCACGACCTAAGACGTCAGTTTTGGTGGCATGGTATGAAACGAGACATTTCTAATTTTGTTTCGAAGTGTTTAATATGTCAGCAAGTGAAGTCGGAACATCAAGTGCCTACGGGTTTACTCCAACCGATCATGATACCTGAATGGAAATTGTGACATCCCTAATTTGACCCTAGTCGGAAAGTGGTTTCGGGACCACTAAACCGAGTCTTATAAGTAATTAAAAGTTATATTCTATGTTTATGATGTTAGTAAATGCATGTGTGAAAGTTTCATGCATTAATTTGATCATTTCTATGTGAATTTATTTAAAATGGACTTGTATGAAACATTGTTGAAAGGTGATAGGCTAATCTTACAATGGTCTAATAGTACATGCATGCAAAAGAGTGGTTTTGCATGTCAATTTGCCCAAAAAAAGGGAAGAGTGGCCGGCCATGACAAGTTATGGGCAAGGGGAAACATGTTTCAAACATGTCTAGTTAATGGATTATGTAAGGAGGAATAAAAAAAAAAAAGGAAGCATGGGAAATAAACTAATGAAAAATTAAAGGAAGAAAACAAAGAAAAAAATGTGTCCATCATTCTCATACATGACCAAAAAAAAAAAGGGGAGAAGGAAAAGGCTTCATACTTTGGTTCTTCTTAGCCGTGTAGAAGAGGGAAAAAAGAGGAAGAAATTTAGCCACTTTGAGCTGGAAATTAAGGTAAGAATTCAAGTTAGCTCTTTAAATCTTAGCATGGTTTTAAGCTAGATTCTAAGCCCTTATTTAACCATGCCAAATCTTTGAAAATTATGGTGATATGAACGTTCGCCATGGTAGATGTTAAAGAAGATGGTGGAAATGTTGTACACATTTGATTAGTAAGTTAGATGGATGAGATTTGAACTAGTTACCAAGTTCTTTAGGTAACCCATGTTGAAATCTTGGTTTTGAATAGTGAGGTTTTCGGCTAGGGTGACTAACAAGGGTGATGATTGTTGTTTCATCTTGAATCTAGATGAACAATAGTTTAAGAGGAGCACTCGGCCATGATATGAGATTGTGATGTTAGTGCGAATATGAAGATGATGAACTTGAATAAGAAATATTCGGCTAACATGATAAGTATGAATTATCAAGTAGTTGTGATAATTGATGAGTGAAGTGGCTAATGGGGACTCTTAATGAAATTATGCTAAGGCCGAATGTATCAAATGCTAAATGTTCTTATATGTGTGTGTGTCGTTAGTAGCTAATGGCATTCGGCATTGTTTAACTAAAATTAGAAATGAATGCTTGAAAGTTAAATATGGTCGCCCTAGTGACCAAATGCGTTAAAAGCTAATATATGAACAAATGATACTGAATAAATTGACCTTTGAAATGTATATGGTTGCCGTGTGTTTGTGTCCGATTGAGAAGTAAATTTGTTTGATTTAGCTCAAGATCTTAAAGGAGAGGCGTCTAACAAGGGAAATCGAAGGTCATCGAGTAGCCGATTTGGAACTATTTTACCTAACACAAGGTAAGTCATAAGCACATATGTTTGATATTGCTTAAATGATTGTAAAATCTATGCAATTGTGTTTAATGGGATGCTATATATATATAAATGAAATTGTATGTGTATGGAGTGATGACAATTGTTGAATGTAAAAGAAATAGTGAAATGTGTAGAAAGTTTGCTTTCGGCACTAAGTGTCTTGAGCAATACGTGTGTACGGTGATGAGATTGGCACTAAGTGTGCGTCTTGGAAATATATGGCACTAAGTGTGCATGCTGGAAATATATGGCACTAAGTGTGCGAGCTCAAGGGTATGGCACTATGTGTGCGGGCTTAAATCGCATGGCACTAAGTGTGCGAAATCGAGTATTAAGCACTATGTGTGCGCACTCTATATATATATATATAAATATCTCCGATCGAACAATTATATGGAGGGTGTGTCTCCACCGAGTTGAGTATGGACAGCGGATCGGGTAAGTACCTTGAGCTCATGACGACTAGGTAATATGTTCATGCTCGGGGTTGAGCTTGGTAAGCTTTAAATCTATGTGATGATTGCAATTGTATGATTGTGGTGAAAATGAGTTGGTGTGTAAAATGCCTCAAATATCTTATTGTATAGAATATGAAATGTGGATGTATGACTTGGTATGAGATTGAACCGAAGGTCCAAGGAACTATGATATAGTTCGATATGGATGGAGTACTTAGCCTCGTTCATTATTTCATGTTGTAATAATTTTGTTAATGGATGGTTGTGGAATGCTTATGACTTACTGAGTTGTAAACTCACTCGGTGTTTTCTTGTCACCCATTTTAGGTCTCTTGGACTCGTGATTGTTGCGCGTTTCGGAACCGTCGTTGAAGTCATCACACCGGCTGAAATCTTGTGGTATTGTTTTTGTTGTTGAAGAACATTTGGCATGTATAGGCTATTATATTTTGTCGAATTGTGGGTTGTAAACTTTAAGCCATGTGAAAATGGCCTATGTGGTCGTCGAGTGGGATGCTAGAACCTATAGCCACGAGTCTTAGAAACTCAAATTTTGATAAGGTGGCCATAATTTGTGTCATGTATGATGGATGATTAAGGCCAAGGAAAACTTCATGATATTGGCATAGTTCATCGCAGTAACTGTTGCGGATAGCAGCAGTGGGATGAGATTGAAAATCACTAAAAATAGTAGAAGTAGAACTAAATAGTGAGTAAATTATGGAACTGAACCTTGATGAATCTATTTTTATATGGACGAAACGAAACGACCATATGAGCAGTATACTGAGAAATATTAAAGTTCTCGTGAGACAGGGCCAGAACGGTTTCTGGGTCCCCTATCGCGACTTTGAAAATTTACCATAAATTATCCAGAAAGAATTAGGAGTCATGCCTTATATGTACAGATTCCATTTTGAGTCTAGTTTCATTAGAAACAAACGGAACCAGTATTAAAGCCCTGTACAGAGAGATATTCAAGTTGTAATGCGCGAAGGTCAGAGCAGTCGATCCCTGTAACATGGGTGACTTTAACTAATAAACTGTACCAATTGGCCCAACCAAAAATTCTAAAAATAAATCCATGGATGGGTATATGAGTCTAAATTCAGGGAAAATTTACGAAAACAGTTTCCGAGTTTTGAAACTCGAGATATTATTTTTAAGGCGACGGTGACGCAGTTTTCCAGCCTGTCTAGAAATGCCAAATTGGTCGGTACTTTAAGAGGATTTGTCTCGTTAACCCTCGTGTCCGACACGGCGATGGTCTCGGGTTTGGGGTGTTACAATTTTATTGGTATCGAGCTATGGTTTAGTCGGTTCTAGGACTACCATAGAGCGTGTGAGTCTAGCTATACATGCCAAATTGTTAGTGCTTAATAATGTGATGACTTCGACGGTTGAAATTTTTGTTTTGATTAGCGATGGAACCCGGATAGAGACCCTTGGCGGATGACGTTGAAAGTGTAGCGGCTGCTCTGCGCAAGGGACACCGCTGTTGAGCCTCGGTCATCCGCGAATAATCAAAATGAAGGGGCGAAACAAGCCTTCTTCACCATGATGAATGAGTGGGTCGCGAATATGCCCGAACCAATCCGAGTGTCCAACCATTCCCGAATTTAAATAATCCACCCCAAGAGCCCGTGATGCCATCGATTCGATCCTGTGAGGATGAGCAAACCACCGTGGACTTGATTAGGAAGCGTGGGGCCGAGGAGTTTAAGGCCATAGTTACCGATTTATGCCGAAGGGCCGAAGTTCGCTTGATAACACCATTAGAGTGTTTGATGAACTGTCATGCACACCGATGAATGTCTTAAGTGTGCTATATCTTTGTTAAGAGACTCACCTACTATTGGTGGAGGACCTTGATTTCCATAGTCCCAAAGGAACAAGTTACTTGGGATTTCTTTCAAATGTAATTTCGGAAGAAATATATTAGTCAACGGTTCATCGATCGAAGCGTAAGGAGTTCCTGGAACTCAAGCAAGGCCGTATGATCAGATCTCAATCTGAACATGAGTTCGTAAGACTTAGTCGGTATGCTCGGAGTGTGTGGCTGATGAGGTTGCTATGTGCAAAAGATTTGAAGAAGGGTTGAATGAGGAGTTAAAGTTACTAGTGGGAATTTTGGAGATAAAGGAGTTCGTGATACTAGTCGAACGAGCCTGCAAGGCGGAAGAACTTGGGAAGGAGAAGAAGAAGGCTGAACTTGGAGCAAGAGATTACCGTAAAAGATCAACGAGTAAAGCTCCGTTCTCGACTGTAAAGAGGTTCAGGGAGGACACTAGTAAGTCGAGGGCGACTGCGGGAATTTCCATTAGAGCCCGACCATTGACGGACTCTCGAGCTACATCGATAGCTAGTGTGGGCAATAATCGTCAAGAGAGACCTGAATGTCCCCAATGTGGAAGACGACACCTAGGTGAATGTTGGGGTAAGTCTGTTAACCGGGCCTGTTACGGATGTGGTTCGAAGGACCACTTCATTAGGGATTGCACGGAGCTAGATGAGAAGAATAAGATGCAAGGTGCGAGATCTAATGGGGCGACAGCTAGAGGTAGACCCCCGAGGGTTTCAGGAGGTAGGGGTGGTAATCAGAGGGGAGCCACTGATACGGCTGTTCGATCCGAGACCCGAGCTCCTGCTAGAGCCTATGCCATCCGCGCACGAGAGGAGGCATCCTCCCGATGTTATCACCGGTACTTTTACTCTCTTTGATACTAGTGTGATTGCATTGATTGACCCGGCTCTACTCATTCATATGTATGTGAAACTTTAGCATCCAAAGAAGACTCTACCGTTGAGTCTCTTGAGTTCGTAATTCAGTGTCAAACCCTTTGGGTCAATACATACTCGTTGATAAAGTGTGCAAGAGATGCCCCTAATAATTCGAGAATCTGCTTTTCCTACCGATCCGATGCTTCTACCATTTGATGAATTCGATATTATTCTTGGTATGGATTGGTGACCGTACATGATGCAAAGGTGGTGGACTGCAAAGGAAAGCCATTGTTTTGAGGAGTGCAAATAATGAGGTAGTCCGAGTCGAGTGTCTTGATTTAAAAGGAGTGCCGGCGATAATATCTTCTATGACCGCTCGGAGATATGTGAAAAGGGTGTGAAACATACCTTGCGTATGTGTTTGGAAGTAAAGAGACGGAAGGAAACTCAAATTGGTACCAAGTGATTTGTGAGTATTCGGATGTTTTTCCGAGGAGTTACGGGATTGCCACGGTTCGAGAAGTGGAATTGACATCGGTTGTACCGGTACTACGCCGATTTCAATAGCCCCGTGTCGTATGGCATTAACAAATTAAAGGAATTGAAGGTTCAATTGCAAGAATTGACGGATAGAGGTTTCGCTCGACCGAGTTTTTCTCCATGGGCGCTTTGTATTGTTTGTGAAGAAGAAGGACGGAACCATGAGGTTGTGCATCGACTATCGTCAACTCAATAAAGTGACGATAAAGAATAAATATCCATTGCCACGAATTGACGATTTGTTTGATCAATTAAAGGGAGCCTCGGTGTTTTCAAAGATAGATTTGAGGTCGGGTACTATCGGTTGAGGGTCCGAGAATCGGACATACCCAAAACCGCTTTTAGAACGAGGTACGGTCACTCACGAATTCTTGGTGATGCCGTTTGGGCTCACTAATGCCCTGCGGTGTTTATGGATTTAATGAATAGAATTTTCAGGCCATACTTGGATCGGTTCGTAGTTGTATTTATCGATGACATTTTGGTCTATTCGAGAGATGAAATCGAACATCTTGAACACTGAGGCTAGTGTTGCAAATCTTACGAGATAAGCGATTATCGCAAAGTTCAAGAATGTGAATTTTGGTTGAAAGAGGTTAGCTTTTTGGGGCACGTGGTGTCCGACGGTGTCGAGGTGGACCCGAACAAAATTCGCCATAGTCGATTGGAAACCACCAAGGAATGTTACCGGTTAGGAGCTTTTGGGGCTTGCTTGTTATTACCGACGATTTGTAAAAGGTTTCTCGACGATAGCCACGCCAATGACGGCTTACTCCAAAAGGATGTTAAGTTCGAATGGACGGAGAAATGTCGAAAAAGTTTCGATCAACTGAAAGCTTATTTGATCGAAGCCCCAATTCTAGTGCAACCCGAATCGGGCAAAGAGTTTGTCATTTATAGTGACGCATCCCTACTTGGGTTGGGTTGCGTATTGATGCAAGAAGGGCGAGTTGTGGCCTATCGTCGAGGCAATTAAAGCCACATGAGAAAAATTATCCGACCCATGATCTCGAATTGGTCGCCATCGATTCGCCTTAAAGATATGGCGACATTACTTATTTGGTGAGAAGTGCCATGTGTATTCGGATCACAAAAGTCTCAAATATTTGATGACCCAAAGAGACTTAAATCTGCGACAAAGGCGATGGCTCGAGTTGTTAAAAGATTATGAGCTCGTCATTGATTATCACCGGAAGGGCTAATATGGTTGCGGATGCCTTAAGCCGAAATCACTATTTGCTTTATGACGATGAATGTACACTTGTCTATCCTACCCGACAATGTGTTAGTAGCTGAATTGAAAGCCAAACCATTATTGATACGTCAAATTCGTGAAGCTCGTAAAGTCGACGATGAGTTGGTTGCAAAGCGGGATGAGTGTGTTCGAACAAGGACTCGGAATTTCAAATCGATGATGACGATTGTTTGAGGTTCGAAGTCGTCTGTGTGTTCCAAAGAATTGAACTTATTCCAATAATTTTGAACGAAGCCCATTGTAGCCGAATGGCAATCCACCCGGGAGTACGAAGATGTACAACGATTTGAAACGTCGGTTTTGGTGGCATGGTATGAAACGAGACATCTCGATTTTGTTTCGAGATGTTTAATATGTCAACAAGTGAAAGCGGAACATCAAGTGCCTTCAGATTACTTCACCGATCACGATACCCGAGTGGAAATGGGATCGAGTCACAATGGACTTTGTATCCGGACCGCCATTGTCGCGAGTAAGAAGGATGCGATTTGGGTCGTTGTCGATAGATGACTAAGTCGGCTCACTTTATCCCGTCGTCGTGGATTTTTCAATGGACAAACTAGCCGAATTGTACGTTTCTCGATTGTGAGATTACACGGGTGCCTATTTCCATCGTGTCGGATAGAGATCCGAGATTTACCTCGCGATTTTGGAAGAAGTTGCAAGAAGCTTTGGGTACCAAGTTGCATTTCAAAGACCGCCTTTCACCCCCAAACCGATGGTCAATCCGAACGGATAATTCAAATACTCGAGGATATGTTGAGATTTTGTATCCTTGAGTTTAGTGGTTCATGGAACAGTATCGCCTTTGATTGAATTCGCTTACAACAATAGCTTTCAATCAAGTATTAAGATGGTGCCTTACGAGGCTTTATACGATCGTAAATGCCGTACCCCATTATTCGGGTGAACTTAGTGAAGGTAAATTCTTGAGGTTGATTTGGTTAAGGATGCCGAGCAAAGAGTTCGAGTAATTCGTGAAAGTTTGAAAGTCGCCGGATCGCCAAAAGTCGTATGCGGATTTAAAAAGAAAAGATATTGAATATCAGGTTGGAGACAAGGTCTTTCTAAAAGTTTCACCTTGGAAGAAGGTGCTTAGATTTGGCCGTAAGGGAAAATTGAGTCCGAGGTTCATCGGTCCGTATGAAGTATCCGAACGAGTTGGACCAATGGCGTCTCGATTAATTTTACCCCGAGCTTGAAAGGATCCACAACGTTTTCCATGTCTCGATGCTTGACGATATAGGTCGATCCATCGCGCGTAATCGCTCCGCCCGAGATTGAGATTCACCTAATTTGAGCTATGAAGAGGAACCGGTTCGCATTCTAATGCGTGAAGTAAAAGAGTTGCGCAATAAGAAAATCCCATTAGTGAAGGTGTTGTGGCATAAACACAGAATTGAAGAAGCCACTTGGGAACTCGAGGACTCTATGAAAGAGCGATACCCAAACCTATTTACCGATAAGATTTTCGGGGACGAAAATTTCGTAAGTGGGGAGAGTTGTGACATCCCTAATTTGACCCTAGTCGGAAAGTGGTTTGGGACCACTAAACCGAGTCTTATAAGTAATTAAAAGTTATATTCTATGTTTATGATGTTAGTAAATGCATGTGTGAAAGTTTCATGCATTAATTTGATCATTTCTATGTGAATTTATTTAAAATGGACTTGTATGAAACATTGTTGAAAGGTGATAGGCTAATCTTACAATGGTCTAATAGTACATGCATGCAAAAGAGTGGTTTTGCATGTCAATTTGCCCAAAAAAGGGAAGAGTGGCCGGCCATGACAAGTTATGGGCAAGGGGAAACATGTTTCAAACATGTCTAGTTAATGGATTATGTAAGGAGGAATAAAAAAAAAAAAGGAAGCATGGGAAATAAACTAATGAAAAATTAAAGGAAGAAAACAAAGAAAAAAAAATGTGTCCATCATTCTCATACATGACCGAAAAAAAAAAAAGGGGAGAAGGAAAAGGCTTCATACTTTGGTTCTTCTTAGCCGTGTAGAAGAGGGAAAAAAGAGGAAGAAATTTAGCCACTTTGAGCTGGAAATTAAGGTAAGAATTCAAGTTAGCTCTTTAAATCTTAGCATGGTTTTAAGCTAGATTCTAAGCCCCTTATTTAACCATGCCGAAATCTTTGAAAATTATGGTGATATGAACGTTCGGCCATGGTAGATGTTAAAGAAGATGGTGGAAATGTTGTACACATTTGATTAGTAAGTTAGATGGATGAGATTTGAACTAGTTACCAAGTTCTTTAGGTAACCCATGTTGAAATCTTGGTTTTGAATAAGTGAGGTTTTCGCTAGGGTGACTAACAAGGGTGATGATTGTTGTTTCATGCTGAATCTAGATGAACAATAGTTTAAGAGGAGCACTCGGCCATGATATGAGATTGTGATGTTAGTGCCGAATATGAAGATGATGAACTTGAATAAGAAATATTCGGCTAACATGATAAGTATGAATTATCAAGTAGTTGTGATAATTGATGAGTGAAGTGGCTAATGGGGACTCTTAATGAAATTATGCTAAGGCCGAATGTATCAAATGCTAAATGTTCTTATATGTGTGTGTGTCGTTAGTAGCTAATGGCATTCGGCATTGTTTAACTAAAATTAGAAATGAATGCTTGAAAGTTAAATATGGTCGCCCTAGTGACCAAATGCGTTAAAAGCTAATATATGAACAAATGATACGAATAAATTGACCTTTGAAATGTATATGGTTGCCGTGTGTTTGTGTCTGATTGAGAAGTAAATTTGTTTGATTTAGCTCAAGATCTTAAAGGAGAGCGTCTAACAAGGGAAATCGAAGGTCATCGAGTAGCCGACTTGGAACTATTTTACCTAACACAAGGTAAGTCATAAGCACATATGTTTGATATTGCTTAAATGATTGTAAAATCTATGCAATTGTGTTTAATGGGATGCTATATATATATAAATGAAATTGTATGTGTATGGAGTGATGACAATTGTTGAATGTAAAAGAAATAGTGAAATGTGTAGAAAGTTTGCTTTCGGCACTAAGTGTCTTGGGCAATACGTGTGTACGGTGACGAGATTGGCACTAAGCGTGCGTGCTTGAAATATATGGCACTAAGTGTGCATGCTGGAAATATATGGCACTAAGTGTGCGAGCTCGAAGGGTATGGCACTATGTGTGCGGGCTTAAATCGCATGGCACTAAGTGTGCGAAATCGAGTATTAAGCACTATGTGTGCGCACTCTATATATATATATATAAATATCTCCGATCGAACAATTATATGGAGGTGTGTCTCC
The DNA here is from genome assembly GCF_025698485.1 of Gossypium arboreum. NCBI lineage: Eukaryota > Viridiplantae > Streptophyta > Magnoliopsida > Malvales > Malvaceae > Gossypium > Gossypium arboreum. The sequence goes on from NC_069082.1 coordinate 53,000,663, forward strand.
ACCGAGTTGAGTATGGACAGCGGATCGGGTAAGTACCTTGAGCTCATGACGACTAGGTAATATGTTCATGCTCGGGGTTGAGCTTGGTAAGCTTTAAATCTATGTGATGATTGCAATTGTATGATTGTGGTGAAAATGAGTTGGTGTGTAAAATGCCTCAAATATCTTATTGTATAGAATATGAAATGTGGATGTATGACTTGGTATGAGATTGAACCGAAGGTCCAAGGAACTATGATATAGTTCGATATGGATGGAGTACTTAGCCTCGTTCATTATTTCATGTTGTAATAATTTTGTTAATGGATGGTTGTGGAATGCTTATGACTTCTGAGTTGTAAACTCACTCGGTGTTTTCTTGTCACCCATTTTAGGTCTCTTGGACTCGTGTTGTTGCGTGCTCGGAACCGTCGTTGAAGTCATCACACCGGCTGAAATCTTGTGGTATTGTTTTTGTTGTTGAAGAACATTTGGCATGTATAGGCTATTATATTTTGTCAAATTGTGGGTTGTAAACTTTAAGCCATGTGAAAATGGCCTATGTGGTCGCCGAGTGGGATGCTAGAACCTATAGCCACGAGTCTTAGAAACTCAAATTTTGATAAGGTGGCCATAATTTGTGTCATGTATGATGGATGATTAAGGCCAAGGAAAACTTCATGATATTGGCATAGTCTCTGCAGTAACTGTTGCGGATAGCAGCAGTGGGATGAGATTGAAAAATCACTAAAAATAGTAGAAGTAGAACTAAATAGTGAGTAAATTATGGAACTGAACCTTGATGAATCTATTTTTATATGGACGAAACGAAACGACCATATGAGCAGTATACTGAGAAATATTAAAGTTCTCGTGAGACAGGGCCAGAACGGTTTCTGGGTCCCCTATCGCGACTTTGAAAATTTACCATAAATTATCCAGAAAGAATTAGGAGTCATGCCTTATATGTACAGATTCCATTTTGAGTCTAGTTTCATTAGAAACAAACGGAACCAGTATTAAAGCCCTGTACAGAGAGATATTCAAGTTGTAACGCGCGAAGGTCAGAGCAGTCGATCCCTGTAACATGGGTGACTTTAACTAATAAACTGTACCAATTGGCCCAACCAAAATTCTAAAAATAAATCCATGGATGGGTATATGAGTCTAAATTCAGGAAAATTTACGAAACCAGTTTCCGAGTTTTGAAACTCGAGATGTGATTTTTAAGGCGACGGTGACGCAGTTTTCCAGCCTGTCCAGAAATGCCAAATTGGTCGGTACTTTAAGAGGATTTGTCTCGTTAACCCCTCGTGTCCGACACCGGCGATGGTCTCGGGTTTGGGGTGTTACAGAAATGGGATCGAGTAATGATGGACTTTGTATCTGGGTTGCCAGTGTCGGCAAGTAAGAAAGATGCGATTTGGGTCGTTGTTGATAGATTGACTAAGTCGGCTCACTTTATCCCTGTACGCACGGATTTTTCAATGGATAAATTAGTTGAATTATATGTTTCTCAGATTGTGAGATTACACGGGGTACCTATTTCTATCGTGTCGGATAGAGATCCGAGATTCACCTCACGATTTTGGAAGAAATTGCAAGAAGCTTTAGGTACCAAGCTGCATTTTAGCACCGCTTTTCATCCACAAACCGATGGTCAATCCGAGCGGATAATTCAGATACTTAAGGATATGTTGAGATGTTGCATCCTCGAGTTTAGTGGTTCATGGGAACGGTATTTACCTTTGATTGAATTCGCTTACAAAAATAGTTTTCAGTCAAGTATTAAGATGGCACCTTACGAGGCTTTGTATGGTCGAAAATGCCGTACGCCATTGTTTTGGACCGAGCTCGGTGAAAGTAAAATTTTTGGAGTTGATTTGATTAAAGATGCTGAACGGAAAGTAAAGGTAATCCGTGAAAGTCTGAAGGCAGCCACAGATCGTCAGAAATCGTATGCGGGTTTGAAACGAAAAGACATTGAATATCAGGTGGGAGATAAAGTGTTTCTTAAAGTTTCGCCTTGGAAAAAGATACTCGATTTGGCCGTAAGGGCAAGTTGAGCTGAGATTCATTGGGCCGTCTGAAATCTCCGAACGAGTTGGTCCAGATTATGATAGATTGATTTTTCCCCGAACTTGAAAAGATTCACGACGTCTTTCATGTTTCGATGCTTGACGTTATAGATCCGATCCGTCACGTGATTAATCCATCGAAGTTGAAATTCAATCTGACTTGAGTTATGAAGAAGAACCGATTCGTATCCTAGCTCGTGAAGTGAAAGAGTTGCGAAACAAAAGGGTTCCATTAGTAAAAGTGTTATGGCTCAAACACGGAGTCGAAGAAGCTACTTGGTAAACCGAGAACTCTATGAAAGAGCGATATCCAAACCTATTTACCGGTAAGATTTTCGGGGACGAAAATTTCTTAAGTGGGGGAGAGTTGTGATAGCCCTAAAGTGACCCTAATAGGAAAGCGGTTTCGGGACCGCTAAACCGAGTCACTAAATTATTTGAATATGATATTTATTGTCTAAAATAAATGTGTGAAAATTTTAAGCTTCGATTTAGTAAATTGCATGTGAATTTAGTCAATAGGACTTATGTGTGACACTTTTGAAATGTGATAGATCAAAACATAAGGACCTATTAGTGCATGTTGAAAAAGGGGGGACTTGCATGTCAATTTTCCCCCCCATCTAGTAGTGGCCGGCCATGACATTAGGGTGGACAAAGGATGATGGGCAAAACATGTCATAGACATGTTGTGTTGGTGCATCATGGGAGGAAACAATAAAATAAAGTTAGTAATAAAGAAATAGGAAAAAAAAAAGAAAGGAGAAAGAAAATGATGAAAACAAAAGAAAAAAAAATGTGTCCATCCTTTTTCCATTCTTCTTGACCGAAAATTCAAAAGAAAAAAGGGAGGAAATGTTGAAGAGATTCGGCCATGCTTGTAGCTAGGTGAAGGTAAGTTTGATGTTGTGCCATGAGATTCATGCATGTTTTTTTTGTTAGCTTGAGTTCTAACTAGCCCACGGTTCAAATCTTTACTATGTCATGGAGATGATATTCGGCTAAGGTGGATTTGTGTTGATGTTATTTGCATGCTAAAAGTGAAGCTTGTAATGATGCATGTGATGGTGGATTGATGACTCTTGAATCTCCTTTTTAGCATCCTTGAGTGAGACATTAAGTTCCTTGTTCAACCATGACCAAAATTGAAATGGTATGGTGTTGTGATGCATTCGGCCATGGTAGGAAGTAGAAGAGAAATATGTTGTTGTTCACGTTATTGGATGAGAAATGGTAGTAGGGTGAAGTGCAAATGCTAGTGTTTGATTTACTAGTGTATATGTGTGTATTAGCCAAGTTTTGAACTTGAAACAAAATGGTGTTTAGTCAATACAAGTGACCATACTTGTAGAATGTATTAAGTGTTGCAATCGGCTCCAACATAGACATGTATGTTCGGCCACATCAATGAGTACATGAGTTGATGTGTATGTTCTACCATAGGTAGCCTATTGATGGCTTTAGCTTGACTTAGAAAATTCGCTAAGGGGAAATATTAGCTAGTATGTTGAATTCGATTCGTGATTTCGTACATATGTGACTCTAATGTCTAATGTATATATGGGCTAAGTACCTTGAGCTTCTCTTTTGATGTTCGAATGAATTGTATTAAATTGCTTGATGTGATTAAAAATGCGTATGATCATTGTGTATTTGAGCTAAAAGGTGGCCATATGACCTATCAAACTCCTTGTCATATTCGCCATAAGCTAGCAAAATGAGAGTTTAATAAGTTAAATTTGTTTGAATTAGCTCAAGAGCTTAGAGGACCACAGTTGGATAAGGGAAAGGAAAAGTGATCGAATAGCCGTTGAAGCCGCTTCGACAACATCCGAGGTAAGTTTTCGAGTAATGGAACTTGGATTATGATTTGATTAGATCATGTTTTAAGCAAATCAAAATCATGCTCTTTGTGTGTGGCTATTGAGCCGAAATTGCAAGTGTCATAAGTGCCTTGTGTTAGAGTTTTGCTAACGAAAATGAAATACTGAATGTGTCATGATTTATTGATAAATGTGCATGGTTATTCGAATGATGTCCGGCTAAGTCCTCAAGGCTTTGTGCTAAGTGACTAAATCCGGACTAAGATCCAAGGCATTTGTGCGAGTTACTAATTAGGGCTAAGCCCAAGGCATTGTGCGAGTTACTAAATCCGGGTTAAGTCCCGAAGGCATTTGTGCGAAGTTACTATAACCGGCTATGTCCCAAGGCATTTGAACGAGTAGCTATATCCGTTAAATTCAAGGTACGTGATTCGGGAATGATTGATATTGCTGTAAAATTTCAGTTAATACGCTTGTAAAATCCCAACAATGAGGTATGTTTCAGTATGTGCTTTGAATTAGTTGAGCCCTTACAAATAAGTATTCGCCAGTTGATAAATGAGCTACCGCCTTTGGCTAAGTTGATCTTTGTGTATGAATATAAGGGTTGGTAATGTGAAGTAAGTATGATATTGAGAATTTGTGCATATGAAATTATCTGTTTAGCTACATGAATGCTATACTTTGGTTGTGTCTAAATTCATAACTCAAACTTACTAAGCATTAAATGCTTACTCCGTTTCTTTGATTCTCTGTTTTATAGATTTTGGTTCGTCAGCTATCAGACTCGGGATTTTGAAGTTGAAGTCGCCCACACTATCAAAGATCCTTTTGGTATACTTTTGGTTGAACTTGGCATGTATAGGACCACCCTTCTTGTTATTGGTCATATACCCCTTCGGTTTTGTATAAATTTGGATAGCCATGCGAAAATGGCTTATATACACTTTGGGCATGGTATTATAATCACTTGTATGTTGATCATTAAGAGGTATGGAAATGTTTGGAAACGATTAGCCATTGGGATGGTTAATCATGATCTTATTTTGTGCTATATATGTAAAAGGGCTAGTTGAATCATGGAAACTATGAAATAGGTAAAGCCTACCTTAAAGACAGATGCTGACAGCTGCAGTGACATGGATTTTAAAAATCAGTAAAAATAGTAGGAATGGAATTAAATAGTGAATAAATTATGTAAACGAACCTTGATGAGTCTATTTTCATAGGAAAGTAACGAAATGATCATATGAATAGTATGTTAAGAGATATTTAAGTTTTCGTGAGACAGGGCCAGAACAGCTTCTGGAGTCCCTATTCCGAATTTGGAAATTCATTATAAATTGACCAGAGATAATTAGAAGTTATGCCATATATGTACAGATTCCTTTTCGAGTCTAGTTTCTGTAGAAACAAACGTCATCAGTATTGAAGCCCTTTACAGGGAGATATCCAAGTCATAATGCGAAAAGGTCAGTGTAGTCGATCCCTGTAACATGGGGGACTTTAACTAATAAACTGTACTAGTTGGCCCGACCAAAAATTCTAGAAAAAAATTTGTAGATGCATATATGAGTCTAGTTTCAGGAAAAAATCACGAAACTGATTTTCGAGTTGTGGAGCTCAAGATATGATTTTTAAGGTGACAATGACACAGTTAGCCGGCTATCTAGAATTTTTTTTAAAATGAACTGTGCAAGTAAGTGGATTAAGCTCGTCAACCCCTCGTGTCCGACTCCGGCAACGGTCTCGGGTACGGGGTGTTACAAAACCCCCTTGAGCCTAACAAACCATTTCTTGTATTACCCTTAATATTAACCTTTAACCCATTATTGTTGAAATCCCTTAAATTAATCCCTATTTTTGTCGAGATTTGAGTTGAATAGATTGTCTAACTATGTTTTTTTCTTGATATTTAGTCTATATTATTTAACTTGTTCTTAAAAAAAACTAACTATGTATGCATATCTGTAATTTCATATTCTGAGAGAAGCTCTATTGTACGCAAGTGAAGATTAACTCTTTTTCTAGTTACGCAACTTTTCAATTCAATCTCGATTCTAACCCTTTCTTTCAGCTTGTGACCACACCCCCTAACCAAGCCTCATTACAACCCTCTAAAGACCTTTTGATTGATGTATCATCTTGAATTAAAGTGTTGGAGATTTGATTTTCATGCAAGCCTATGGTAATGACTTTCCATTATTGACTATTGAGTGCTTCCTTTATTGTCCTTAAAACACCTCGAGTGATTTGAGTGAATCTTTAGTGAGGATGTAAAACTCTGTGATATTCTGAATTAAAGGTAATTACTTAGATGAGGGAAGACACCTATGTTTTCAGAATAAAATGCTCAACTTGGAATGATTGAAACTTTTATGTTCTTTTAGTTAAATTCTCAATGTATGATTACCTATAGATTAATTTGAGATATTATTGATAGAAATTATAAGTTGAGAAGGATTTATTTTGATTATAAGTTGAGAATTTTGCTTCAGGACAAGCAAATGCTTAAGTGTGGGGGTATTTGATAAACCGTAAATTATACACATTTTTACCCCATGTTTAATGCATTTTATGGATGATTTCTCATTAGAATTGGTGAATTTGATGCTTCTAATGCTTTAATTTCATGTTTTATACTTTGGAGAGCATAGAAGAGTGAAAGGAACAAGAAACGGGCCAAAAACGGAGAAAATGGACCAAAGTATGAAATCAACACGGCCTGGACCTCCTCACACGGGCAGACCACACGGCCGTGTCAATTTGGCAGAATTGGAGCACGACTCACACAGGCGTGTCCCTACCGAGCCCAAGTTAATTCCAATTCGAAAAAGGCCACTTTTGAGGGCTTCTAGGCATTCCAAAGCCTATAAATAAACCCTAGAAGAGGAGAAAAATAAGGACAGAGAAGGGGGGCAAGGAATTACCCCAAGGAAGCCGATTGATCCATCTCAGAAGCCAGATTCATCATCAAGACTGAAGATCTCTCCTCAATTTCCCTTCAGGATTTTTGGGTTTTCTTTATGTTTTGTATTCTTTGTTCTTCGGAGATGTTTTCTTATTTAGTTATGAACTAAATCACCTAAATACCTAAGGGGAATGAAACCTAAGACGAATCTTGTTATTATTTTCTGAATCGTATGATAAATATTTAACTTGTTCTTAATTATGTGTTCTTAATTCTTGTTTTGGTATCCCAGGATACTGATTCAAGACATGCTCTTATTCAGAGGAGGAATAAACCCTGTCTAAGAGTACTTTTGTCATAATTAAGCGGAGTTGATTTCACGCCTAGAAATAGGGTGACAAGATTTTGCCGGATTAGGGTGAAACCTAATAAAGGGATTCATAGATCGAGTTAATGCAACCTTAGAGTGTTAATTAGAGAAAAGTCTCGATTATTCAATCTAGGGATTAGACGTTATTAGTCTTGAATAGGGATAATAACATAACTTAGGGATCTCTACGGAACAAGTTGAATGAATAAATCGTCTGATTCGGAGCCAGAATAACAAGTAAAGTCTAAGTGGATTTTTCCTTAGGTATTGTCTCAAGTCAATCGATTTTCCCAAAAGCAATTCCCCAATTCTTTTCTCGCGCATTCTTAGTTTAGATAATTAGTTAATTAAAACAAATAAAACCCCTTTTATTCTTAGGCTAGATAATAAAAAGATAGTTATTACTAGTACTTTTGGTTCCCTTGGGTACGATATCCTGATCTTGCCATTACTATACTATTGTTCGATAGGTGCGCTTGCCTTTTCGTCGTGATAATAGTTAGTCTAGGTTTGATCTTCATTATAAATATTTATTACTTGTTATGAATCACGCGATCAATACTCAGCTGCCAGTAGGATGTACAAGACCAGCACCCAGATCACATAATCACAATAATCCTCTAATGACATGCCACTAGTATCCAAATCTATTCCTAAGGTTCAAACGGGATTTCCGATGCCGAATCATCGTGCAATCATTGTAGAACATGTCTGAATTCTCGTATTCATAGTTTATGCAATATCAAAGCATTTAAAACATAATTATAACAATGCTTATTACATACGAACTTACCTCGAATGCAAAAATGGCTAAACTAGTCGATTAGTCTAGAACTTTGTCTTTCCCTAGATCTAGATCTGAGTTTCACTTTTCTTGATCTATATGTAATCAAAATTAACTTATTTAATTATCTCTCTATTCAATTTAGTCCAAAACTCACATTAAGGTACTTTTACACATTTGCCCCTAATGTTTCACAACTTTTACAATTTAGTCTTTATTTCATAAAAACAAAATTTCATGTAATTTAATACTAAATCATGCTAGAAAAATTTCAATTAGGTCCCTAGCAGCCCATATTTTTCATTCATTTCACATTTTAACCACAAAGTTTTAACATTTCACAATTTAACCCCTAATTTACATTTTCACTAAAAATCACTTAACAAAACTTGTATAACTAACATCAGACATTCATAATCTATCATTAAACATCAACATACTCATGTATTCATCAATGGAAACATCTAAAATCTTTAACGATTTTGCAAAATAGTCTCTGGGCTAACTAGACCTAGTTGCAACGACTCAAAAACATAGAAATCATCAAAAACGGGACAAAATAGACTTACAATTGAGCTAGGAAATGATCGAATGCTTCAAGCCCTAAAAATGAGAAAGATGAATGAAACATGTTTTGTGTTTTTGTTTTATTAAATTATCATTTAATTACCAAATTACTATTATAACCTTTAAAAACTTTAAAAATTACATCAAATGCCATGCCATTATCATCCACTATTATACTAATGGTATAATTACACTTAAGGACTCTTACTTTAAGGTTCTATAGCTATTTAATACCTTAAGCTATTAGAACATCACTTTTACACTTTACGCGATTTAGTCCTTTTTATCAAATTAAGCACTTAAATGATAAAATTTCATGAAAATTTCACACAATCATATATTCATGCTGTAAATATTAAAATAATAATAAATAATAATTTTGAATTCGGATTTTGGTCCCGAAACCACTGTTTCGATTTGACTAAAAATGGGCTGTTACATTGGTAATGAGGGTTTTTTCGATTTTGTGATTGGTTTGCACCTCCTTGGTTGCCTTCCTATTTGAGGTTAGGATAATCCATCCAATCGAGATTATAGGTTTTTGAATAAGGATCTTGACCCCTATTACTAATGTAGCTAGCCTCTTCCGGTTGGTTTTTAAAATATGGCTCCGCTCTCGTCGGCTTGACAATTGTCTCCAAACGGTTAAGCTCTTTTAGAATTCTTTGGTACCAATCATTGTCATTATCTTCACTTACAGCTTTTAGCATTGGAGGCTTTGATTTGTACATGAATCTTTCATTAGGCCACATATACGAATTCATGGCCATGTTATTTATTATTTTATAGGCTCGTTCATATACGTGGAACATGAGAGATCCTTTATTTCTTAAACAAAATGAACAAACATTTAAGACTTGAGTTCTGAAACTCACCTGGAAGTTGACACCAAATCTATGTACTTAGTTTTTCCTTTATTTCTTGAGCCTCCTTAGCCAACAACTACGAAATTTTTCAATTTCTTAGGCCCAAACTTCAATATCTTCCCTCCATGCATAGCGTTTTTTAATCCTTCTCTCTTCCAAAACAAACCAGAGAAAATGATGAAGACATAACGGAAAAAAAAAAAAAGAATGGCACTAAAGAATAATGCCTCTCCTTTATATAATCCTCTCATACTTCGTTCACCAAAATCAATTCAACAGCAATTTGTAGATATCACTAATCATAATGTCTCCCACTACAAAAAATTCTTATTCAAAAGTAACTAAACTAAATGTTAAAATCCAATCTTTTATCAACCAGTTTGCAAATTGCTCTTATTTACATTAAAGCCCACTCAAATAGAAAACTTTTCAAATTAATACCCAAAGTTACCATTGCAACTCAAGCTTTAACATTTCCAGGTGTGACAAAGTTAATGCATGCCTTATTTAGTAATCCACCATTGATCAAATTTCTACACAGGAAAAATGCATAAAGAACATTATTCAATGCTATTGTTTTGTCAAAAAAAAAGTTAGAGTAAGATAATTCCTTTACCAAGTACTTTTGAACTACTAGAATTACCCATGTAGATTTGTTCACCTTCAGCTACACTTTCAAACTCGATGAACATTTCTTTGTTGGCGCAGAAGTGTTTGGAAGCACCTGTGTCTACAATCCACTCAACATTGTTCTCAACCAAGTTCATCATGAGAAACATGTTTAAACAATAGTAGAGTTTGCTTCTAAATTGTTGAAAATATACTACTACAAAACGAAATAGTTAGCACTGACAGAATAAATAAACTGAGTGTAAATAAATAAAATAATCATTGTGTCGTGGAAAAACCACTGCCTTACAAGCAAATTCACCCTAATCGGTGTAATCGTTTAGTGGACGTTGCCCCCTAAGGTTAACACAATACTTCAATATTCATACACCGAATAAAGATTATGGAACACAAATGGTATTGCTTTTCTCAAAAGTATTCGAAAAATTAGACCTGAAACTAAAGCTGAAAACTTGGTTGGAAATTTGACCGAAAAATTTTTTCTAAATAGAAAACAAGTGAGCTAAGAGAGGCAGAGAAGATATTGTTGTTTTCTTGTTGTATGAAAAATAAGAAGAATGATCTGCTATTTATATTGTTTTCTGAAGCAGCAAAATGGTAAAATAGCTGTGTCAGTTTCCAAAAATAGCAGAGGACTTTCTTCAATCGAAAAATATTCTAAAAACAGAAAAGGAACAAAAATATTATACGTGTTGACATGGACGCAATCAAAATGAATTGCTGCAAAAAATTGATTCTCTATTTTGTTTTTAAACTGCAAAAATATAAAAAAAAATTAATAAATTAACAATAAAAAATAATAATTAAACCATAGCTAACAAAATGAATTGTCATATAAAAAAAAAATTAAAACGCCAAATTTTTCTTTGAAGAAACTTAACTGATGGGGAGAGAAAGAGCTTCAAAACTTAACTGCAATTAAAAAGGAGGAAGAGCTTCAAGAATTTTTTTTGAATCTAAAATAGATGTGTAGGGGTTGGGGACCAAATCAACCCACTTTTATAATAAAAAAATATGTATTATTTTAAGTTTTTTTAGCTGAAAAGTAAAAAGAAAAAAAAACTTATGTTTTAATTTTTTTCGGTATTAAAAGCATGAACTTGTTATTGATAAGTTACTTTCGTGTTAACCGTTAGGCTGGTACAGCCAAGTTGTCAAGCGGCACCAACCTGACAGCAGACATAGAAATGACCTGACGGTCACGAGTTCATGTTTTTAATACAAAAAAAAATTAAAACATGAGTTTTTCTTTTTCAACTAAAAAAAATAAAAATTTTTTGAATGCCGCCTGATATATCGACGACACTAAATAATTTTTTTTTACTTTTTTCCTGTATACTAAAAAGAAAACTCATATACGTGGTATAAAATATAGGTGCTACCGATTGAATTGGCTACATCCAAAAAATAATTTTTTATTAAAAATAAAGTGATTGTTTAATTCACCTATTCCCATAAATATTATTTCTGTTACGTTATTTTCGTATATATATTTATTTCATATTATTCATATGGAAATGGGTGCCAGTTTGACGGTCTGACCGGGTAGGTTTTGCATTTATGTTTTTAATTGTGGAAGCTTTTGTTTGTTTTGTTTTATTCGGGAAACATTTTGGGCCTGTTTATTTGTTTGGGCCGCTTTTCTTGTTATTTGTTTGCTTGGTAAATGGGATAAAAGCCTAGTCTGATTATATTAATAATAATAATAATAATAAGCAATTATTGCTTCATATTTTATCATTATATACGATTTATATAACAAAATATAATACGAGAGTATTTTTATATAATTTTCTTCCTTATATCTTATTAATGAAATAAAATATCACTATCTTTTATATATAACATTCAAGCATCTATTTTACATTTAATTTTGGTATTTTATTTCTAAAATATTATGTCTAAATTTCATATTATTAATACAATATATAAAAATTATAATATATTTTGCTACATTTTAATTAGGTTAATTATGAAAGTTTTGAATTTAGTTCATATAATTTAATTTGATCCTTTTAGAAACTATATTTTCAAATTTTAAAATTTCAATCATCACCAAATTACAGCTTGTTAAATTTATTAACTTATGCTATTTATAATATTTGGAAAACATATTATTATATGTATAATGTCATGCCAACTTATTATTTTCACATATTATTAACTAAAATTTAGTTAAGCGCTTAACGAAAGTCATTTATGTCAAGATTGAAATTTCAAAATTTTAAAAATATAGAGATTTAAAAGTGCTCGATTGGAGAATATCAACTAAATCTACAATAATATGCATAGTACATGACTAGTAATTGAGTTTAACCAAATAGATTTAATTGTTATTGTTTGGGTCAGACTAAATTTTTAAAAATTTAAAAGCACAAAGACTAAAATTGAAAATTTTAAAAATATAAGGATAAAATTTGATCAAATTAAAATATATGGAATAAATCCACAACTTTTGTAAAGTACAATGACCAATAGGTCGAATTTAACGTTTTAATTAATGTATATCGCACATTATCAAATGTAATTAAATTTTAACTATATTATTTTTATTTTATAATTATGCTTTTTTAAATTTCATTTACTGAATTGATGTGTTATCAAAATAGTCACTTTTGTTTGTTTCAAGTTACATTTTAGTCACTAATGCTTGAAATGTTATGTTTTAGGGTAGGTTTGAATGGGCGATTGGTGCGGTGCATTTAGCTTACTTTTTGTCTCATGTTACAGTATCGTTATTGTATCTAATCTCACTGCTACCGTTTTTTATACTAACCGCAAGTAAAAGTGCTGCCTATTCAAACCCACCCTTAGTCACTTACATAATCGATTTGTAATATTTTAGTCATTGAACTGTTAATTATCGTTAATGGTGTAACGATAAGCTGATATGACATATTAAATAATCATTTCAAATAAAAATTTTAGGTTAAATTATACAATTGGTCCCTATATTTTTTCGTTTTGAGCAATTTAATTTTTTCTTTTATGTTCTTTTCACTTCCTTTTTTTTTTTGTTTTTCCATTCTTTTTTACTTCCCCTTCCGTTTTTCTCCCTTTTCCATTTCATTTAACATATTTTTTTGTATGCTTTCCATTTCTTTTAATATAACTTTTTTATGTTTCCGAAATAAGAAAAGGCAAAAGTTGAAACCAAAATAAAACTTGCCTCACAGATTCTCACCCCACTATTACATACCATCATCATCCACTGCCACCTTGATGAACCAATTTGAATTTCTCAATGACCTAGTCTGCAAGCTTGTCTCACTCGAAGACCTAACCAGTTGTGACTTATGGCAGTCCACCCTAAAAAAAGCTTCCCAAGCCCATTCCTTCAACCTCCAAACCAACCCCTACGGCCACCTTATCTACCTTTCTTATAATATTCTCGCCTCTCGAAACTACGTTGTCAATGACTAAAACAACCACCATACGAAACTTACCCTCAATTTTATCCAAACTAGTTTGGTTCCATGCTCCCTTTCTCTCTTCGGTTCATCCATATTCGGCTTCTAATCAAACTTGCTTGGGAATATCCAAGAAGGTTTAAATAAATTTATTGCTTGCTTAATTTTATTTTTCAGAAAATAAAAGAAAAGAAAAAAAGAATTTTGAATATAAAGAATTCAATTTATGTTTATATTTGATTAAAGATATAATTTTTTTTATCTTGATTAGTTATATCTAATTTTAGTTTAAAATTTAAGTTATATTTAAATCAAGATTTAATTAAAAATAATTGGTATTCGGTTAAAAAACAGGCCACCTCATCTGGCCGTCAGTGAATATTTACTCTATGAATAGATCCGGTCACATTGTATTGATTTGGTAAGGTTAAAAAAAAAAAAATTACAGTCCAACGCTCTTGGAAGTTTTAAGGTCGAGTTTTCAGTTTTCACTGGTACACTGAACTGGCATGCCATTATTATAACTTGAAAACGATAGAGAAAAACATTGTTTATCTTTTTAACTGTTTTAGTTACCAAAAGTTTGGGGGGCAAAAGAAAACATAGGTAGATGAGTAGGTTTTATTTTCCAACCAATCAAGCACTGGGCAAAGAAGTGGGTCACACTACCAAAACAGCTGTTTCATATTCTCCAAAAGCTTCATTCTCAAGATCTATTTATCTTTTTCTTCCTCTCTATACTACATTATGCAACTAAAGAAACTGTGACCCTTTCAAGTTTTTATCTTCTTCTTTTTTTTATCTTTTTTGTATTTTGGAAAGATGACCCTTCGAGTTCTTTGAGATCTGGGCATTATTATAATCTCAGGTAGTTTTTGCTACTTTTGGTTTCTCTATTTTTTTTTCATGGACCCCAATTCAAAGATGCATTTTTTTTTTTGGCTTTTTTTGTTTGAATTCTCTGTGGCATTATAATGTTAACTGTCTTTCAAAATCTGGGTTGTTTCCCAATTTGTTAGTAATCTTAAGTTAAAAACTTGTTTAGATTTTAACGGAGAAATCATGGGATTTTTCTCTTTTTGACTTCAGTTTCATTTTCCTTCCTAATTTGCAGTGTTTAATATTTGATTTTTGCCTTTATGCTTTATGGTAGATCTGCTATTACCATTTATTAGCTATTTGCAATTTTGCTTCTGTGAATATTGATTGGAGAATGAGAATTTTCATTTCTAAAAAAAGTACTATTTTACAGTGAGAAACCGTTGACCATTTTTTACCTATTCCAGATGCAATCAGAAGAGGCTATTCTTTTTTCCATTTAAAAAATTACATTTAGGATAAGATAAGATGGGGAAGAAAGGAAAATGGTTGTCTTCACTAAAGAAAGCCTTCACCCCAGAATCCAAGGAAAAGAAAACCCAGGTCTGAAAGAAGTCCAATTCAGCTATAAATTACCCACAGTTTATTAGTCTTCAATGAGTGTTTTTAATTTTCTTTATTGCTATGTTTTTTTTCAGAAATCCAAAGAAAAGGTTTTGGGAAAGCAAGTGGATTTGGGTTCCAATGATTCTGATGCAGCCACTTTAGAAACTCTCAAGTTGTCCCCTCCTCCCCAGCCACAAGAGGTGAAATTAATCGAAGCCGAGGTTGAACCGAGCGAGCAAACTTACCCTGTGGAAGTTGCCATTGCTGCTGCTGCTGCTGTGGCTTTGGCCGCTCCAGCTGAGGCAGTTGCGGATGTCGTTCGTCGTCAATCCAACACAGGTCCACGGTTTGCTGGAAAATCTAATGAAGAAGTGGCAGCCATCAAAATTCAAACCGCTTTCCGAGTTTACCTTGTATGTGTTGCAACTTCTTATTAGGATACAATGATACATTCCAAAAACACCCTTATGAAACTTTTTCTTGATAATGGCTTGAGTTTATTGTGGATTATTTATACAAGAAGGGGAATGTATGAGTTCTTATCAATTACACTGTTGAAGAGACTTTTTTTAAAGGGACTCAGGTCAAGTTAGGTGATAATTTCATGTTTGAAACCCACACCCCAACTACCTCTCTTGATTGTATTTTTGCCATGAATGGAATTTATGCAATGGATTTGAGTTCGACTGATTATGGTTTCTTCCTTTTCAGGCAAAAAGGGCATTGCATGCTTTACGAGGACTGGTGAGACTGAAATCAATGATGGAAGGACCAATAGTTAAACGGCAAGCAGCCGGTACCCTTAGGTGCATGCAAAAACTTTCTCGTGTACACTGTCAGATTCGCTTGAGGAGAATCCGGATGACAGAAGAAAATCAGGCTCTTCAAAGGCAACTCTTGCAGAAACATGCAAAAGAGATTGTAAACTTGCAGGTAAATCGCCCACTTTCACTTATGTATGATATTGATTCACTTGCTTGAATTAATGGCAAAGTTAGTAAATGTGATATGGAAGTCAGACTGCTGCAAATTGGTTTTTTTTTTCAGATCTATGTCCTAGAATTACAATCATCTTTCTATTACAAACAAATAAGAGTATTGATTTAGCTATTATGTACACCATACTGGGGATTTTGGACTGAATTTTGTCATTGCAGTCAACCTGAGTTCCCTAAAGGACTGTGTATTTGTATATAACCACTTAGTTTCTCATCAGAAAAGTTCCCTTTGCGTTTTGTAAGGGTTCCTTCTCGAAATGTTTTTGAATGTTTGAATAGATGGGGGAAGACTGGGATGACAGCCTGCAGTCAAAGGAACAAATTGAGGCAAGCTTATTGAGCAAGCATGAGGCCTCTATGAGACGAGAAAAGGCCATGGCGTATTCATTTACTCATCAGGTGACCTTGCGTTAACCCTTTTCCATGCTAGTAGCTTATCCTAATGCTTAAACATGACACTTTCTAAGGTGGGAGTTCTACCAGAGAACTAGTCCTTTGGCATTCAAGTGTTTGAAAAGTTAACAAAGTAATGTGTCTGACAGCAAACCTGGAAGAATGCTTCAAGATCTATGAATGCACTATTCATGGATCTGAACAATCCGTCCTGGGGTTGGAGCTGGTTGGAACGTTGGATGGCAGCTCGGCCATGGGAGGGTCGTGGCATGGCAGAAAAAGAACAGAACAATGATCAGTCATCCGTGAAGAGTGGACGCAGCAGCTTCGGAGGAGACATCAGCAAAGCTTATGCTCGTTACCAACTCAATTTGGATAAACAATCCCTGAAGGCCAGTCAAAAGCCAAGCCGAACTTCGAGTCTGCAATCCCCTTCTACTCCTAAGCCAGTCTCCATGCCTACCCGAAAACTGAAGTCACCGAGCCCTAGGAGCAGTGTGGTTGCTCCAGATGATGACATGAGAAGTACAGTGAGTGTGCTGTCTGAAAGAAACCGCAGACACACCATTGGAGGTTCCTCGGTACTAGATGATGAGAGCCTAGCAAGCTCTTCATCCCTACCAAGTTATATGGTACCAACTCAGTCTGCAAGGCTTAAGACCAGGTTGCAAAGTCCGTTGGGACTTGAAGCAAATGGAACAACACCTGAGAAAGGGCCAATCCCGTCTACCAAGAAACGACTTTCTTATCCACCCTCACCCGCCAGGCCGAGGCGGCATTCTGGTCCTCCAAAGGTAGACAGTGGCAGCGATACTAACACAGAGGTTGCTGCAGTAAATGGAGACGGTAATTAGTTAATATCTAAATCAAAAGGAGATGAAGCAAAGCGAACACCATATGGCTATGGAGAAATCCCAAGGATTAAAAAAAAGAAAAGAAAGAAAGAACATGCAGCAAAGAGAAATTATAATCATTTGATTTCTGAATCTTTAGTACATTGTCTAAATTATTTATTTGTTCTTGTGTATTTTGGCATTTGATATTTGCACTATTGAGTTGCATTTCTTTTTCTTTTGCTACAATTAGTATTCAAAAATAAAAATCATTCGAGAATTATTAGCTAATGAGTGTCCCTAATATACTCTTTAAAATTGTTTGAGATTTTATTTGGGTTAAAATATGATCCGAGGTCTTTGATAAAGTTTGAAATTTACTTGTTAATTTTTTTTTCTCATTTTTTAATAAGAAGTTCTAGTTCAATTTGTTATTTTTTGTCAAATTTTTTCAGGTACTTAAATTGATTTTTAATAATTTTCATTTAGTGCTTATTTTTTTATGAAGTATGTTTCATATGCCAGTGGTTAAGTGGCTAGTAATAACAGGTAGCAATTATAAAATTATTGAGAGGTTTAAAAACATTTGTTGCTAAATTAATCTTTTAATAAGTTGAGCTAAGTGATTAGCCTTATAAATATTGCGTTTATACTTATACTAATTAAAAAATCAAGTTGATGCTTGATATTCTTTCATATTTTTATTTTATTTTTATTTTCTTGTCATTCTTCATACTACATGAAAGCTATGATTACATGATTTTAATACAGTATCAGGGGCTCTTTAAAGTCCTTGTTGCTAAGTCCCTTACAATCTAAGATAATTTAGTTTGTTGAAGATATTGGTTTCTAGTGTTCTTGGCTGCTTTCTTTTTATTTAGTTATTATTATTATTATTGATGTGTGATCTTTGTTTTGGATTCAGTATTTTGGTTATTTCTTTCTTTTTCTCGTGAATTCTTTTTTTTTTTTTTTGGATTTAGTGTGGATTTGGTTATTAGACTCTTTTCACGTTTAGTTTATAGCTTTCTAGTAGATCTTGATGGTATTGTGGATCAAAGCTTTAATACGTGAGATCCATTTATACTACCACCATTAATTGTTCTATTATCTTGGATTCGTGTTGTTTGTTTAGTTCTTGATTTATTTGATGGTATTAAGGCTTTTTTGCCCTTGTTATATTGGTATCTTTATCTCCTTCAAATGGTAAAGTCTCATTATTTTCATTTTCATCTTCAAGTGAGCTTAGTTTGACTTTTCAATTGACTTTTGGCTCTTTTGAATCTGTCAATTTACGTTACTCAAGTGTGGTTCGCCTTTATCTCTTGGCAATTTAGCATATAGTTCTCATGTATCTCTATATCTCTTGGTAGGTGTTATAGAACAAAAGGACAGCAACAGTTGAGCAACAACCAAATCTTTGAATTTCTGTTATTTTAAATTTTAGTAACCGTTGTAAAATGTAATGTTTTGGTTTTATGTTTTAATGAAAACGGTATGTTTTGGGGGGATTCCAGTTACAGCATCAAAACGAACCATTTTGATGTAAAAGGGGATTTGAGCAGTTGAACTAACAGCTACCAGGGTATTAAAAATCGTTACTTACCTTTTTTTTAGCACCAATCAGGGCATGGAAATGGTGGTTAATGAATTTGGTCACAAATTTCACTATTCTTTCTCTCTGAATTCTTTCAAATTCCTTCATTCTTCTCCTTTTTCTACTATTTTCTATTCATTTCGTTATAAAGGTGTCAAGTAAGCATGTTCCTCATGGCCAACAAGGGAGTCACCACCAAGCTGCAAAAAAAGATGGGGATGTTGCAACATGAGTTATCACAACTTTAGATGGAGTTTTCTCAGATTGATGCAAAGCTCGACTCATGTTTCAAGGACTTTCACGAAGGATTCAAGGGAGAAATTCACTCCGATTTGGGTGAAATTCGAACCGAGCTGCATTCCTTGTTTGAGCAATACCTAGGTTAGTCATCATTTGCGAGTGTTACTGGATTGGTTCATGACAAAGGCAAGGGATTTTGTGTAACAACCCGAATTTCGGGCTAGTCAAAATAGTGGTCTCGGGGACCACAAATCCAGAGTCAAATAAATTATTTTATAATTATTTAGATGTTATAGTAAATTTTTAAGAGTGCATGAAAAATTTGGTAGAGTAATTTTAACGTTTGTGAGCCCAATTGCGGAAAGGGACTAAACGCATAAAATACAAAAGTCCTAGTTTGATAGCTAAAGGTGTCAAATAGCTAGAGAATAAAATTTGGGGGTCTTTAAAGGGCAATTAGACCCTTTTAAAAGAGCTTGGCCGGCCATGAGACAAAGAAGAGTGAATGGTCAAATTGTTAGGTAAGTGATGTCATATTATGTGCTAAAATAACACCCTAAGTGCCTAGTCTTCATCTTTTTCACCTATTCTTTCTTCTCAACCGAAAATATCAGCCAAGAGAAAAGTTTTAAAGCTTGAAATTTTAGCTACTTAGTTGACTCACAAGTAAGTGATTTTCCTACCCTTTGTTGATGATTTTTGCATTTTTGAGACCCTTGAAGTATGAGTTTTCAAATGAGGGTACTATTTTGCAAAATGATTAAGAGTGTAGCGTTTTTCCATGAAAGGATTTGTAATTTTTGCTGAGTTTTTATGGAAGAAAATGAGTCTTGGGTGTCTTATAAACAACTTTTGTGAAAGGTGTTAGCATGAAAACACCTAAAAGGACTATATTGCATAAGTTGTAAAATAGATGTAAGTATGTAAAATAGTGGAAATTTGGAGATGCTATAAGAGTAAAAAGGGTTCAGCTAGGCTTAAGATATGAATAAATTCGATAAAAATTGATTTTCGAGCCTAGGGGCAAAATGGTCATTTTGTCAAAGTCTAGGGGTAAAATGGTCATTTTACCAAAGATATAAATTTTTGATTTCCTAGTTTTAATTAGTAACTAAATAAGTACATTTTTCTATTATAGATCAAGAAATTCCGAATCCTAACCTAGACTGGGGGAAAGCCAAGCAAATCGACTAAATCAACTAGTCGCCACATTTTGTAATCCGAGGTAAGTTGTATGTAAATAATACAACTACAATGTTAATGTATGTATAGTATTGTACTTGAATTTAATATAGCATGAATTACTTGATTTTGGAATTGAGAAAGCATGATGGTAATAGAGATATTAGAGTTTCCGTTTAAACCTAGGAAATAAATCGGATATTCATGCCATAATATATGGGTCATTGTGAGCTAGTGTAAGACATGTTTGGGACATGCATCGGCCACATTACGAGAGCCAATGTAAGACCATGTCTGGGACATGGCATCGGCATTGAGACAAGTGCTAGTGTAAGACATGTCTGGGACATGCATCGACCTCGAAACGTGAGCCAGTGTAATACATGTCTGGGACATGCATCGGATATGAGATGTGTCAGTGTAAGACGATGTTTGGGTCATGGCATCAACACAAATATGCTAGAACTCGTGTAAGATCATGTTTAGGATATGGCATCGGCACCTTACCCCATGTTTGAGGTTTAATGAATATCTGATAGTGTTCCAAATGGTTCAACGGTGAAAGTATGATTTAAAGTTAACAAGGAAAGTATAACCGTGTTGCGAGTGGCACAGATACCTATAGGGTATGTATGAATTGTGAGCTCAATATATGCTATATGAGGTGTATTGAACATTGATGAGTAAGTTTTGCTTATGCCACTTATGTATTTATGATACTTGCTGATGAATGGTAAAGTTATGTTGTATATTTATTTATGTGCAACTTACTAAGCTTTATGCTTACTCCCTCGACTTTTCCATTTTCTTATAATGCCGCCTATATATCTCAAGGATCAACGGGAATCAGAGATATCGATCACACTATCAATCGAAGCATTCGGTATAGTTTGATTTATATTTTTGAATATGGCATGTATACGGAACTAGACTTGTGTTTTGTGTTATTATTAATTGGACCAAATGTGTTGGCTTGGGATAAGTCCCTTATTTTTGTATTAAGCCTTGAATGATAACTAACATTCATTTTGATTTATATACAAAGATGTTATTTTCATTGATGAGTAAAATGCACACATGGAATATGGTTTATTGTGGCTGATTTGGTTGCATGAGATAGCCTTGTATTGGTTTTGGTTGCTAATGTGCAGGTTGTGTAAGTGAGGGTGGTAAAGAGGCTTGGTAAATAGCCTTATATTATCCACACGGGTGTGTGTCTAGACTATGTGTGATACACGGTCTGCCCTATGGGCGTGTGGTCCGACCGTGTGTCCCCTGCATGTAAAATTTTCAAGTCAGTATGCATGGTAGTAAACACATGGGTAGAGACACGGTTGTGTGACATTTTGGGAATTTTGACGTCAGAAACAGAATGTCCATGTTTTTGCACACATGCTAGGACACGGGCGTGTCATGGCCGTGTGAGGGACACGGGATAGGGACACGGGTGTATGCCAGGCCGTGTGAAAACCCCTGTAGGTATACATTTAGAATTAATTCCACATGAGTAAAGGACACGGGCATGTTCCTATATTGCTTAGGTCGTGTAAGCCATATGGGCCATCAACACGACCATGTTGAAATGGCCACACAGACGTGTTTCCCTTCTACACGGGCATGTGCCCTACTTCAAAGTTAAATTTTTTATAGATGATTTAGGGACTCGAGTTGATCCCAAATAGTTTTCAGTGATTGACTTGGGGCTCGTAGGCCCATAATAAGAAGTTTAAAGTAGAAATTGAAAAAGTTCTAAATTGGACCAAGTCTTGGTTACTTGAGGAACGTTTTTGTGCATGCGGTCGAGTTAGGTAATGCCTTGTATTCCACTCCGACGTTGGTTACAGGTATGGGGTGTTACATTTAGTGGTATCAGAGCTATAGTTTAGTCGAGTCTAGGACTAACCTAGCGAGAGTACGAGTCTAGCTATACATGCCATAACTGTATATTGATAGTGTGACAACTTTTGAAGATTATAAACTGTATTTTTTTAAATAGTAAATGGATCCTGATAGAGCCACGACGGATGATGTGGAGAGTAATGCGCCAGCTCCCACAGAAGGGACCGCGCCAGTTGAGAGTGAGCCCATGACTATGGGCCAAGGCGGAGGGGCTAAGAGGCCTATCTCCAATTGATGGATGCTTGGTATTTAGAGTTCGTTCGTGCGAATTTGAATACTCCACCTCCCCCACCTCTTCCGATTCCTCAGTATGCCCTGGTAGCTCTGCAAGGCGCAAACTTGATTAGGAGAGAGAAGCCTCCGGTAGACAAGATTTGGAAGCAAGAGGATAAGGAATTTTGGGCTAACATAGATAACGACCCGAAGAAAGCAGAGTTTTGGCTAGAAAATACCATCAGGGTATTTGATGAACTATCGTGCACGCCTAAGGAGTGCATGAAGTGTGCAGTATCACTCTTGAGAGATTCAACCTACCAGTGGTGGAACACTCTCGTGTCTGTGGTACCGAGAGAGAGAGAAACTTGGAAATTCTTCCAGGAAGAGTTCTGAAAGAAGTATATTAGCCAGAGGTTCATAGACCAGAAAAGGAAGAAATTTCTAGAGTTGAAGCAAGGTAGTAAGACTGTGACGGAGTATGAACGTGAATTTGTGAAACTCAGCAAGTATGCACGAGAGTGCATATCCACCGAAGCTACCATGTGTAAAAGGTTTGAGGATGGTCTAAATGAGGATATCTGAGTATTTGTTGGCATTTTAGAGCTAAGAGAATTTGTGGTGCTTGTTGAGAGATCATGCAAGGCAGAATAATTGGTTAAAGAGAGGAGAAAGACGGCTATTGAGTCGGGATTCAAGAAAAAGACAGATGAGGAAATCGCATCAGTCCTCATCTAAGAAGTCTAAGGAATTCTCTACCTAATCGAATGCTTCGGTGGGGTTTTCTAATAGAAACAAGAACTAGCAGAACATAACTTCTAGAGCCTAGACCACTTCTGTCACGAGCGTCGGTAGTGTTCGGCCAAATAGCCCAGAATGTTCGCAATGTGGTAGGCATCACTTCGGCGAGTGCCGGGGGAATGGAAGGGGTTGTTTTAAATGGGAATCATTAGAACATTTTATCCGAGATTGTCCTAAAATGGAAGAGAGAGAAAAAGTAAAAAGTGAAGGCAAGTAGTGCTCCATTGAGAGGTAGACCACAAAAGAACTCTGGAAGCGGGGCTACTAGTAGAGGTGCGCCAAGAGATGCTGCAGTGAGGTTCGAGGACAGGACGCCTACAAGGACTTATGCTATTCGTGCCCGTGAAGAGGCAGAATCTCCTGATGTGATCACGGGTACTTTTTCTATCTATGAAATATATGTTGTTCCTTTAACTGACCTGGGGTCTACTCACTCTTATATTTGTATAGAATTAGTACCTTGTATAAACATGATAGTAGAGTCCACTGAGTTTGAGGTAGAAGTATCCAACCCTTTACGCAGACATGTTCTAGTGGACCAAGTATGTAGAAATTGTCCTTTGACAATTAGAGATCATTGTTTTCTAGCTAACTTGATGTTATTACCTTTTAATAAATTTGATGTAATCCTTAGGATGGATTAGTTGACTTCTCATAGTGTTGTAGTGGACTGTGGGAGAAAAGTTATTGAACTGAAATGTGAAGACGAGAATATTCTTCGGGTTGGACCAGATGAGCCGGATAATTTGCCTGTAATAGTATCGTCTTTGATCGCTGAGAAATATTTGAGAAAAAAGATATAAAGCTTACTTAGCTTTGGTGCTAAAAACTCAAGTGTCTAAGTTGAAGATTGAATCAGTACCAGTGGTTTGTCAGTCTACAGTCGTGTTTTTAGAGGAATTACCCGGATTACATCTAGTGAGGGAAGTTAAGTTTGGAATCAGGTTAGTCCCCGGTACGGCACCCATCTCGATTGCTTCGTATAGGATGACTCCTACGGAGTTAAAGGAGTTGAAAGCTCAACTACAAGAGTTAGCTAACAAGGGTTTTGTGTGACCGAGCTTTTCCCTGTGGAATACTCAAGTGCTCTTTGTGAGAAAGAAAGATGGGTCGATGAGGTTATGCATCGACTATAGACAGCTCAATAAGGTAACAGTGAAGAACAAGTATCCTTTGCCAAGGATCGATGACCTATTTGATCAATTAAAGTGAGCCACTGTATTTTCCAAGATTGACCTGAGGTCAGGATATTACCAGTTAAGGGTGAAAGAGTAAGATGTATCGAAGACTACGTTTCAGACAAGATATGGGCATTATGAATTCCTTGTCATGCCCTTTGGTTTAACTAATGCCCTAGCGGTGTTTATGAATTTGATGAACAACATTTTTCGGCCATACTTGGATAAGTTTGTGGTGGTCTTTATCGATGACATACTGATTTACTCGCGTGATGAGAGTGAGAATGCGAAGCATTTGAGGACTATATTACAGACCCTGAGAGACAAACAATTGTATGCCAAGTTCAGTAAGAGCGAATTTTGGCTTAAGGAGGTTAGACACATTGTGTCGGGTGACGGGATTAGAGTTGACCTAAGCGAAATCTCAGTTATTGTTGAATGGAAACCGCCAAGAAATGTGATTGAGGTTAGAAGCTTTTTGGGTTTGACCAGATACTATAGAAGGTTTGTTCAAGGGTTTTCTATGATTGCTACTCTAATGACAAGGCTATTACAGAAGGATGTCAAATTCGAATGGTCAGAAAAGTGCCAACAAAGTTTCAAGAAATTAAAGGCTTTATTGACCAAAGCCCCTGTGTTAGTGCAACCAGAGTCGGGTAAGGAATTTGTGATATATAGCGACGCCTCTTTGAATGGTTTGGGGTGTGTGCTTATGAAAGAAGGCAAGGTTATAGCCTATGCCTCAAGATAGCTAAAGTCACATGAGAAAAATTACCTGACGCATGATCTAGAGTTGGCCACCATCGTGTTCACATTGAAGATTTAAAGGCACCATTTGTATGGAGAGAAATGTCAAGTATTCACCGATCATAAGAGTATTAAGTACTTGATGTCTCAAAAGGAGTTAAATTTGTGGCAACGACGATGGTTAGAACTAATAAAGGATTATGAGTTGATTATCGACTACCATCCGGGAAAGGCAAATATAGTCGCCAACACTTTGAGTAGAAAGTCATTGTTCACTTTAAGAGCCATGAATACTCAGTTGTCTATGTCTAGCGATAGTTCGGTCCTAGGAGAGTTGAGAGCTAGACTGACATTTCTACAAGAGATCCGTGAAGCTCAAGAAGGTGATAAGGAGTTGCAAGCTAAGATGGCTTAGTGTGAGATGGAATATGAACCCGAATTTCGTATTGGTGTTGATGGATGTTTAATGTTCAAAAATTGAGTTTGTGTACCCAAGGGTAATGAGCTTATTCAGAAGATTCTACGAGAGGTGTATAATGGTTGTTTGTCCATCCACCCAGGTAGTGTAAAAATGTACAATGACCTGAAGAAAATGTATTGGTGGTCAGGGATGAAAAGAGATATTTTAGAGTTCATTTCCAAGTGTCTTGTGTGTCAGCAAGTGAAGGCTAAACACCAAGTACCTTCAGGTCTACTTCAGCCTATCATGGTCCCCGAATGGAAGTGGGATCGGATCACTATGGATTTTGTGACAGGTTTGCCGGTAACCCTAAAGAAAAAATATGTTGTTTGGGTTGTTGTGGATAGGCTAACAAAGTCGGCACATTTTATACCAGTGCATACCGACTACTCCCTTGAGAGATTGGCTTGTTGATTGTTTTAGATAGGGACCCGAGAATTACCTCAAGGTTTTGGAAAAAGTTACAAGGGGCATTGGGAACAAAGTTGAGTTTTAGCACGGCATTTCACCCGCAAATAGATGGCCAGTCGGAAAGAGTGATTCAGATTTTAGAAGACATGTTTCGGTGTTATATTCTTGAGTTTCAAGGCAGTTGGTGTAACACCCCGTACCCAAGACCGTTGCCGGAGTCGAACACAAGGTGCTAACAAACTTAATTTATTTATTTTCACAGTCCATTTAAAAAAATTTCCAGACAAGCTGGCTCACTGCATCACTGTCACCTTACAAATCATATCTTGAGTTCCAAAAATCGAAAACCAGTTTCGTAAATTTTTCCTGAAACTAGACTCATATGTCCATCTACAAATTTTTTTCTAGAATTTTTGGTCAGGCAAATTAGTACAGTTTATTAGTTAAAGTCTCCCCTATTACAGGGTTCAACTACTCTGACCTTCATGCATTACGACTTAGATATCTTCCTGTACAGGGCTTAAATACTTATGCCGTTTGTTCCTAAAGAATATAGACTCGAAAAGGATTCTGTACATATAGGGAATGACTTCTAATTATCTCTGGTTAATTTATAGTGAATTTCCAAAGTCAGGTCAGAGGATCCAGAAATTGCTCTAGCCCTGTTACATGAAAACTTAAATATCTCTTAAAATAAAACTCATATGATCATTTCGTTTCTTCCATATGAAAGTAGATTCATCAAGGTTCGATTACATAATTTATTCACTAATTAATTCCATTCCTACTATTTTTAGTGATTTTTCAAATTCACAACACTGCTGCTGTCAGCATCTGCCTTTAAGGTAGACTTTACCTATTTCATAGTTTCCATGAATCAACTAGAACTTGTCATACATAGCACCAAAAATGATCATGATTAACCATTCCAATGGCTAATCGTTACCAAACATTTCCATACCTCTCAATGAACAACATACAAAACGATTATAATACTATGCTCAAAGTATATATAAGCCATTTTCGTATGGCTATCCAAATTTATACAAAACCAAAGGGTACATGACCAACAACAAAAAGGGTAGTCCTATACATGCCATTTTCAGAGTTCAACCAAAAGTGTACCAAAAGGTCTTTGATAGTGTGGACGACTTCGACTTCGACAATCCCAAGTCCGATAGCTGACGAACCAAAATCTATAAAACAGAGAATCAAAGAAACGGAGTAAGCATTTAATGCTTAGTAAGTTTTGTGCAATGAAATTAGGCACAATTGAAGTATAGCATTCATATGACTAAACGGATAATTTCATATGCACATATTCTCACAATCATACCTACTTCACATTTCCAACCCTTATATTCATACATAAGGAATCAACTTGACTAAAAGCCAGAAGCTTGTTAATCGATTGAGCGAATACTATTTAGAAGGAATCAATTATTTCAATGCATATACGAAACATACCTCATCGTTGGGATTTTACGAGCGTATTAATTGAAATTATTACAGCAAGATCGCTCATTCCCAAACCAAGTACCTTCGGGATTTAACCGGATATAGCCACTCACTCGAATGCCTTCGGGACTTAGCCCGGATATAGTAGTTCGGACAAATTCCTTCGGGACTTAGCCCGGATATAGTAACTCGGACAAATGCCTTCGGGACTTAGCCCGGAATTAGTAACTCGCAACAATGCCTTCGGGATTTAGCCCGGAATTAGTCACTAGCACAAATGCCTTCGGGACTTAGTCCGGTTATCATCCGAATATTCATGCACATATCAGTAAATCATGACACATCTTTATTTCATTTTCATAACTAGAATTCAAACACAAGTCAATTATTAAGCATTCCCATTTTCGGCTCAATAGCCACATACAAACAGCATGATTTGGTTTGCTTTGTGACATGATCTCTATGCACATACGGCTACCCATCATACGTATAGACTAATTAACTCAACATATAATTCAAGTAGAATCATTATATCACTGTATATTAGTTATGATTATACGTCATGACTTAATCAAATCGTAA